>NC_057812.1:267093448-267693448 GCF_018294505.1 Triticum aestivum
GTAATTTAAGTGTGCATGGCTTCATCATAGAGAGGTGATGTGTATGGCAGAGGCCACCAATGATGGGGTGCGAGAGAGAAAATGCCGGTAGAGAGGGAAGAGAAGGTGTGTGCGCGTGAGAGGAGTCGACATCGAGAGAACGTGTTTATTCGAGAGACACCGAGGAAGACTACTATATATCGATGGTGCATGTAGGCAGGAATTAAACAAAGGGATGGTCTTATTGGTTTTGGGGATATAGGGGAAGAGTGAGAGGCGGGGGGGGGGTAGCTAAAAGGAGATTGTTAAGTGTGAGTGTGTGTTTTACCCATCCAGGCGAAAGTTATGTGCACAAAAGAGGAGAATGATTCGATGTGGCGTTAGGATTGAGGGTAATTAACTACGTATGGAGACATAGAGACCTTGAACGTGCATGTGTGAGAGGTATACATGTATACATGGGATGTGTGTGTGTGTGTGCGCGTGCATGATCGAGATAAAAGAAAGAAGACATAAGTCATAAGATCAACGACATGGGAGAGACGGACCAGTATGACAATATGCATGCATGTGAGAATGCAGGGAAGAAGGCCCGACAATTGAGCATGTGTTTTTGTCTTTAAGAGATAGTGGCGTGCGCTGGAGCATGCATCTATGGCGAGTAGAGGGAGTGAGGTGCAACGATTGTGCAAAAGAGACCAACCTATAAATGCATATGTATGGAGAGACATATATAGTGTGGGTGATAGGAAGCAAGACTCCATGCGAGAAAGAAATGTTGACGGAGAAACTACAGATAGATACAGAGATGGAGATGCTAGCTAGAGGGACATCCGCTAGTTTGGGTGCTGGAGATGACCGTCCGGTGGTTCAAAGGGTGAAGTCATATATGTGTGTGAGAGGGCACTTGACTGCATGTAGAGAGAAACATATGTAGTGTGCGTGATAGGAATCAAGAGTGAGGGCGAGAAAGTAGGTTGATGGAGAAACAGATAAATAGAAAGATAAAGATGCTAGCTAGTGTGCGCTAGAGATAGGAGTCGAGTGGATCAGAAGGTTGGGTTATGTGTGTGGGTGTGAGAGAGATAGAGAGAGGGTGCATGTGAGTCACATACAAACAGATATCAGAGAGAAATGAGATCCAGAGAGACGGAGTTTTGTGTCTGCGAGAGAGAAATATATTTCACAACGAGAGTGATAGCTAGAGAGACATACGAGGGAACGCAAGATATCTCTAGGGAGAGAGGGTGTGTGTGAGTGACATACAAGAGAACAATGGAGAAATATGAGACCCTGGGAGACAGAGTTTGTGTTTGTGTGTGAGAAAGAGATATTGAAGAGGAAGAGTCGTAGGTTCTCATATCTAAGGAGCGAAAGACATCTCTGTATGAGGGGTGTGCGAGTGGCACACATGGAAATAGTAGAGAGAAATGAGACCCCGGGAGACAAAGTTTTGTGTTTGTGTGAGAGAAAGAGATTCCACATGGAGAATCATACTTAGAGACACATAACACGGAGCGAGATATACTTAGAGAGAGATAGAGTGATGAAGGTCGAGGGAGGGAGTACCATCAGTGTGTTATGAAGATAAAAGATCATTGTCGACATACAGGTAGCACGAGAGATACCTGAGAGACGATGAACGTGTATAGGTCCAGAGAGATAGTCCTATATAATCATGAGTGATAGCTATATGAGACGAATATCTGGATTAAAGGGGATTCGAATATTTAAACTTTAGATCACGACATCGATAATATCATAACGCAAATTGGTGTATCAAACATGCATATTCATTTGAATATGGGCACACGTGTAATGTTATATAGTTTATCAATATTGGTGATCCATAGATTCTTCAATTACAAACAATGCACGGTTTATATGCAATTAATGTCTAAAAAGGATTACACTATATGATGCGTGTGTGAAACACATTATACATGTTTGAGAAGTAAAAACCCGCATGAAACACACATTAATTGGAGACAGTTAGCGAGGAATGCATACATTGGATTTCAACATAAAGTGGTTTCAAATATTTGAAAATCCAAATTGATGGATACAACCTTATGAATATGAGATCATGCCATTTGTAAACCATATTTATGTATAAATGGTGTTGTGCTTTTGAAAGTATATATAAAAAAATGATGTATATAGAATGTAATTCCAATTGAAAATGGATCCCGCCCAAAAAAAATAGAATACAAACAGGATTCGAATTGAGTTGGCATGGTAAACGTGCACTCTGCAAAATTTGAATGAAGCGGGAAAGTCGCAGTAACCGCCCGAAACCAAAATCTGCGAGATGGAAATCACTACTGCCTATCCATGCCACGCAAAGCCTATCTGCTGGGTTTCTATAGGTTTCGATAGGGGTAGGTTTGTAATTTCACCCAAACGTGACGTAACCGCCTCTCACCCGGATTCATACATGGTGGGCGCCAAAATACAGTGTGTCCTCGGCCCAAATCGACTCCCTCCCCGATTCATATTCATACACGGTGGGCGCCAAAAACAAACTCTCGTCGACAAATATTCGGTGTATGAGAGATTACCTTCCTATCCCCAACTGACTAATGTTGTTGTGATGTAGTAGAAATTTCAAACGGGGGCTAAGTTTGTAAATTTCCTCGCATTTGAGACAAGCACGCCCTGAATACATGGTTCCCCCTTCCTCTCTACCTCCCTTTTCCCCATTCGTACCCTGTGGGCGCCAAAACACCCTCTCCACCCCACCCTCCTCCGCCCGCCACCCCATCCACTGTCGTCCGCCTCCACCATGCCGGAGCTGATACCCCGACGCCGCCGTCCATTACAAGAGACCGACCTCTCTCATCCACGGCTTCGGATCGGGATCCTTGCATCCCGTCCTCTCGCTTCATCCCCGCCGTCGTCCACCTTGCCGGCGCCGCTCCTACGACCGTCTCGTCCACCGCGCCCCGCCGCCACCGTCTACCCTCCTAGATCTGCTTCCACGCCGCTGACAGCCATCGCTACCGCAGCACCGTCAAATACTCAGCAGATGCATACACGGCGCCGCACCAGAGGCGGTACTCTTTCGTATCTTCTCAACTTATTTATCGCAGCAAGAAAATAGATCGCCACTGCTTTACTCTAATTTCTTGTCTTGGTTGCGAAGTTGGCTTTGTCCGGTTTGCACCTTCAGATCCGCCAAGGCACGCTCAACAGTCAACACTATACTCCCAATGCTTATGGTTTTCCCCTTTTATATTCCACACTAGTTAAATCACAGTAGACTAAATTTCAAAATTGGGTCAGTCGATTTTTCAGAGCTCGCCGGTGCGATTGAAGGGGCTCGGGTGGTTGTGGGGCCTCGCCGAACGAAGAAAACTCGACACGGGTGGGGGTTGGGGCGGGGTGGGGGTGGGGGTGGCAGAGGAACACAGGCGGTGGGGGCCGGTGGTCCGGCCGGCGGCCCGTGCGGTGTTCTGTATGGGAAGAGTTAGAGACGAGGAAGAATAAGGGTTAGGAGATGTAGGATCTTCATCCAACCGCCTGAAATGTCGAGAGACAGCTGGGAGTTGCATTCTTAATGCGCTCTGGTTCATCATGTGTGGGCACTGCACAACCAACATTTTATTATCCAAAATCTGCTTGCTCTTCTTTACCATGTTCCTCTTCCGTTCTTCTTTAATATGTACTCTCTCCATTCCTAAATACAAGTCTTTGTATAGATTCCACCATGGACTACATATGGAGCAAAATGAGTGAATCTACACTCTAAGATGTATCTGGATACATCTGTATGTGATCCATAGTGGAAATCTCTACCAAGACTTATATTTTGGAATGGAGGGAGTATGATAGTAGTACAGTATGTTCCTTGTACTGAAGATGAGCAGGGACATTTGCAGTGTAGAGGTCTATATGGTCGGTTGTGATGGACACTTTGAGCCTCTTTGATTCGGAGGATCTTGTAAACATAGGAATAGGATTTGTAGTGGCCTGCCCACTTGAATCATATAAGAATAGCAAGGAAATGCGGGGAGCTGTATCGCCTTTGAGAGTTACACTGATATTAACAGTACCGCACCTTCACTTGAAGAGATCTGGTATGCGAAGCCTTTCTAGCCGTACCGGCAATACTAGCACATATATTCCAGCAAGTTCCGCTTAGCTGATTTTACTCTGATGCTTAAGGTTTTCCCGTTATATCTACACTATGATCTGTGTAGCTGCTTTGTGTCGCACTAGCAGCAGTCCACTCTTGAAGCTAAACACTGCAATGACTTACAAAATTGGCACCAAGGCATTGAGTGCCATTCTGGATGCAATGAAACTCATACGCTCCCCACCCATTGATTCTTGTTTAGAATATGATCCTAATGACTATTCTAACCTCGAGGAGTCAAAGGCGGATGGCTTGTCCTGTTCACCCATCAAGGTGCCTATTCTAATTTGGCAATGTTTTATTGATTGCGGGTATCTTGCATATGTTGTCTTGCATTTCTTCTACTTTATTGCACCGCCATCTGCTTAGTTTACTCATCATATATGTCGAGATGCCATGCCCATCCATTATCAATACATATTCCATCTGTCATCATACCATGTTTTTCCACTCAAATGTTGTTCTTGTGCATCAGACATCAAAAAGGAAGAGGGTGATTGCCGAACCTGAAGGAGCACCAGCAAAGTCCTTGAAAAACGTGGTGGTGCCGGAGAAATCAGACAACACCCCACTTATATTGGCTGTACAACCAGTGACACAAAACGTAGGACCGACTCCAGTAGACTGTACCCATACTTCACTGGCTGCGCCACTAGCCCCACCACACAGGACCCGCACTCCAGCAAAAGGTATACCGATTTCATTTTCCATAGCACCAGCTGTACCATAGAAAAATCCCACTCCAGCAAAAAGTATAGCAAGTCCACCGGCCGAAGACCTATCTCAACTGCAGAGACGGCCAATTCCTGCAGATTGGAACCCCATTCCATTTATTCCCAGTTTAAAATATAATGCTTTCAATGTTGTTAGGGACTACGTGCATATATTCTCATCATGGGAAGATTATTGTGAAGACAAACACCATTTTCACATCTTCCTGTCCAACTTACGTGTAAGTGCTATTATTCATGGTTATTATTTTCCTATTTTCTGCTGATTGAACACATCAATGATTTACATTACATTGTTGTAACTAGGCGAGGGTCAATCTGGATAGTCATGATTAGCAAAGCTTGCTTGTGCTTTTCAAAGAAGCATTGCAGTAGTATCGGTGTTACCTGAGGAAATCACACTTTGATGGCAAGTCTATAAACGAATTTCCGGTGAAGTCTCCTGTGCTAAATTTAGAAGGCATTGAATGGAAAAACCTTGTTATGCACTAGTCTCGTTCCCAGGATGAGGTACTGTCTATCAAATCACATCACAATTTGAACTTCTACTTTTCCGCATGTGCCTTACAGATCTTTTTTGCAGGAAACAGCAGTATGCATGATAGCTTGCTTATCAATTGTTCGCTCCAAATTATCTGATCTGTATGAATGGTTACATTAGTGTAGAATATATCCAATGCCAATGTTTTTTTAGCTCTACATTGTTCTTGTAAGTACATGTTGTCCTTTATCAATGTACTTGTAATGACAGGTAGTTGTTCATGTACCATCACTCTGTAGCTTATTTTCCTTTGCCCTCCATTTTCTACACATCAAATCTATATTTACTCTTACCATAAGGTTGGTACTGAAGAAGTTTAGCTGTGCATTGCTCTTGGCTCTACCTTTTGCCTGTATCACTGCACTTATATTTATAGCTACTTGGTTATGTAGCATCACTCTTCATCTTATCTTAAATATTCTCCATTTTTTCGTATATTATCACATCTATATTTACTCTTAACAAAATGTAGAATAAAGGCAATGCTTTTGAAGAAGATTCTGTGGTAAACTTCTTGAATTGCCCCCCCCCCCATCAGTATGGACAAGGACTTTATAGAGCCTGTCTTCGCCAATAATGTAAGTTTGTCCATCTCAGGCCTTCAAACTTTATTATATATTTGGTTAGGCATGACTGCCACAGCTGTTTATTTTTGGTGTTTGCATCAAATTGCTTGTTTAAAGTTTATTATGTAGTTCATAAACAAAAGTTTGTCCTTTCTCAATTTAAGTTTTCAGTTGTACAACCAAGTTCCTTCTTCATACCATGTAAATTAAACTATACAGAGCAAGTGATCTTCTTTTGCACTGGATGTATGCTTATGTTCTTCATCCATAATCCAGTGGTGTAGTGAACCTACCCACTACAGCACAATGTCATATTCTGCAATGTCTTAACTATGAACAATGTCATATCATTCTACTATTATTTAAACTGTCTCCTTATTTGCCAATCTGAAATGGTATAAATTGACAGCACACTAACCATTGATACTTATGAGTTCTTGATCTGTAATCCAGTGGTGTCGTGAAGCTGCCAACTCCTTCACAATGTCATTTCCTGCCATGTCTTGACCTGAACAATACCATATTGTGTTAATGCAATTTTAAACTGTGTCACTTTATTCTTCAGTAAGAAATGTGATGAATTGTCAGCACTGATACTTTTTTGTGCAAAACCTATCATCTGTCTGCTTGTTTATCTTTCAGAGTGAGGAAGATATAAGTGTTGAACAAGCGTAGTCTCATCATCTTGCTCAGCTGCTTGCGCTGCAGCTCCCCAGCAGGGCTAACCTTTCTTGAACTCTATTGAAGTGCTGTCGATTTTGTATATCATTTGTTCGGCGTGTTTATTTGCACTGGTGGCGATCTTTGATGCCTAGTGTATGTAATCTGCTGTCTGCTTGTGCTTTATTATCATAGTGGCGAACTTTGATGCCTAGTGGATGTAATATGCCGTAATTTCTTTATTGTATAGTCTATGTTTTTTCTTATTCACGATGCTGCAGTTATTTTACTGTATATATATCCTGTCTTCGCAGTAAACCAGCCAAACTGTAAAATTACGGTACATAATCGGGCCGTCATGCAATCACGATGTAGGTTGTGCCTGAAACGTGCCGAACAGCTCACGGGCCGGCAGCAGCCCGAAATGAACCCCAACCCATGATTGTGCAAATCAAATCATGGGCTTTTAACGGGCCAAAATTGTCTCGGTCCTTGTTTGGCCCAATCAGATATCGGCTGCGAGCAGGCCAGATGCAAACCGGGCCGTAGTTAGGCCCAACTATATGACGGGCTTTTAACAGGCCGAAATTAATATAGGGCCGAAATGTTAAACATGCCCTTAACAGGCCAAAACTAATATCAGGCGGAATTACTAAGTGGGCCTTTAGAAAGTGGGCCCAAAAGCATAGTGTCCAGTTGATGGGCCAAATCTGATATGGGCCTTAATTGAGACCAAAGCCTCTTAAAGGGCCGGACCTGATCTGGGCCGTAATTTGGCCTAGAACATGGTAGGCTTTTAACGGGCTGGATCTTATATGGGCCACTATTAGGCCCGGAGCGTGGCAGGCCATTAATGGACCGGATCAATTATGGGCCGGCATTTGGCCCAAAACATGGCAGCTAGTTAATGGGCCGACCTACTAGGGTCCTCAAAATCTTGTGGGCCTACAGCTGGGCCGGCCCATTAATGTCGGCGAAATCTCATGGGCCTTTAGCTGGGCCGGCCCATTATGATCCGCAAGAATCTTGTGGGCCTTTACCTGGGCCAGCCCATTATGGCACACAAAAATCTTGTGGGCCTTTACCTGGGCCGGCCCATTATGGCCCGCAAAATCTTGTGGGCCTTTAGCTGGGCCAGCCCATTATGGTCCACAAAATCTCATGGGCCTTTAGCTGGGCCAGCCCATTATGGTCCGCGAAATCTTGTGGGCCTTCAGTTGGGCTGGCCCATTTAAACTTGATGGGCCGGTCCATGTGTCAACATATCATAGGCGCGCCTCGCCCATTGGATGAGTGAAACCTGTGCCAACGCGGACCTGACACGTGTCTCCTCCAGCCAATGATGATTTTACACATGGAAAATCCCCATTGGTTGGGGCTGTTAACGGGTTATCAGATCCAAAACCCGACCCGATGGCTTAACGACGTTCCGTTACGATGGATGCCACGTGCCGGTCACCCTTGACGAAAGCACTTCTGTGATGCGCGATTTATCGTCATGGAAGTGGACACTTCCGTGATGATAATTTTGGTAATGTCATGGAACACTTCTACGACAGTACAGGTATGACTATCTTAATTCTGTCATAAATTTGTCATGGATGTACATGCATGACAAAAAACGCGACCTACTGTGACAAACACGTATCATCACGGAAGTGTATTTTTTTGTAGTGATACCTGTGGTACTGCCGCCTTGGTCACATTGGTGTCAAACAGATGAAGAAACTCCAAGCAGATGGACTTTTGGAGTCTCTTGATTATGAATCATTTGACACGTGCGGACCATGCCTCATGGGAAAAATGACCAAGACTCCATTCTTCGGAACAATGGAGCGAGCAACCAACTTGTTGGAAATAATACATACTGATGTATGCGGTCCAATGAGCGTTGAGGCTCACGGTGGCTATCGTTATGTTCTCACCCTCACTGATGACTTAAGTAGATATGAGTATGACTACCTAATGAAACACAAGTCTGAGACCTTTGAAAAGATCAAGGAATTAAAAAGCGAGGTAGAGAATCAACATGACAGGAAATAAAGTTCTTACGATCAGATTGTGGAGGAGAATATTTGAGTCACGAGTTTGGCACGCACATAAGGAAATGTGGAATTGTTTCACAACTCATGCCTCCTGGAACACCTCAGCGTAATGGTGTGTCCGAACATCGTAATCACACTTTATTGGATATGGTGCGATCTATGATGTCTCTTACCGATTTACTGCTATCATTTTGGGGTTATGCTGTAGAGACTGCCGCATTCACTTTAAATAGGGCACCGTCTAAATCCGTATGAATTATGGTTTGGGAAGAAACCTAAGATGTTGATACGTCTCTAACATATCTATAATTTATGAAGTATTCATGATGTTATTTTATCATTTTTTGGAACTAACCTATTGACCCAGTGCCCAGTGCCAGTTGCTGTTTTTTGCTTGTTTTTTACATCGCAGGAAATCAATATCAAATGGAGTCCAAATGCAAAGAAACTTTACGGAGATTTTTTTGGACCAGAAGGAACCCACTGGGCCAGAGCTACACCCGGGGGTTGCCCCGAGGGGGGCACAACCCACCAGGGCGCGCCAGGGCCCCCTGTCGTGCCCAGGTGGGTTGTGCCCACCTCGGTGGACTCCCGCACCCCTTGTTTGCACTATAAATTCCCAAATATTCCAAAACCCTTCGGGGTTAACCTAGATCAAAAGTTCCACCGCCGTAGGGCTCCGTAGCCACCGAAAACTAATCTAGACCTGTTCCGGCACCCTGTCGGAGGGGGGAATCATCTCCGGTGGCCATCTTCATCATCCCAGTGGCCACCACAATGAGGAGGGAGTAGTCCACCCTCGGGGATGAGGGTTTGTACCAGTAGCTATGTGTTTAATATCTCTCTCTCTCTCTCTCTCTCTCTCGCGTGATCCATATCATGGGATTTGTTAATATAGTCGAATCATATGATGTTTCTCCCCTCGATAATCTTGTTATGATGAATTGAATCTTTACCCTTTGAAGTTTTGTCTTGTCGGATTGAATATTCAGATACGAGAACACATGATATATGTCTTGAGGTGTGAATACTTGAGGTGACAATGAGGTATCATATTGATTCACTTGATATATGTTATGGCATTCAACTCACGGATTCCTGCGGTGATATTTGGGTAATCTATGCATAGGGGTTGATGCACGTTTTTATTATCTTTTCCCCAACGGAACTTTGAGGTCTCTTTATAGTTCTTTGTGTGGATTGAGTATTATGAATATGAATTTTCTTTGGTGTTATCTTAGTACAGACTCTAGGATAGATCGAACAGAAAAAATAGATTTGCATTTATTTAGTACGGACTCTTGAATAGATCGAACGAAAAGTAGCTTTGAGGAGGTTTCATACCCTACAAACAATTCCTATCTTTTGTTCTCCGCTAATAGGAACTCAGGAGTGATTCTTTATTGCACTTTTAGGAATAATCATATGATCCAACTATGTTAGCACTGTTGAGAAATTGCACTAGCGAAAGTACGGACCCTAGACCTTGTTTTTAAGCATTGTAATACCGTTTTGAGCCCACTATTTGCTACCTTGCTGTTTTTTATTTATTCAGATTATAAAAATATATTTCTACCATCAATACTACACTTTTATCACCATCTCTTCGCCGAACTAGTGCACCTATACAATTTGCCATTGTATTGAGTGTGTTGGGGACACAAGAGATTTCTTGTATTTGGTTGCAGGGTCTTTTGAGAGAGACCATCTTCATCCTACACCTCTCACGGATTGATAAACCTTAGGTCATCCACTTTAGGGAAAATTTCTACTGTCCTACAAAACTCTGCGCTCGGAGGCCCAACACGTGTCTACAAGAATAAAGTTGCGTAGTAGACATCAAGCTCTTTTCTGGCCCCGTTGCCGGGGAGGTGAGTGCTTGAAGGTATATCTTTAGATCTTGCAATCAAATCTTTTAGTTTCTTGTTTTATCACTAGTTTGGTTTATAAAGGAAAACTACATTAAAAAGGAATTTAGGTTGCATCATATTATTGATCATCTTTATAATATCTTTCTTGAAAATGATGGTTAGGAAAATTGTGCTCAATTGTTAGAAGGAGAATTCAATAAAATGCTTGGCACAAAATTTTTGAATGATGAGCATGATTGCAATGTTGTTAGTATGAATTCTTTCAATATCCAAAGTGCTAATGATGATTGCACAAGTCATGAAAAAAATGTTTCTTATAAGCATGTCACTTTTTGCGGAGTGAATTGGGAGTGCAATTGCACAACAAAAAGGGAAGATAGATTTTGTAAGAAGCATAAATAATTAGAAACAAAAAGTTTGCAAGAGAGGCTGGATGATTGTGCTGAATGATTTAATTTTTTTCTCCATCCTTGTGAACTTTGCAATGAACGTGGTCATTTAAATCTCCAATGCAAATTCTTTCATGATCAAATCGTGTCCAAAAATTGTGTCAACTTGATTACCCTTGAGCATCATGAAGAGCTTAGTCTTCTTTTGGGGTATGTAGAAATGAAACGTATAACTAAGGGTATTCCAAAATTGAATCTTGTGAGATTTCTTGATTTTGATCTAGAAGAAATTTATATGTTTTGTGCAATAAATTGCATTGAGAATCCTTATATTGCCAACTACTTAAAGACAAGAAAACAAATGGAGTATGAAGAGAGCACTAATGAAAGGGAAAATGTTTCCCAATACCCTCCGAGTGTTTATTATGATGAATCAGGTAACAAGGAGGAGCTTCCTATCCAATCAATCTCTTCAACAAGAAGCTTAAAAAATTAATTAAACCCACACATGGTGTGGTGAAGAATAAAAGAAGAAAGAATAGAGGTAAAAAGGTATCTCTCCCAAATAATGTTCCTCCCATCACCATCGTGCCTCATGAAAGTGAATCAAATATGTTGATGGAGGATGAAGATATTGATGATGATTTTGTTATGCCTATTGCTTGTTGTGATGATTGTGATTGGGAAGAATATGATAATAATGTTTGCTATACTATTGGTGCCATTCATGCCATTGATAAGAATGATTGTGATGATATGCAAAACCACAAGCTTGGGGATGCTATGTTTGATGAGTATGATATGTTTGAAGATTTATTTGCTGGAAATAATGCTTGTACTAAGCTTGGGGATGCTTTGCTTAATTGATCCTTTGATTCCTTGTACTTTCGATAAGAAAATTTATTATGATGATAGCATGCCTCCTATTTATGATGATTACATTGATGAAAGTGGGTTTGGAAGAGTGTCAACTTTAGGTAGTAGTGATCCCACTATTTTGGAGGGTGTTGAATCTTGTTACAATATTGATGAAAGTGGATTTGGAGAGGTCATGACTTTATTTAGTGATACATCCACTATTTTGGAAGAGGTTTCAATTGACTATGACAATGAAGTCGCTATCTATGATGATTATTATGATGACATATATGCCATAAAGAGTGATAAATCTTCTATGCTTGTGCATCATGAAAAGAGTGTTGTATGTGATGGTTATATTGTTGAATTCATTCATGATGCCTCTGAAAATTATCATGAGGAAGGAACTTATGCTCTTACATATCTCAATAATATCAAGTTTCTTCTCTATGTGTTGATTGTTTTGAAGTTGCACTTGCTTTGCCTTCCTATGCTAGTTGATTCTTGTTCCCATAAGTTGTTTGCTCACAAAATAATTATGCATAGTAAGTGGGTTAGACCTAAATGTGCTAGTCATATTCTTCATGATGCTCTCTTTACATTTCAATTCTTATTCTTTATGCAAGCATCATTGAAATCATCATGCATAGCTTAAAATGCATAAAAGAAAAGCACTTGTTGGAGACAACCCAACACTTCTACCTACTGTTTTTGTGTGTTCACATGATTAGGATACTTCAGTAATCATGTTTTATTGATTTTGTTTCAATAAGGTGCCAAGTAAGACCTTTGGGATGGCTTACGGTGATAGTTGATTTGATCTTGCTGAAAAACAGAAACTTTTGCGCTCAGGAAAACAATTCTCATTTTTAACAGAAGCATGATAAAATGCTGATTCTTTTTGCAGAAGATTAGTAGACAAATTTCTCATGTTGTCCTAATTTTCAGAATTTTTGGATTAGCAGAAGTATTGTTTGAGTACATATTACTACAGAGTATTCTGTTTTTGACAGATTCTGTTTTCAGTGCATAGTTTGCTTGTTTTCTAGTTTCTATGGCTTATATTGCTTAATATAAATTGTAGAAATGATATGATACAGTAGTAATTGTGTGAAAAAATTATTAATCTTGTCTTTGACAGTACCAAAGTGAAATGGTTTGCTCTTTATCATACTAACCTATCTCACCAAGTTCCGTTAAGTTTTGTGTGATTGAAGTTTTCAAGTTTTGGGTGAGATGTCGATATGAGGAGAATAAGGAGTGAAAAGACCCTAAGATTGGGGGTGCCCAAGGCACCCCAAGGAAATATTCAAGGAAGATCCAAGCAACTAAGCTTGGGGATGCCCCGTAAGGCATCCCCTCTTTCGTGTCCAACAATATCGGTAACCTCACTTGGAGCTATGTATTCATTCGTCACATGATATGTGTTTTGCTTGGAGCGTCAATTTATTTTGTTAGGATTTGCTTTCTGTTATTTAGAATAATTTTTTGCATCTTTTATTTCAATAAAAGTGGCAATGATAGCCTTTGCCATGCTTATTTTGCAAGTATACATGTTGCTGTTTGAAAACAGAAAGTTTACCGCTGTTGCAAAAATTCCCTAGAAAAGTTAGAATGTGATAAAATGTTGAAACTTATTGCGAAATGAGATCTAATAAATTTTCTACAGTGTGGTAAATTTTCATAACCTTTGGAGTTAGGGAAGTATTCATACTCTTGCATTCTTTACAGACTATACTGTTTTGGCAGATTAATGATTCTATTTGAGGATAGGAGTATTAAATATGCAGAGGCATTTAGTATGCAATGTTGAATAATAATTTTAGTGATTTGCTACAGTAGCGAATGATAAGGTTTTTGCATTGGTTTATACTAACTTATCTCACGAGTTCTTGTTGAGTTTTGTGTGGATGAAGCTTTTGAGATTTAGGAAAACCGTGATATGAGAAGAATTAAGGAGACACAAAAGCTCAAGTTTCGGGATATGATACGTCTCCAACGTATCTATAATTTTTGATTGCTCTGTGCTTATATATTTTGGATGTTAATGGGCTTATTTTTACACTTCTATATTATTTTTGGGACTAACCTATTAACCGGAGGCCCAACCCAAGTTGTTGTTTTTTGCCTATTTTAGAGTTTCGCCGAAAAGGAATATCAAACAGTGTGCAAACGGAATGAAACCTTCGGGAGCATTATTTTTGGAACAAACGTGATCCAGGAGACTTGGAGTGGACGTCAAGAAACAATCAAGGAGGCCACGAGGCAGGGTGCACGCCCTCCACCCTCGTGGGCCCCTCGTTGCTCCACCGACCTACTTCTTCCTCCTATATATATCCATATACCCCGCAAACATCCAGGAGCACCACGAAACCCTATTTCCACCACCGCAACCTTCTGTACCTAAGAGATCCCATCTTGGGGCCTTTTCCGGAGCTCCGCCGGAGGGGGCATTGATCACGGAGGGCCTCTACATCAACTCCATGGCCCCTCCGATGATGTGTGAGTAGTTTACTTCAGACCTTCCGGTCCATAGCTAGTAGCTAGATGGCTTCTTCTCTCTCTTTGGATCTCAATACAAAGTTCTCCTCGATTCTCTTGGAGATCTATTCGATGTAACTCTTCTTTTTGCGTTGTGTTTGTTGAGATCCGATGAATTGTGGGTTTATGATCCAGTTTATCTATGAACAATATTCTAATCTTCTCCGAATTCTTTTATGTATGATTGGCTTATCTTTTCAAGTCTCTTTGAATTATCAGTTTGGTTTTGCCTACTAGATTGATCTTTCTTGCAATGGGAGAAGTACTTAGCTTTGGGTTCAATCTTGTGGTGCTCGATCCCAGTGACAGAAAGGGAAACAAAATGTATTGTATTGTTGCCATCGAGGATAAAAATATGGGGTTTACATCATATTGCATGAGTTTATCCCTCTACATCATGTCATCTTGCTTAAGGCATTACTCTATTCTTATGAACTTAATACTGTAGACACATGCTGAATAGCAGTCGATGTGTGGTGTAGTAGTAGTAGATGCAGGCAGGAGTCGGTCTACTTGTCGCGGACGTGATGCCTATATACATGATCATACCTAGATATTCTCATAATTATTCACTTTTCTATCAATTGCTCGGCAGTAATTTGTTCACCCACCGTAATACTTATGCTATCTTGAGAGAAGCCACTAGTGAAACCTATGGCCCCCGGGTCTATTCTCCATCATATAAGTTTCCCATCTACTTTATTTTGCTATCTTTTATTTTGCAATCTATATCATAAAAATACCAAAAATACTTATCTTATTATTATCATCTCTATTAGATCTCTCTCTTGCAAGTGGCCGTGATGGGATTAACAACCCCTTTATCGCATTGGTTGCGAGGTTCTTATTTGTTTGTGTAGGTACAAGATGACTCGCGCGTGGTCTCGGAGGGAGTCCTGGACTAAGGGGTCCTCGGGCGTCCAGCCTGTTATCCATGGGCCTGACTGATGGGATGTGAAGACATGAAGGCCGAAGCCTGCACCGTGTCCGGATTGGACTCTACTTGCTGTGGAAGGCAAGCCGGGTAGCCGAAGATACCTTCTTATGTAACCGATTCCATGTAAACCCTAGATCCCCTTGGTGTCTATATAAACCGTAGGGGATACTCCGGAAAGGGGACTAGATATATTCATTACCATATTCACATAGGCTAGACTTCTAGGGTTCAGCCATTATGATGTCGTGGTAGATCAACTCTTGTAATACTCATATTCATCAAGATCAATCAAGCAGGAAGTAGGGTATTACCTCCATAGAGAGGGCCCGAACCTGGGTAAACATCGTGTCCCCCTCCTGTTACCATCGATCCTAGACGCACAGTTCGGGACCCCCTACCTGAGATCCGCCGGTTTTGACATCGACATTGGTGCTTTCATTGAGAGTTCCACTGTGCCGTCGATGAAAGGCTCGATGGCTCGCCTTGTCGTTAGAGAAAACATTACCACAAGGGTAGTTTTGGCCCCAGACCAAACCCTCCGGCTGGGCGACTTTACTATGATCGCCCGTTCGGCCGCAGAGCCGACGATGACCTCCCAGGCCATCGAAAATCCCATTCTCATCAACTCCGAGCACTCCAAGCAGATGGATCCGGTCGAGCTTTCGTCCTTAAACGAGCTCCTAGATCGCATTGCTACTTTGGGAATCGTCACAGATTACGATCAGATCGGGCCTAAAACCGATCAGGGAGAAACTGAAACTCCACCAGTCACCCACCAGATCGCAGTAGTCGTGGAGCAGGACGGTGAGTCTTCTTCTATATTGAAGACGGACTATCATCGGATCGCCATTCATGAAGAGCCAGATATTCACCCACTAGGGGACGCAACCAGCCCTTCGAACATAGCATCAGACGGTGGTTCCAAACAATCAGAAGATATTCCAGAACCCGGACTGTCTAGTCCGGAAGGTCGTCGGACTCCAGACAACCGGTTAGGTCGGGGTTCGGATCTAATTCCACCCACCCACCCGGACATAGAGGCTCTCATGAGCATAAAACAATAATCCCAGGAGAAGGTCCACCACTTTTGGGCCAAATTCCTCCTTGTCAAGGACAAGGTAAAAGATTGCCGTGACGAGGACGCAATATCAGCGTTCTACAAAAACTGTGCGGACGAATGAATCCTCAAAGCCATCAATCTCCGACGCATACTTAAATTCGCTGATTTAGCAACCGTTGTACAAAAATACAACGCAATGGAGAGCACCTGAGAAACTCAGGCAGCTCACTGGGAACCGTCGGTCCCAGCTCAACCCCCCCTACAAGCGAAAAGGGCGCACCCTCGTGGCACGCCCAGCCCGACAGTCAAGAAACACAAAACCGCTATGCGGCACGACACCGTTCTGGAGGGGTGGCTCGATGGCCCATGCAAAATACATACAACAACAGATATCGTGGCAACCCACAGCCTTAGAGCATGTTGGATACCACGACAAGTAGCCAAGAGCGGCGAGGACATCCTTATTAAGGATGCCCCGGAACAACGCCCCCCAGAAGACGACCACCCAAGAGTATTGACAGTCTTCGAGACATTCGCTTCAAATAACAAGCACAAAAGGGCACTTCATGAGCTCAATGAAGTCTGCCAAATCGCTGTAATAAACCCATGGAATGACACGGCTATAACATTCAACGCCGGTGACGAACCAAAGTACAGAACAGTACAAGCGCCTACCGCGTTGGTACTCAGTCCCATCATGGATGGGTTTCGACTTACCAAGGTCCTCATGGACGGCGGCAGCAGACTAAACCTCATTTATGAGGACACACTCCATAAAATGGAAATAGATAGGAGCCGCATCAAACAAAGTAACACAACCTTCCGGGGAATTATTCCTAGTCGAGAGGCGCGGTGCGCGGGAAAAATCATACTTGACGTGGTATTCGGATCACCGGAGAACTATCGGTCCGAAGAAATAACCTTCCAAGTGGCCCCTTTCAGCAACGAATATCACGCCCTGTTGGGGTGGGATGCTTTTACACGCTTCCAAGCTATACCTCACTACAGATATATGAAGCTCAAAATGCCCGGAGCAAACGGTATAATCACTCTCGCCAGTGACCCGGACATAGCACTCCGACTGAAAACAAAACCGCATCCATGGCCTTGGAGGCGCTATCCGAAGCCCTCGCGCCCGAAGAACTAACCGCACTCTGGTCCACGATGGACGGGTATGATGTGATCCTCGACAAATGCCCTAAATCCACCTCATTCAAACCAGCAGAAGAAATAGTCAAATTCCAGGTCCACCCAACGGACCCCAAGAAGACAACATCTATCGGCGCTCAACTGGACCCAATAGTTGACGCCGCACTACGAGAATTCCTACGTGAAAACTAGGACATATTTGCCTGGCACCCTTCAGATATGCCAGGGATCCCACACGAGCTGGCCGAACATAGCCTCAATATATTAAAGGGGTTTAAACCGGTCAAGCAAACATTGCGGCACTTTTTCGAACCCAAGCGACAAGCCATGGGGGAAGAGCTGGCCAAACTCATTGAGGCCGGATTCATTAGACAAATCAAACATCCGGACTGGCTGGCAAACTTGGTGATGGTACCAAAGAAGGACAAATCCTGGTGCCTGTGCATCGATTTCAAAGATCTCAACAAGGCATGCGCTAAGGATCCCTTCCCCCTCCCCCGCATTGATCAAATCATCGACGCCACCGCAGGACACGACTCACTATGTTTCCTCGATGCATATTCTGGATACCATCAAATCAAAATGAAGGATTCCGATCAAGTCGCAACAACATTCATCACCCCATATGGGCCATTCTGCTTCAACACCATGCCCTTTGGGCTCAAGAACGCCGGCGCCACATATCAATGCATGATTCAAACATGCCTAGAGAAACAGATTGGCAAAACAGTAGAAGCTTACGTTGATGATGTTGTCATCAAAACCAGGCACGTGGAAACACTAATAGATGACTTACATCTTACATTCGACAACCTCAGGGCGTATGACAATAAGCTCAACCCGGAAAAGTGTGTCTTTGGCATTCCTGCTAGAAAACTGCTAGGCTTCATCGTTTCCAATAGAGGGATCGAAGCAAACCCAGCAAAAATCCGAGCTTTGTCACAATTGGCTAAGCCAACAGACCTTAAACAAGTTCAAAAACTTGCAGGTTGCGTGGCAGCTCTAAGCCGCTTTATCTCCAGATTAGGAGAAAAGGCACTGCCACTCTATCGCCTTCTATGGCGAACCGACCACTTTGAGTGGACGGACGCAGCAACAACCGGACTGGAAGAAATAAAAAACCCTTCTTGCGGGGAATCCAATCCTGGCCGCACCAAACACCAGCGAACCGATGTTATTATACATATCGGCAACACATTAGGTGGTGAGCGCAGTACTCATCGTCGAACGAGAACAGGGCGGACATAAATTCCTACTTCAGAAGCCAGTATACTACGTATCTACCATCCTTACACCATGCAAATCCCGGTACCCTCATTATCAAAAAATAGCATACGCGGTCTTCATGGCATCCCGAAAGCTCCGACACTACTTCCAGGATTGCTCGATCATGGTGGCCTCCGAAGTAGCACTCAATGACATCATAAACAACCGCGATGCTACGGGCCGAATTGCCAAATGGTCCATTGAGGTCCTACCATTTGACATTACATATAAACCACGTCGAGCTATCAAATCCCAAGTATTGGCCGACTTCATTGCCGAATGGACAGAGGCCGAACTCCCTAAAGAGTACGGCACATACTCCAATTGGGTCATGTACTTTGACGGCTCCAAAATGCTGGCAGGGTTAGGAGCAGGTGTCGTTTTAACATCCCCTACTGGAGACGTCGTCAAATATGTTCTCCAAATACTATACACAGACTCCAATAACACAGCCGAATACAAGGCCTTATTGCATGGTCTCTGGATGGCTATCTCCATGGGCATACAATGCCTAGAAGTGCGTGGGGATTCAAACCTTGCAATATCTCAAATAAATGGAGACTTCGACGCTAAGGATCCGAAGATGGCAGCGTATTGTAACGCAGTCATAAAAATGTCGGCCCGGTTCGAGGGGCTCGAGTTTCATCATGTGGGTCGAGAAAGTAATCAAGTGGCGGATGTTCTTGCTCGTATTGGCGCTAAGCGCGACCCGGTCCCACCTAATATCTTCCTAGAAAGGCTTTTTAAGCCATCCGTGGTGTGGCAGGGGGAGAACGACAATACTAGTCCGGACCCAAACATAACCCCAAATCCCGGAAACACTGACATAACACCGTTGGCGCATCTCATCATGGCAGTCATTGCCCTATGGACCGAATCCTTCATGGCCTACCTTAATACGAAGGAGCTTCCAAAGGACCAGAATGAGGCCCGCCGCATTGTCTGGCGCTCAAAGGCCTACAAGGTTCATGATGGAGAGCTCTACAAGAAAAGCGCCATCGGAGTCCTTCAGCGATGTATATCCGAAGAAGAGGCGTGGTAACTCTTGGTTGAGATTCATGCCGTACTCGGCGATCACCACGCCGCAGCTCGGGCCCTTGTTAGCAAGACCTTCCGTATAGGGTTTTATTAGCTAGAGGCCTGAGCGGACGCACATGAACTTGTCCAACATTGTGTAGGATTTCAACTCTTTGCCAATCAAAGCCATATGCCCCCACTGCCTTACAAACAATCCCCATCACTTGGCCTTTCGCGGTCTGGGGACTCGACATGGTTGGACCCCTTAAAGGAGGAAGCCATAAGAAAAAATATCTGCTGGTTATGGTGGACAAAATCACTAAGTGGATAGAGGTTAAACCGGTCAAAACGGATGAGTCCGGCCCGGTGATAGATTTCATATCCGATGTTGTGCACCATTATGGTGTCCCACACAGCATCATCACTGACAACGACTCCAATTTCACAGCCGACGAGGTCAAAACCTGGTGTACTAATCTTGGTATTAAACTAGATTACACCTCCGTCTACCACCCACAAACCAAAGGTCAAGTTGAACGCGCCAACGGTCTTATTATGAGCGGCATCAAGCCCAGAATAGTGCGGTCTTTGAAAGAATCAGACAAGCTCTGGGTTGAGGAGCTCGACTCCGTACTCTGGGGGCTGCGGACCACGCCAAACCGTACTACCGGGTACACACCCTTCTTCATGGTGTATGGTGCAGAGGCCGTATTGCCCTGCGATATTATTCACGACTCACCTATAGTGCGTATGTACGAAGAGAGAGAAGCCGAGCTCGATCGGAAGGACAGCGTAGACGCCCTGGAGGAGGAACGCGATGACGCAAAAGCCCGTTCAGCAGTTTACCAACAGCAAGCTGGACGATATCAAAGCATAGAAGTACGGGCCAAGACTTACAACGTCGGCGAACTCATTCTATGCCTCCTAGAGAAGAAAAAGGACAAACTCAAGCCCAAATGGGAGGGTCCCTTCATAATTGACGAAGTTCTCACCGGAGGAGCGTATTGTCTTCGCAATGCACCAGACAACCGCCTCGAGCCGAACCCCTGGAACACGGCCAGACTCCGGAGATTCTACACCTAGCGCTAGACCCCTTGTTCGTCTCCTCCTCCACTGTAGTTTCCATTATTTTTTCTCTCTTTTCCGATTACTTTCCTCTTTTTCGCTTTAAAGCTTTGATGCGGCTAGACTGCACACCATTGGCACATACATCTTTCAACATGTACGCCACTTGTACCTGGGGGCTTCTCGGACAAAAGTTCTTATCATTCCTTGAGCATCAAGCTCCTCACATATGAGTTTTTTTTTCATATGTACCTTTTCTTTGCCATTATATGCATCAATATGACTTAAGTTTTGGCCAAGCTGGGTTGCCTGGCTCCTGTGCTTATTCCCTACATTCCCGTTAGTTTGGCTAGGGCATAAAGGGAGCACCTTTGCGATTGTTACTACCGGGTCATCCGGATGTGTACCTCAGACTGGGTGAAGCCGAAAGCTAGCGTTCTTAAGGGAATATTCGGTCGGTGAATTAAATATGTTTTTTAAACTCACTCCATTGTGCACCCCCAGAAGTTATACAAACCGTGGTGCTCACACCACAATTTGGACATGCGCATTAAACGCATACACACCCAGGGAAAGGAACCCTTAATGGAACTATTCTCTCTGGAAGATGCTTCTTACGATATCAATGTAATATAACATAGCTAGCCGGATACAACTTGTCTATTCAAGCAACTATGACCCCTACGCCTAGTTTTCCAGGCATACCCCGACCTATTCGGCTGCGACAGTATTCGGAAACACTCTGCACCTTCGGGACCGGAGGTTGAAGCGAAAAGGTCTTCCATGACAAATGATATACATTTTAGCTAGATGAGGAAAGTACACAGTCACTTGGACTCGAACACCTCCTCTTCTATACCTTCCAACAGGAAATCTAACTTACAATCCTGTTGGGAATATTTGGCGGCCACCTCTACTTGGTCATATACTAAACTAATGGGAATTTCTTCCACATTCGACCCTAGCGGTCCGACACGAGCCATGCGATTAGGATCCAGCTTGGTATATCGCATCTTCACCATGGCCCAGGCCTCTCGCGCACCCTCTCGGCATGCCGATATCTTCCACAGCCGGATACGCCACCGAGCTCCCTTGAACAGCTCTATCAGCTCCTCCATGCTTCCTGGAGGGGGGTCGGATGGCCATAAAGCCTTGGCTACACTCCGCATCGCCTGCCGAGCTTGCTCATGCAACTGCGACAGCCCTTGCAGAAGATCGCTCGATGATCCAGACACCACCTCTTCGGGGCGGTTCGTCAAAACACCTACAATTACAGCTATATCAGCTACCGTTGCCTCCAAAACTATTATAAAACAAAAGTGGCCACATACTGAATATGCCGCCTCGCAGCTTCTTGTTCTCCTTCATAGAGTCAGCTAGCTGAGCTCGCACATCTTTTAGTTCTTCGCCTAGTTTGGAGTTTGAATCCTGGAGTTTCTTCTTCTCTTGGACGACTTTTGTCAATACACGCTCGCCCGCTGCTAGTAGCTTTTTGGCTCCGCGTTCTTCGCTACGAGCGGCATCCAGCTACTACCGTACTTGGTCCAACGGTCGAACACAACGATTAGCACCCAGTTTCGCACTATCAGTGTATCATTATGAATTTTCGATAGAAGGAAACATTACCGGGAGATGCCGTGTCCTTCTCCAGTTCGGCATTGGCAGCAAGCAGCTGGCGCTGACACTTTTCCAGCTCTTGAGCTACCTGGGTGTTCTTCTCCATCAGCACATGGTCATATATTGATCCTTAAATCAGTTGTTCCATCTCCTTTAAGTCTCGGGGGCTACTGGCATATGGTTATCATAGTCAGACCAAACAAATTTACCTGCACATATTTCAAATGTTGCTTTGTGGCCCTGTTAATCCCATCTCGAGCAGCTCGAATGTATGCATCGGCCAAGTTGAAGGCGTTAAACGACTCTTCTGAAACGCCAGGGTCTTGTAAAATGGCCCGGCGGCGCCGATGATTAATCGCACTCTCCACCTCCAAGTTGGTTACGGATACATCATCCGAGTCCTCGGCTGGAGGACAGTTCGGCTTCGCCTCCGTGTCAGCCCCCATCTTCATGGCAGGATTTGAATCCTGGCTGCGGGAAGTATGGCTGCTCGAACCTCCGGATACAGTCCGGGGCATCATTCTCCTGACACATGCATAACAGGAAGGTCACGGTTGGACGTGACTGCTCAGGTGCAGGTTGGCGGATTCATACCTCTTCGATGAAGGCATGGTCATATCTTCGTTTGCTTTCCTCTTGGAAGGCTTGCCCGGAGTGGGGGACGCTTTCTTCGGAGGTACCCTTGGAGTAGTACGGCGCGCCGAACCCTTCCCCTTTGGAGCACAAGACAGTGCGGTGGGTAAGAAGGAAGGAGAAATCTCTTTTTGAATAAGGTGTGTTCGGATCACTTAGGTGTGAAGCTGGAAGAAGACCGCGGTAGTCGGCAATGATGGCCACCTCTGTGCCATCGTAGCTCGTCTGGTAAAACACCCCCTCTGCAAGCACCACAAATATCTACGGATCCTCTTCGAACCCGGGATCGAGCTCCCGGTTGTGATCCTCTGGCTGTGGGGCGGGACTATAAAATCCCTCGGTGACCTTTCACCGGTGCTGTCATAGGCAGACAAAGTTAAAAAGTTTATCAAAGGCAATCTGGAGATGGAAGGAGTAAAAACAGAGGGGTCAGGCCTTACCCAGCTGGGAGGGTTATACATAGAGTACCCGTCTCTAAATTTTATGCGGAGAAATTCCTTTTCCTCCCCTTTAAACAGTTCGGCTAGTTTTTTAGCCAAAGCGGCAAGGGTATCCAGACCTTTTCGGCCGCAGCGAGAGGTGTCGTCCTCTCCATTGTAGTGCCACATTGGAAGCCCTCTGTATCGGAGTGGCCGAACCCCTCGTGCTACGGGAATCTCCATAACCTCGATTATTGTGAGTCCGAATTGAGTGAGCTCTTTCATCCTCGTCATCAGCTGACGAACCTCTGCGCCATCTTCCTCTTCAAGACTCCGGGGAAGCCAACTATGGCATTTCTTCAGCGGGACATGTGCAAATTCAGGAAGACCCTTTCGAACTAGGTTGGAAAGCGCAACGTCCTCTATATAAAACCATTCGGAGGGCCAGTCATCATGTGCCTTCCTTGGTGTGCCGGATGGATATCCGGTATCGGCGAGATGCCATACTTCAGCTCCGCCCACTTCAAATATTGACCCTTCGTGATTACACGGGACGAGACATAACAGCTTCCTCCACAACTTGAAATGAGCCTCTACGCCCGGGAAAATTTCGCATAAAGCAACGTAACCCGCAATGTGCAGAATAGAGGTCGGAGTGAGGTTGTGCAGCTGGAGGCCGTAGTACTCTAGAAGCCCTCAGAGGAACGGATGGATAGGAAATCCAACGCCTCTTAGCAGGTAGGGGACAGAACACACTCGCTCTCCCCCGGACGGATTGGGGAAGTCCTCTGCCAGAGTCCCCTCATTGAAGGAAGCTAGCCCCGTTCGAACAGGGACTGGATCTGCATGGGGAAGGTATCCCTGCGTTTGCAACTTCGTCAATCGGCCATGAGACACAGAACACCTCTCCCACTCGCCTTTCTTTGGGCCGGGATGAGCGGAGGAGCTGGGAGCACTAGCCATGCTGAAATGTTTTCTGCTAAGCAGTCTCTGGGGATTTCTTCTGCGTTGCGCTGAATGAATCTGGGATCCAATATCTTTAAATAGGAACTCTTCCTTGTGTGGATAGGGTGTTATTTGCAAAAAAAACCTAACTTTCCACATTCACTCGACACCTGGAGGACAAAGATTATTTAACGCGTAGAAGCCAAGGAGGCGACATTAGACCAATGACCGAATACATTACTTGGAGATCATTGAAGGGGGAACCCGCCTTGCAATGCCGAAGACAACATGTGTGCTGAGCACCTCGCTATTTAAGACTGGTTCGGGGGCTACTGAGGGAGTCCTGGACTAAGGGGTCCTCAGGCGTCCAGCCTGTTATCCATGGGCCGGACTGATGGGCTGTGAAGACATGAAGGCCAAAGACTGCACCATGTCCAGATTGGACTCTACTTGGCGTGGAAGGCAAGCCGGGTAGCCGAAGATTCGTTCTTATGTAACCGACTCCATGTAAACCCTAGATCCCCTCGGTGTCTATATAAACCGTAGGGGATAGTCCGGAAAGGGGACTAGATATATTCATTACCATATTCACATAGGCTAGACTTCTAGGGTTCATCCATTACGATCTCGTGGTAGATCAACTCTTGTAATACTCATATTCATCAAGATCAATCAAGCAGGAAGTAGGGTATTACCTCCATAGAGAGGGCCCGAACCTGGGTAAACATCATGTCCCCCGTCTCCTGTTACCATCGATCCTAGACGCATAGTTCAGGACCCCCTACCCGAGATCTGCCGGTTTTGACACCGACAGTCTCCTACTAGATTGATACCTTGGTTCTCAAAAACTGAGGGAAATACTTATGCTGCTTTACTGCACCACCCTTTCCTCTTCAAGGGAAAACCGACGCAGTGCTCAAAAGGTAGCAAGAAGGATTTCTGGCACCGTTTTCGGGGAGATCTACGCCAAGTCAAGACATACCAAGTACCCATCACAACTCTTATCCTTCGCATTACATTATTTGCCATTTGCCTCTCGTTTTCCTCCCCCCCACTTCACCCTTGTCGTTTTATTCGCCCTCTCTTTTTCGTTCGCCTCTTTTTCCTTCCTGCCTTTTGTGTGCTCGTTCTTTTTGCAATTTGTTGCCATCATGTCTGAAACTGGGAAGGTTATCATTGATAAGGATAATAATATGGAAAACTTTGATGCTATTGATGATCCTCTTGAAAATCTTATTATTTTGCACACTAAAAAGTTTCGTATTGGCAGCGGTAATATTATTGGGAAGGGAGTTATTCAAGATTTCTTTACTTGTGCCGGTGCTTTGCCCGCTATGAGTGGATCTATCCTTCATAAAACTAGTAGTCTCGCAGATGCTATATCCTTGGTCATAGTTGAACTCGAGAGACAATTTTTACATATGCATCCTTCCATACAAAGGATTTTCCTAGAATTTTCTAATATTAAGCATTCTTCTGTTAAGCGAGTAGCGACCATCTTTTTAGCTCATGAGTTCAGATTTATAATAAAAGAGGCCAATGAAACTTTTGCGCATTATAGGGTGGACGCCGGCCGTCCTCCCATAGAAGCAATTCTTTTCTATATTATGCGTTTACGATCTTTAGATCATGTTGCTTTTAATGAAAACCTTAGAAAAAGGTTCCTACCGATGCTCTTGTTAACAGGTTCTCTGAACTTAATGATAATTTTGCCATCCAGAACAATGGGCTAGGTTTTTCCCTTGAACAAAGGCTCATGACTTTTTGCCAAAAGAATGCTTATAATGATGAATTGATTGTGCAATATGAGGGGCCAAAGGAGGAACCAATACCTCCCGAGCTTGATCTTGGGGACTTTTGTCCCATTAAATTTAGCCCTTTTGATTATTTTTTCTTGCCACAAAGGAAGCTTGCTGCTGAACGTAGGGAGTATGAAATGAGCTTTCACGATTTATCTTATCATTATCATGGCAATACCTAGATCTATCTTTGCTTTTATGCCTAGCTAAGGGCGTTAAACGATAGCGCTTGTTGGGAGGCAACCCAATTTTATTTTTATTCCTGTTTAGTAATAAATAATTTATCTAGCTCCATTTTTGTTGTGTTTTTCTTTTTAATTAGTGTTTGTGCCAAGTAGAACCGTTGGGAAGACTTGGGGAAAGTCTTTTTGATCCCGCTGTAAAAAACAGAAACTTTAGCGCTCACGAGAATTGCTGCCATTTTTTATTGGAGAGTGCTATTTAGTTAATTATTTTTGCAGATGATTAATAGATAAATTCCTCACGTCCAGCAATTTATTTTAGAATTTTTGGGGTTCCATACGTTTGCGTTAGTTACAGATTACTACAGACTGTTCTGTTTTTGACAGATTCTGTTTTTCGTGTGTTGTTTGCTTATTTTGATGAATCTATGGCTAGTAAAAGAGTTTATAAACCATAGAGAAGTTGTAATACATTAGGTTTAACACAAATATAAATAAATAATGAGTTCATTACAGTATCTTGAAGTGGTGTTTTGTTTTCTTTCACTAACGGAGCTCACGAGATTTTCTTGTTAAGTTTTGTGTTGTGAAGTTTTCAAGTTTTGGGTAAAGATTTGATGGATTATGGAACAAGGAGTGGCAAGAGCCTAAGCTTGGGGATGCCCATGACACCCCAAGGTAAAATACAAGGACACCAAAAAGCCTAAGCTTGGGGATGCCCCGGAAGGCATCCCCTCTTTTGTCTTCGTTCATCGGTAACTTTACTTGGAGCTATATTTTTATTCGCCACATGATATGTGTTTTGCTTGGAGCGTCTTGTATGATTTGAGTCTTTATTTTTAGTTTACCACAATCATCCTTGCTGTACACACCTTTTGAGAGAGACACACATGAATTGGAATTTGTTAGAATACTCGATGTGCTTCACTTATATCTTTTGAGCTATATAGTTTTTGCTCTAGTGCTTCACTTATATCTTTTAGATCACGGTGGTGGTTTTATTTTATAGAAATAATTGATCTATCATGCTTCACTTATATTATTTTGAGAGTCCTTTAGAACAACATGGCAAATTGCATTTAGGCATAATAAGAACTTTCATATATGTGCATTGAATACTATGAGAAGTTTGATACTTGATGATTGTTTTGAGATATGGAGATGGTGATATTAGAGTCATGCTAGTTGAGTAGTTGTGAATTTGATTAATACTTGTGTTGAAGTTTGTGATTCCCGAAGCATTCACGTATGGTGAACCGTTATGTGATGAAGTCGGCGCATGATTTATTTATTGATTGTCTTCCTTATGAGTGGTGGTCGGGGACGAGCGATGGTCTTTTCCTACCAATCTATCTGCCGGGGAAACCGATCCACGAACACCTATGGGGCCGGCGGACCGAGCCCCTTTCGGTTCGGCGAGGGACGGAGATCGCACGAAGAGCAGATCGAGGCGAAGCACACGAGCAGTTTACCCAGCTTCGGAGCTCTCCGGAGAGATAACACTCCTACTGCTGCTTGTTTGATTATCTTGTGTTCTTGCTCCAGAGAGTGAGCGTAATGTTCTTCTGGGTTCTCAATCAGTCGAACCTCGCCCGCCCCCCTCTACGTTGCGCATGGGCCTCCTTTTATACGCTAAAGGGGTCACCGACAGGTGGCAACGCAGAGAAGGGTACAAATGTAAAAAGTGAGGTGGTTGGTACAGTTACTTGTACAGTGCACCCTACCTAACCCTGACGGCAGGGGACAAGGGCATTAAATGCCCGTCTGAGTCGCCCAAACAGTGCAGAAAAGGACCGTTAGGGGCGCCACCGTTCGCCACGATGGCGATCTTGTCAGCTTCGCGTGCTACTGCGCACCGCTGGCTGCACAGCCTCCCGCCACGCGCGTCTAGAGAGGCCCCCAGGGCGACACGTTGGTGGATGCGCTGGAGCGTGGGCACAGAGTGGCCGCCTGCCGCGGCAAGCGCCTTGCCGCTGCTGTTATCTTGTCGGGTCCGGAAGCTTGTCGCTCACCGGGCCTCGAGGTACCTTGGTTGGTCTTCCCGGCAAGCTCCTCTTGCCGGGGCCTTGTTGCCTTGCCGGAGCGCGTGGCGCATCGCGGCAAGTTCCTTGGAGTGCCTTGGTTGGCCTTCCCGGCAAGCTCCTCTTGCCGGGGCCTTGTCTCCTGAGCTTAAATACTTTGTTCTTGAATGGCTCCAAGGGAACCACGGAGGATCTTGGTGTTCGCCCGGCAAGCCTTGCCGCGGGGTGCTGCAACTGCCCGTGCACAAGTTCGGGGTACTAGGGTACCCCTATTCTAGTACACCGACAGGAGCCCCCGGGCCTGGGCCAGACACGGTGCCGAGCGCTGTTGGGCCAGGCCCAAGACAGGGCACGGGCACACGCGGACTGGGCCACGCCGAATCTCGCTCCGTATCCACCACGCTCTCCCCTAACGGCACGCGTTGAATGTGACGTCGTGGGAGAGATCGTGGGTGGTTCTTTATTCGGAAGGGCGAAACGTCCGCCCCGTCCCTCTTTATAAGCAGAGGAAACAGGGGCAGTTCGTTCCCCCTTGCTGGTTGCTACTACTCCATCTTCACGAACCTCCGCCGCTCCCCCCCTTCTTCTTGAAGCCGAGAGAGCAGCGCTCCGCCTCCATTGCCACCAGCATCACCAACGCCGTCGACCTCCCCCACCACCTCCGCCATGGCTCCGAAAGCCGACAAGGGAAAGGGCGTGAAGTCGGCCGAGGCGCAGCGGCTCGCGGCGCTGCAGAAGGAGCGGGCGATCTTCTCCCCCAGCTCGGCGCGAAGGAGCTGAGGGAGTACTTCTACCTCTTTTGGGCGACGGAGACGCGGGCGCATCCGCGCACGAGGGTACTCCCGGCTGCTGCTTCGGAACTGGCTCCAAACGGGTAGCCATTCTTCGCGCTGTTCTTCTATTGCAGGCTCTGCCCGCCCTTCTCGGAGTTCTTCTACGATATCATGAACACCTACGGCTTCCGCCTCCTTGATTTCACCCCCAACGCTGTTCTGATCATGGCAGTTTTCGCACATTTGTGTGAAAACTTTGTCGGAGTCCACCCCAATGTTGCCCTTTTCCGCCACTTCTTCATACCTCGGGTAGAGAGAGGAGAGCCGCTTGCCGGAGGGATCGCCTGGATCTCGAGAGTCGGCAAGAAGGAGGCGTACTTGGAGGGTGAGCTCCGCAGCAAGTGGGAGGAGTGGAGAGCGGAGTGGTGCTGGATCGTCGAGGAGAATCCGCAGCCCTTCACTGCCGTGCGCCAAGCTCCAATAGTGCGCGGCAATGACTAGAGCAACGTGGCCCCGGAAGACGAGAGGCTGAAGATCGCCATTACTAGGATCCTTCGCTTCAGGCTTGCCGGGCTCACTGTAGGTGCTGTAGGCGCAGATTTCCTCCGCCGCCGCATCGCCCCCCTGCAGGAGAGGGGGAGGCCCGCCTGGGAATTCAAGAACTCGGCGGACATCATGAGGCTGCGGCCGGGCCTCAACTACAACTTCACCGTCATGGAGCTGGATGCAATGCTCCTGGAGTTGTTCAAACGCGATCCCCAGCACCCATTCACGCTGGCGAGGGGCGTCGTTCCATTGTGCAATAATTCTTCGCTTGACCGGATCCGCGCCATGATGCCATTGTGCGATTCACACGGAATCGTTCCAACTTGGCAAGAGCCTGCGGATGATGTCGTGCAAGCGTTCTTTGACAACTTGGAAGAAGTGCTGGTCCGCGCTGACGAGCAGAAGAGCCTCACCCGTGACACCACCGACGAGGAGCTGCAGCGCATCGCCACTAGGGCGGAAGAGGTTGCGGCCGCAGCTGCCGCGGGCGCGTTCGGGTTCACTGTGGAGGAGGCGGAGGCGGTAGAGGCGGCAAACCTCGCCGAGCGCGCGGAGTTTATTGGTGAGGAAGAGCCTGCCGGTTCTGAAGCTGAGCCACAGCCCGAGCCTTCAGAAAACTTGCCGCAGGCGGAGCCCCCGGCCCCGCCAAGAAGGCGTCTTCGCAGGGCCGCGGACGTAGCGGGGCGGCAGCCGGGTCAACAGCCGTCGAGCCGTGCGACACGCTCTACCGCAAGCAATGTTGCTGCGAGAGCGCCTCACGCAGCAGCGGCAACTGGAGCAGGATCTTCCCGGGCCACCGCCATCGCCCCCGCCAAGCGGGCAAGGGATCCTACTCCTCCGCCTCGCCGCACCGGAGGGGAGCCGGACTTCGATCTTTCCGCGCTCAGCTCCGACGAGGAGGAAGAAGAGTAAGTTTCTTTGGAGCTCTTGTAGTTCTTCAACCTTGCTGTTTTTATCTTGTATCTGACTTGCTTCAATCTGGACTCCTTTCTTTTCAGGACGCTGGCCCAGAGAGCGGCGAAGAGGGCCAAGGCCGCAGTGATTGTCATCGAAGATGACCTCACCGTGTCAGCAAGGGGTGGGTCCGAGACCACCTTGACGGACCCGGCAACCACTCCTCAAAGCAGCCCCCAGTGCAGCCCCCAGCGTAAGTTCATAGTTAGCTTTCTGCTGTCAGGCGCGCATGAGTGCTTTTTCCTTTGTTGATATCTTGCTTGTTGATTTGTGTAGGAGCAGAGCAGCCATATCAGGAGCGCCCGGAAGCTGGTCCCGAAGTGCCATCTGCTTCGACTATGCCGCTAAGGGAGGAGTTCCCGGTAAGGGAGCGCTCTCCGGCAAGGGAGAACTCCCCGGCAAGGGGCAGCACCGTCGATCCTGCGGCGGCCGAGACCGCAACTGCAGATCTTGGCACAGGTAATTTACTTGTCCAAAAACTTTCCCTTGGGTTCTTCTTCTTCTGATTTTCTTCTCTTGGATTTTGATTGATTTTTCTCCCTTCTTCGTTCTTCAGACCCATCTGCTGCTGAGCCAATGGAGACAGAGGGCGCCGGCGAGGAAGGCGCGCATGGCAGCACTGACGACGCCGCCACCAACGAAGAAGGGGCCGGTGCTGATGAGACCGCCAGTGAGGAGGCCGCCAAGGCTGCCGCCGCAGAAGCCGACGAGGGGTCGGGCGATCGCACTGACGACCCTGAGGCCGCAGGAGCGCCAGGCGCTGCGCTAACCACCGATCCCTCTGCCGCTGCTGCGGAGCCGGGCTCCGAGGAGCCCCAGCCCGACGCCTACTTGAAGGCTGGCGACGATATCTTCATCAAGCTACCCTGGGCGTCGAGCTCCAGGGCGCCGGTCGAGGGGGAAACTTTCGATGAGGAGGTGCTCGCCTCCGCTAGACTGTCGTTGGTCAGCGCGCCCAGCAACAGCAGTGGCGAGCCTGAGGAGGAGCAGCTGCTGCGGAGGCTGCTGTCACTCTACCGCGCGCGGCAAGCCAAGCTGGTTTCCCGGGAAGCGCTTGTCGCGAAGGCGGGAGTTGATATGGAGAAGCGCGCGGAGGAGCTCCGGGGCCATAATCAAGAAGCTCTCCGGTCCCTGGCACAGGAGCGGGAGCGACTCGCCGAGGAGCGCACGGCCTTCCTTCTCGAGAAGGCCGAAGCTGAGGAGGAACAAAGGCTGGCCGCCGAGAAGCAGTCCGCGCGAGAAGGCGAATTGGTGCAGCGGAAGGCCAACCTCGACAGCTACGAGGAGGAGCTCGCCGAGCGCGAGCAAGCACTTGGCGTGGCGCTCAAGGAAGCAAAGGACGCTGCCGCAATCACAGAGGCCACCAAGAAAGAGCTGGAGGAGAAGGTGGCGCAACTGGAGGCCAACATCGGGAAGAGCGGCGAGGAGCTTGCCGCGCTCAAGCGTGAGCGTGAGAAGGATGCTGCCGCCCACAGTGAGCTGCAAGGTCTTCTCGCTGAGATGGGCAAGGAGCTCAGCGCCGCCAAGGATTCTAATGCAGACCTGAAGTTGAAGCTGGCCACGCTGACGCAGACGCTGGACAGCGCCAAGGAGCGGGAGAAGACCTTGTCGGAGAAGGTCAAGGCTGACAAGGCGCTGCTGGAGAGCATCACAGTTACCCAGAACTCATTCAGAGAAACTGTGGAGCACTGGACCGAGGGTCTGGTGAATATTGCCGCAGTCGTCGACGAGGAGCTGGCGCAGCTAGGGATGGAGGACTTTGGGTATCCCTCCGACGAGAATCTCCAACCCAACGCCAAGGTCAGCCTGTTCTTCAAGGGCGTGGCGGCGGCACTCGAGCGGCTCCGTGAGAGGATCCGAAAGCAGCTGGCCGATGAGTCGCGCAAAATCTGCGCCGGGGTTCTCTAGAAGGTGCTGATGAAGGTGGCCTTCCGCAATCCAGGCCTTAGCTTCACCAACGTCCTCAAGTCCTTGCCGCCAGACGCCGATCGAGACGCACTCAAGGCCCTTGTCGCACCCATTGTGGACAAGGTGAGCGAGATAAAGAGAGTTGAGGGCGAACGCGTAGACTAGGCCGCCCATTTCTTCTTTTCCCTTGTTGCTGCTAATCATGTTATGAAAACAGTTTGTTAGAGCTGCGACAAGTTATCTTGTAATATAACTTTATTTCTGTTATCAATCGCTATGTTATTTCCTCTACTAGATTCCTTCCATTGTATGTTTTCACCCTACGCTTCTAGGGAACTTGTCGGCACAGGCACCCGAGCCGCGAGCGCTGAGTGCGGAACGTCAGCAGCCTGCTGGCGGCGCTGCTTCCGACAAGAAACCTTGTCGCGACTAGATGCAGCTCACTTAAGTTGTTGAGCAGACTCGAAACAAAGTAAGGGCGCAACTAGCCACGAGTTGGTTCCTCCGCGCACAGGTTTTCCATACAAAGCAGGGTCGTTCGAGGAAGATAACTCAAAAATTTAAAAACTGATTGCTCAAACTTTGGCAACTTATCTTTTCTGTCGTTTGCTTCCCGGCAAGGCAAAACTTTGCTTGAACGACGCCTGGTCCATACCACAATCTTCTCCTTCCCCCCCGGCAAACTTGTGTGCGAGGGAACCTTCTTTTCCTTTGTTGAAAAAGAAGAAAGAAGAGAAAATAATGATATGGAGCCCTTCGGCTCATTATTGCTTACCGGATGTAGGTGCTGCACAAAGTGTCAGATAACGCATGAAAAAAGAAACTAATGCATGAAATGGACAAGTTGTGCGGAGCACATGGGGTTTTACTTATGCATGGGATCTGCACCCGGCTTTGTACAAAGGATTACATGCAACAGCGGCAAGACTTTTACAAAAGGTGGTTGCCGGAACGGGTCCCGGCAACCGCGCCCTACGGGAAAAACTTACGAAGATGTTCTATGTTCCAGGAGTTGCTCACCGGAATGCCATCTTCGGTCTCAAGGCGGACAGCGCCGGGCCTTGTGACTCGTTTCACCCGATAAGGGCCTTCCCACTTCGGCGTCAACTTGTTGGAATTCTTGGCGGACTGAACGCGCCGAAGAACAAGGTCGCCTTCCTCGGAGCTTCTGGCTTTAACTTTGCGGCTATGGTAGCGGCGCAAAGCTTGCTGGTATCGAGCAGCTCGTACAGCAGCCTGAAGACGATCTTCCTCAAGGAGCAGCGCGTCATCTTGTCGCAGCTGTTCTTGCTCAAGCTCATCATAAGCGAGCACTCGAGGCGATCCGTATACGAGTTCCGTGGGGAGAACTGCCTCTGCTCCATAGACTAGAGCGAAAGGCGTCTGGCCAGTGGCTCAATTTGGCGTCGTTCTGATCGACCAAAGAACCACCGGCAGCTCCTCGATCCAGTTTCTTCCGCACTTGCGCAGCCTGTCGAAAGTTCTGGTCTTGAGCCCGCGCAACACTTCAGCATTTGCCCTCTCTGCTTGACCGTTGCTTCTCCGATGAGCAACAGAAGCGAAGCAGACCTTGGCGCCAAGGTCTTGGACGTACTGCATGAAGGTGCGGCTCGTGAATTGCGTGCCGTTGTCGGTGATGATCCTATTAGGGATCCCGAAACGGCAAACAATTGACCTGAAGAACTTGACTGCTGACTGTGCTGTCACCTTCCTCACTGGCTGCACTTCCGGCCACTTTGTGAACTTGTCGATTGCGACGTACAAGTACTCAAAGCCCTCGATAGCTTGGGGGAAAGGGCCGAGGATATCGAGCCCCCAGACCGAAAATGGCCAGGATAAAGGGATCGTCTGGAGAGTTTGAGCTGGCTAGTGTATCTGTTTGGAGTGGAACTGGCACGCTTCACACTTGGTTACTTGTGCAGTTGCATCCTGGAGGGCTGTCAGCCAAAAGAAACCTTGCCGGAAAGCTTTGCCGGCAAGTGCTCTTGCGCCAATGTGGTGGCCACATATGCCTCCATGTATCTCTGCCAACAGCTTTTGTCCATCTTCCCGGCAAATACACTTCAATTTCACACCGTTGAGTCTTCTTCTGTACAGTATGCTATCGACAAACTGGTACATACTTGACTGCCGGGCTACTTTTTCCGCTTCTTCTTGCTCTTCGGGAAGTTCTCCTGTCTGAAGGAAATGGACAATCTGCTGTGCCCATGCTGGAGCATTTGGCTCGACAACAAGGACTAAAGGCACATCTGCTGCTGCGGGAACATCCGCTTCTACGGCAAGGACTTGCGGCCCTGCCGGAGCTTGATGTTCCCCGGCAAGCTTGCCGGAGCAAAACTTGTCGGGAGCGTCTGCTTCAACGGAACAAACCATAAGGCTTGCCGTAGCAGACTGCCCCTCAGCATTCTTGGTGTTGATCTTGGGGACTTTCTTGGCGGCGGCTTCGGGGAGCTCTGCCGGAAAGTAGTCACCAGAAACCAACTTCCTCTTTTTGCTTTGTCCGGTTGATGGTGTTACGGATGGTTGAGTCAACTTGAGCACAAAGATCCCTGGTTCCACAGGTAACTTTAGTGTGGCGCACTTTGACAGGCCATCAGCAATGTCATTCTGAGCTCTTGGGATATGCTCCATCTGTAGGCCGTGAAAGCGCTCTTCTAGCTTCCTCACTTCATCAACATATGCTTCCATCAATGGACTTTGGTAGTTCTTGTTCACTTGGCGGACGACAAGCTATGAGTCACCCCTAACAATGAGCTTCTTGATCCCAAGGTCTGCTGCGATTCTGAGACCGGCAAGCAATCCTTCATACTCTGCAGTATTGTTGGTTGCTTGCTCCTAGGGAAAGTGCATCTGGACTACGTACTTGAGGTGCTCTCCGGTGGGCGCCACAAGCAGCACGCCCGCACCGGCGCCTTGCAGCGAGAAGGCACCATCAAAGTACATCAACCACTCTTTGCTTGCCTCTTTGACGGGGATGCTCGTCTCTGGAATTTCTTCATCTGGTGTTGGCGTCCATTCTGCTATGAACTCTGCCAGTGCTCTGCTTTGGATAGTTGAAGTGCTCTCAAACTTGAGGCCAAAGCTTGACAGTTCCAGCGCCCACTCGACAATCCTGCCTGTTGCTTCTGGATTTTGCAGTATCCTCTTCAGCGGAAAGCGAGTGACGACTGTGATCTCATGTGCTTGGAAGTAATGGCGCAGCTTTCTCGAGGCCATGAGGAGGCCGAAAAGCAACTTCTGCACACCAGAGTACCTTGATCTAGCCCCCTGTAGAAGGGAACTGACAAAGTAAACTGGACGCTGCACCATTCTCTTCTGCATCTTATCATGCTCCTGCGCGGATCCATCTCTGTCGGGACCAGAGCTTGTCGGTGAAGCCCCTTGCTTGTCGCTGGATGCATCTGCCGTGGTTGCTGGCTCATCATCTGCCTCCCTTTCCGCCACTAACGCAGCACTAACCACTTGATTGGTTGCCGCTATATACAGCAACAACTTCTCTTGTGGCTTAGGTGCGACAAGTGTTGGAGTGGAGGACAGGTATCTCTTCAAGTCCTGTAGCGCAGCCTCCGCCTCCGGAGTCCATTTTATTGGACCTGCCTTTTTCAAAATTTTGAAGAATGGCAGGGCGCACTCAGCAGATCTAGAGATAAACCTGCTGAGAGCAGCCACGCAACCGGCAAGCCTTCGTACATCCTTGACGCGCTTTGGTGCTTCGATTTGCTCAATGGCCTTGATCTTGTCGGGATTGGCTTCAATTCCCCGCTGAGACACAAAGAACCCGAGAAGCTTGCCGGAAGGGACTCCAAACACGCACTTCTCGGGGTTAAGTTTGAGGTTGATCTTGCGCAGATTTGCAAATGTCTCGTCTAAATCTTGAATCAGGGTCGCCCTGTTCTTGCTCTTGACCACTATGTCATCCATGTAGGCTTCCACATTTCTGTGCATATGCGGCTCAAAAGCGTGGTGGACTACCCTTGCGAATGTTGAACCAGCATTCTTCAAACCGAAATGCATCCGTACGAAGCAGTACGTGCCACACGGGGTGATAAATGCTGTTTTCTCTTCATCCTCTTCTGCCATGAAGATCTGATGGTATCCTGAGTATGCATCAAGAAATGAAAGCAAATCACATCCGGTTGTGGAGTCAACAATTTGGTCAATGCGCGGCAAGGGAAATGGGTCTTTGGGACAAGCTTTATTAACATCAGTGAAGTCAATACAAAGCCTCCATTTCCCGTTAGCCTTGCGCACGACAACAGGATTGGCCAACCACGTGGGATGGAGCACTCCTCTGACAAGGCCTGTTGCTTCCAACTTCTTGATTTCTTCTGCGATAAATTCTTGGCGCTCCACTGCCTGTTTCCTGACTTTCTGCTTGACGGGCCGCGCATGAGGACAGATGGTAAGGTGGTGCTCAATTACTTTCCTGGGAACACCGGGGATATCAGATGGTTGCCACGCAAACACGTCGACATTCGCCCGCAGGAAAGCAACGAGCGCGCTTTCCTATTTGGGGTCAAGAGTGGCGCTGATGGTGAAGGTACCACCAGTGCCGTCCTCCTTGGCGGACACCTTCTTGGTCTCAGGTGGAGCTGTCATTGCCTTCTTACACTTGCCGGTGGAGCTCGATGGTGCGTCCTCGACGGTAGTGCAGCACTCCGAAGAGGTGCGCTTGCCGGAGTAGGCATCAGAGCTCTTGCCGGACTTGGTCTTCTTCTTCCCCCCGGGAGTTTCAGCGGCAAGTGTCTTGCGTTCTGCTGCGGCTGCTGCTTCCTGGTAGATCTTGTCGGCACAGATAAGAGCATCCTTCTTGTCGCCAGGGACAGAGATGACACTTATCGGGCCTGGCATTTTCAGTACGTTGTATGCATAGTGAGAGGCTGCCATGAACTTGGCGAGTGCCGGACGGCCAAGGATTCCATTGTAAGGTAATGGAAAGTCAGCAACATCAAACGTGACCCTCTCAGTCCTGAAGTTCAGCTCGCTGCCAAATGTTACCGGCAACGTGATCTTTCCCTTCGGCTTGCTCCTTCCCGGGTTGATTCCTTGAAATGTACCGGTCTCTTCGAGCTCGCTGTCAGGGATCTGGAGTTTCTGGAGCACCATGGAGGAGATCAGGTTCAAGCCGGCCCCGCCGTCAACTAGCATCTTAGTGACCTTGAGGTTGTGGATTGTTGGTGAAACCAACATCGGCAAGCACCCGACCGCAGTTATGCGATCAGGGTGGTCCTAAATATCAAAGATGATAGGCGTGTTGGACCATTTCAGAGGCTTGCGTGACTCGATGGGTGGTTCTGCTGCATTAACTTCCCGCACCCACTGCTTGAGCTGACGGTGCGAGGTATGCAGAGAAGCACCACCGTCGCACATGACCTATGTGGCTTTCTGGAACTGCTGCTCATCAGTCTCCTCATCATCCATGTCTTCATCGTCGTCGTCATCTTCATCCTTGTCACGGCCGCGAGGAGGTCTGTCTCCTTGCCGCTGCTTGGCCTTGCCGCGGCGTCCTCCTCGGCCGGGACATTTCTTGCCGGATCCCCCAGCACCTTCCTGGGCCTTCTCCTTGTCGCGCCGCTCGTATTCAGCTTTCTGTTGCTCAACAAGCTGCTCGACTTTTTTGCAGCTCTGGAGATCATGGCCCTTGGTACGGTGGATCTTGCAATACTGCTTGTTGGTGTCGTCCTGCTTGTCGGCGACCGCCACCTCCACGGCAACCTCCTTGCCGGAGTCACCAGCTTTGGCTTTGTTGGTGCCACCACCATTGCCGGACTACTCAACAACTAGCACCTCTTTGCCCTTCCTCTTCCTGTTGTTCCGCCGCCGGTTTTTCCTTGCCGGGGCAGCATCTTCACTGTTAGATCCTTCCGCTCCTACATTCTCTCCGGGGAGTCTCCTCCCTTCCTCAGCACGTGCACACTTGTCGGCCAGTGCATATAACTCACTGACGTCCCTGATCTTGCACATCGCCATTTCCTCCCGCATCCTGCGGTTTCGCACGTTCTGATGGAACGCGCTGATCACCGCAGCAGGGTGGACGTCTGGGATGTTGTGCTGCATACTGCTGAATCTCTGAATGTACTTGCGCAGGGGCTCTCCTTCCTTCTGGGCGAGCAGATGAAGATCACTCTCCTGGCCATGAGGCTTGTGTCCGCCTGTGAAGGCGCCGACAAACTGATGGCACAGATCAGCCCAAGAGGATATGGAGTTGTCCGGCAAGTGCATGAGCCAGGATCTGACGTTGGGCTTGAGCACCAGCGGGAAGTAGTTGGCAAGGATCTTGTCATCCCGTCCCCCGGCAGCCTGCACCGCAATGGTGTAGATGCTGAGGAACTCCGACGGATGCGTCTTGCCGTCGTACTTCTCCGGTACGTCTGGCTTGAAGTTCTTCGTGCTGGGCCATTGGACTTGCCACAGCTCACGAGTGAACGCAGGGCAACCTACCGCGTACGGCAGATCGCCTGGTTCCCCTGGCGCATGCATGTCAATAGAGGGCCCAGCGCGCTTGTCGGATTGACGTCGCGCTTCTCTTCGGCGCTCGATGCGGGTTCGAGCATCTTCTTGTTGTCGATCATGAAGAACTTGGCGCTGATCGCGACGAGCTCGTGGATCCGAAGATGCGGTGGAGTCGCTGTCGAGGTGGATCCGGCGAGTCGGCGATCTTGGCCTTCGGGGCAGTGATTGCATGGTAGTTGCACCTCCACCCGTTTCGTCACCACCGGCTCGCGCCCGGCAACCCTGCCGCGGCGGCGACGCGCTCGGCCACCGTGGAGTGTCGCCGTTGGCGTAGCCGATGAGACTCTGAATGGTGGCCCTCCATTCGTCGATCTTGTCCGACGTCGGAGGGTAATCTAGGAGCAGTTGAGCTCGCGCCAAAGCTTCTGCTGGAGTGGTGGGTGGCAGTGGCGGACGGCGCGAGGAGCGGGACGTGCTCGGACTTCTAACTATGTTAGAAGGAGCAGTATCCTGTCCAGGCGATCGTGCCCCGCTCGTGCCAGCACGCTGGCGTGCATGCTGGTCTTGAGCGCCCCGAGATCCACCAGCTTGGTCTTGGCCTATCATGCGTATGGCACTGCAAGTGCCATGACGCTGTTGGTCTTGCGCCTCCTGAGAGTGGCGCGGAACATGTACAGTCGCCGAGGTTTGTGCAACCTTGTCCTTGGACCTGGCAGCATCATAAGCTTCCTCGTCGACGTCCATTCTTCCGCCGGCGTCCATTCCACCACCCGTTTGGTCCAACGGTGGCGGAAGTGACGTGGACGGAGTGGCTGCCACCGAAGTCTTCTTCTTCGGTGGCATGTTGATGAAGGGAATGAAGATATAGCTCGTGTGAACGCTGGATCAGGTTCACACAATCTCGACGCCCCCTACCTGGCGCACCAAAGATGTCGGGGAAACTGATCCATGAACACCTATGGGGCCGGCGGACCGAGCCCCTTTCGGTTCGGCGGGGGACGGAGATCGCACGAAGAGCAGATCGAGGCGAAGCACACGAGCAGTTTACCCAGCTTCGGAGCTCTCCGGAGAGATAACACTCCTACTGCTGCTTGTTTGATTATCTTGTGTTCTTGCTCCAGAGAGTGAGCGTAATGTTCTTCTGGGTTCTCAACCAGTCGGACCTCGCCCGCCCCCTCTACGTTGCGCATGGGCCTCCTTTTATACGCTAAAGGGGTCACCGACAGGTGGCAACGCAAAGAAGGGTACAAATGTAAGAAGTGAGGTGGTTGGTACAGTTACTTGTATAGTGCACCCTACCTAACCCTGACGGCAGGGGACAAGGGCATTAAATGCCCGTCTGAGTCACCCAAACAGTGCAGAAAAGGACCGTTAGGGGCGCCACTGTTCGCCACGATGGCGATCTTGTCAGCTTCGTGTGCCACTGTGCACCGCTGGCTGCACAGCCTCCCGCCACGCGCGCCTGGAGAGGCCCCCAGGGCGACACGTTGGTGGATGCGCTGGAGCGTGGGCACAGAGTGGCCGCCTGCCGCGGCAAGCGCCTTGCCACTGCTGTTATCTTGTCGAGTCCGGAAGCTTGTCGCTCACCGGGCCTCGAGGTACCTTGGTTGGTCTTCCCGGCAAGCTCCTCTTGTCGGGGCCTTGTTGCCTTGCCGGAGCGCGTGGCGCGTCGCGGCAAGTTCCTTGGAGTGCCTTGGTTGGCCTTCCCGGCAAGCTCCTCTTGCCGGGGCCTTGTCTCCTGAGCTTAAATACTTTGTTCTTGAATGGCTCCAAGGGAACCACGGAGGATCTTGGCGTTCGCCCGGCAAGCCTTGCCGCGGGGTGCTGCAACTGCCCGTGCACAAGTTCGGGGTACTAGGGTACCCCTATTCTAGTACACCGACACTATCCCCCTAGGAGCATGCGCGTACTACTTTGTTTTGATAACTAATAGATTTTAGCAATAAGTATGTGAGTTCTTTATGACTAATGTTGAGTCCATGGATTATACGCACTCTCACCCTTCCACCATTGCTAGCATCTCTAGTACCGCACAACTTTTTCCTGTACCATAAACCCACCATTTACCTTCCTCAAAAGAGCCACCATACCTTCCTATTATGGCATTTCCATAGCCATTCCAATATATATTGCCATGCAACTTTACACCGTTCCGTTTGCTATGACACGCTTCATCATTGTCATATTGCTTTGCATGATCATGTAGTTGACATCGTATTTGTGGCAAAGCCACCGTTCATATTTCTTTCATACATGTAACTCTTGATTCATTACATATCCCGGTACACCGCCGGAGGCATTCACATAGAGTCATATTTTGTTCTAAGTATTGAGTTGTAATTCTTGAGTTGTAAGTAAAAAATAAGTGTGATGATCATCATTATTAGAGCATTGTCCCAGTGAGGAAAGGATGATGGAGACTATGATTCCCCCACAAGTCGGGATGAGACTCTGGACAAAAAAAAAGAAAAAAGAGGCCAAAAAAAAGAAGAAGGCCCAAATAAAAAAAAGAAATGAGAGAAAAAGAGAGAAGGGACAATGTTACTATCCTTTTTCCACACTTGTGCTTCAAAGTAGCACCATGATCTTCATGATAGAGTCTCCTATGTTGTCACTTCCATAAACTAGTGGGAATTTTACATTATAGAACTTGGCTTGTATATTCCAATGATGGGCTTCCTCAAATTGCCCTAGGTCTTCGTGAGCAAGCAAGTTGGATGCACGCCCACTTGGTTTCTTTGTTGAGATTTCATACACTTATAGCTCTAGTGCATCTGTTGCATGGCAATCCCTACTCGGTCACATTGATATCTATTAATGGGCATCTCCATAGACCGTTGATACGCCTAGTTGATGTGAGACTATCTTCTCCTTTTTTGTCTTCTCCACAACCACCATTCTATTCCACCATAGTGCTATATCCATGGCTCACGCTCATATATTGCGTGAAAATTGAAAAAGTTTGAGAACATCAGAAGTATGAAGCTTGGCTTGTCATCGGGGTTGTGCATGATTAATATTTTGTGTGATGAAGATAGAGCATAGCCAGACTATATTATTTTGTAGGGATAACTTTCTTTGGCCATGTTATTTTGAGAAGACATGATTGCTTAGTTAGTATGCTTGAAGTACTATTATTTCTATGTCAATATTAAACTTCTATCCTGAATCTTTTGGATTTTAACATTCATTCCACAATAAAGAAAAATTAAATTGAGCAATATGTTAGGAAGCATTGCACATAAAAAATTCTGTTTTTATCATTTACGTACTCGAGGGCGAGTAGGAATTAATCTTGGGGATGCTTGATATGTCTCCAACGTATCTATAATTTTTGATTGCTCCATGCTATTATATTATCTATTTTGGATGTTAATGGGATTATTTTTACACTTTTATATTATTTTTGGGACTAACCTATTAGCCGGAGGCCCAACCCAAATTGCTGTTTTTTTGCCTATTTTAGAGTTTCGTTGAAAAGTAATATCAAACGGAGTCCAAACGGAATGAAACCTTCGGGAGCGTTATTTTTGGAACAAATGTGATCCAGGAGACTTGGAGTGGACATCAAGAAACAATCGAGGAGGCCACGAGGCAGGGGCGCTGTCGGTGTCAAAATCAGCGGATCTCGGGTAGGGGGTCCCGAACTGTGCGTCTAGGCCGGATGGTAACAGGAGGTAGGGGACACGATGTTTTACCCAGGTTCGGGCCCTCTTGATGGAGGTAAAACCCTACGTCCTGCTTGATTAATATTGATGATATGGGTAGTACAAGAGTAGATCTACCACGAGATCAAGGAGGCTAAACCCTAGAAGCTAGCCTACGGTATGATTGTTGTATATGGAGTTGATTGCCTACGGACTACAACCCTCCGGTTTATATAGACACCGGATAGGGTTAGGGTTACATAGAGTCGGTTACAATGGTAGGAGATTTTGAATATCCGCATCGCCAAGCTTGCCTTCCACGCCAAGGAAAGTCCCATCCGGACACGGGACGAAGTCTTCAATCTTGTATCTTCATAGTCCAGGAGTCCGGCTGAAGGTATAGTCCGGCTACCCGAACACCCCCTAATCCAGGACTCCCTCAGTAGCCCCTGAACCAGGCTTCAATGACGACGAGTCCGGCATGCAAATTGTCTTCGGCATTGCAAGGCGGGTTCCTCCTCCAAGTCCTTCATAGAAGATTGTAAACACCAAGAGTAGTGTCCGGCTCTGCAAAATAAGCTTCCACATATTGCCATAGAGAGAATGATATAAACACAAATCAAATCTGCTGACGTATTCCGCAGTGCGTCATCACACTACGGCCAAGTCCTTTACTCGAATCGGTTTTACTTTTCCACCTCAGCATGTTTTGTGAGGCGGTTTCCTTGGCACATCTTGTCAAAGTAGAGATTGTGTACCCCCTTTACAGGATTCTCATCAATACGGACGTGGGTAACCCAACCGCGCCATTTATCATGGTGCTTGGGAGGCGAGCGAGTTTTATTAGGATGGTGGGGACGCACAACCGCATCCGCCCATATAAGGGGATACGGATCCACCTTTTTAGCTACGCCTTCTTCCTCCTTTGCCTATCCATCTCCTGCGCACTCGAGCTCCAGCGCCCAAGCCCGCACTTCCCACCTCAACCTTCTCCAGCAATGTCTGGAGCGGGAGGAAAGTGGATGGTCTCCTCCGTTACGGAGGGCCAAGTCAAGAAGCTAAGGAAGGCTGGATACCTGTCTAAGGACATCACGCACCGGCTTCCCGAAAAGGGGCAGCTTCTCCCCACCCCAAGGCCCCATGAGAGGGTAGTATTTCTTCCCCACTTCCTCCGCGGACTGGGTTTTCCACTCCACCCATTTGTCTGGGGGCTCATGTTCTACTACGGCCTGGATTTCCACGATCTGGCCCCGAACTTCATCCTCAACATCTCGGCGTTTATCGTCGTGTGCGAGGCTTTCCTCCGCGTCTACCCTAATTTCGGCCTCTGGCTCAAGACCTTCAACGTCAAGCCCAAGCTGGTGCGCGGCAGCCAGGCGGAGTGCGGAGGCGCCATGGCGGGCAAGATGGCCAACGTCCTATGGTTCGAGGGCTCTTTTGTGGAGACCCTAAAGGGGTGGCAATCCGGGTGGTTTTACATCACCGAGCCACGCAATCCGAACTGGATCGTAGCCCCCGAGTTCCGATCCGGACCCCCCACGCGGCTTATGTCCTGGAAAGAGACGGGCCTGTCGTGGGGTGACGAAAAAGAGGTGAACAGATTGCAAACATGCATCAAGTCCCTGGTGAACAAGCCAATCCGGCTTGTTAATGTAATCCAGGTTATGCTCGTCCGCCAGATCCTCCCGTGCCAACAACGGGATTTTAATCTATGGGAGTTCGACCCGACGCAGCACCAAACCCTTAGCAGGCTCTTCGACACGACGTACGAAGATGCCTGGAAGGTGCTATTCAAGGGCGCCGAGGCTCCCGCATCCGCTTCCGAGGACCGCGGATACAGCTCGCAGCGTCACGCTAGCGAGGTAAGCTATCTTCACCTTTTACAGGATGTTAAGCTTTTTTCATAGTTTGACTCTATGCGGGATCTAAACTCCCTTACCTTTGACAGGCTTGGCGAGCGATATCTGGACCGATTAACTGTCCGGCTCCGCTGCCCGAAGACCCAGCCCCAGCTCTACAAGTGAAGCTGCTGGTTCCAGCGCCTTATGTGGTGCGGGAGAAGAAGGCCAAGAAGAAGAAGACCACGGGGACTCGAAAGAGTGCCCGCAACATGGTGGTGACAGACTCGTCATCCGACGAGTCCGAGACGCCCTCTTCCCGTGAAAACGAGGAGGAAGAAGAAAACTCTCCCCCCTAGCGGAGGGAGGAGAGAACAGGAAGGCCGCCCCAACGGGGGAGGCCGAGGGGTCTAGGAAAAGGAAGACCCCTCCGCTGGACTACTCCCCCGACGTCGAAGAGGGCGGAGAGGAGTGGCCAAACAGGGCTAAGCGTCCGGCAAAATCGTAAGTTCACATATCAGAGTAACTCATGATGTTCCTTTGTTGCACAACTTTCCCTAATGTCGAACATAATTATGCAGCCCGCCCCGGGCCGAATTCAACGAATCATCGGGCGGCTCCCTGGACTCATCGGACGTGAACTCAGTTCCGCCCGCTGTCTCCCCCCGCACTGCAGACGACGCCAAAGTGGCGTCGCGACAAGCTCCGGGGCAGGAGGAGGTGGTCCCGGAGGAGCCGCAAGGCAACCTCCCGGACTCCAGGAGTGAAGGGGATAAGGCCCCCTAGGGATCCAAGTTCGGCTTTGTGCCGGACACCGCGCCGGAATCTTCCACAGTTCCGGACCGCGGTAGGCGAACTCCTTCCAAGAGGAGCAAGCCTTCTGAGCCGGCGGCCTCCGTCCAACCGCGGGTGCCGGACAATCTGCTGGAGGTGCTTGACGGCGCCTCCATCGACGAGGGGCACCGTACTATTATGAGTACGGTGATCCAGAAGGTTCAGTCCACCAAGAGCGGACTGACTGAAGCTTGCGCTAGCCTTCTAACAGGCTTCGAGGTAAGTAAAAATATGTAAAAATATTACCGCATAGACAGTAGCCCCTGATGCTTTGTTTGGCGTTCGGAGAGAAAAGCCGAATAGAGGATCTATTAAATATCGCAGGGGTCTAACAAAAAAGAGTCAATATGCGTATGCAGGCTTCGCTGCTATGCACCGCCGCACTGACTACGGAGGTGGGTGTCCTGAAGCAGGACCTCGAGCGGACCGAGCGAGAGCTCGGCCTTGCCAAGCGGCGGCTCGAGGAGAGAGAAGGTAAGAAATACCTTACAGAAAAAGTGCCTATAAAAAGGCGTGATTGCAAAAAAATAACAGGATTGTACTGCTTATTGTAGGGGCCACGACTGAGGTGGCGACCCTTAAGCAGGCGCTGTCTGAGGCCGAAAAGAAAACGGCCGCAGAGCGCACTGAGCGAGACAGACTTGGGGCTCAGGTCGGCGAGGTGCAGCAAGAGCTTCAGGCTCTCATGAAAAAACATGAGAGTTTGGAGCTTGAGTCAAAGGCGCAAGCATCCGAGCTCATGACAGCCCTTAAGACTGCAAAGTCTGCCAAGGCCGAAGCCCAAAAGGCCCTCCAAGAGTTGGAGGAGATGAGGAAGATAGCAGCGGGTAAGGCATTCTTCATGCAAAGCAGAAATATAAAAGTAAACTACTTGTTACTTACCCGAATCCGGAGCTCTCTAGGGGCATTCGCAGATCTTCCCTGCAGCGTATCCACCGCCGCCGCATTCTACCGAGCTGAAGAGGGCAGCTCGACGGAGAAGGTGTTCTGGTCTCAGTATTCTGAGGCCGGACACCCTGTGCCTTTGAGCGACCAGCTGAAACAGCTGGTCGAGCTCCACAAGGCGGCCGAATAGGCCATGAAGGGCTTCATAGTTCGGCTGTGCCCGGAGAGGCCCTGCCTGGGAGCTATTTCAGGCTGGTGCGGCGGCTGGTGGAGGCCTGTCCGAGGCTCAAGGTCATCAAGCGCTCTGTCTGCATCGAAGGTGCCCGTCGGGCCCTTGCCCGTGCAAAGGTGCACTGGGGTAAGCTGGACGGTGAGAAGCTTGTGAAGGACGGGCCACCGCTGGGGAAGGAGCATCGCAAGCCCGAGAACTACTACAAGGATGTTCTTGCAGGTGCCCGCCTTGTGGCGGATGAATGTACCAAGGATGTGATTTTTGAATGAACTCGCTCGTGTTTATCCTGTGCGCTGAAAACTTGTTCATATGCGCTAAGCAATGCTTATTGAATTTAAAATATTATTTTCTGTGCGGCCGTTTATCAAAAAATTGAGAGATGGCCAGTCGTCGTCTTTTGCCCCCATGCCACTAGTGCTGGGGTGTTCGGGATAAACCTGAGCGCTCTTTTTCCCATAGTTGGGTTCTTCGAGGGAGGCGCTCAGCACAACGAACCAGGCAATCGGACTATAATGCTTGAACACTCACTTAGCCATAGAACTCTATAATTTTAAATTTCGGCGAAGCCCCTAGTTCGGAAGACCGAGTTCGAGGCGCTATCCACGCCTTGGCCGGACAAAGCCAGCTCCTCGCTCGAAGCGGCATAAGTCTTTAGGGGCTCGCAAAACCTCTCAAACAGCGACCGGTCTCTCGCCTCATCATGACAGTCAGTTTTAGCTTTCTCCACTGAGGTGCTTAACCCAGCTGAACCGGGGCACAATCGCAGTGGTTCTCCTAGTGCTACCTTAGCCGATAGAGCGGAATGTAAGGCACCAAAACATAGGAGCCGGACAAACCCAACTATTGACCCAAATCATGATTCGGAGCCGATGCATATAGTGCTATAAGTTCGGGGTGCCGCACTTGTGAAAGTGTACGGACTTCTCACACCATTATGAGGGGTACTGAAGCCCCTGGCGTGTTTGTCGTACCATGGTGTACGGGTGCAATCATGTCATTTAATAAACATAAATGTGAAAAGAAGATAATGCAAAAAATAGACAAGAAGCTAAGCATTGTTTATAGAGAGGCTATTTATCAAAGCCGAACGATACAAATAGTGTGGTAAGCAAAAGATATTGGACTATTCAGTATGTCCTGACCAGGGGCAGGCCACGGAATTGTATTTAAAACAGGTATACCGCTCGTAACAGAGACCACCTGGGAGTTCCATAATGCAGCATGGCTTGTCTGCCTCCCTGGATCTTGCATCGTTTGTGCGGCAGTCGAATTGCCGAACAGGTCGTCCGAAGTATGGAGTCCTGAAAGTAAGAAAAAATCAAAAAAAGAATCTGGCAGCCCCTAGTACGTTTTAAGCCATATTTTGGGCGTGCTGTTATTGTGCCCCTTCCCCTGTGCCCATGGTATTTCAAGGGCGTAGTTATGTACGCGAGGTACTGGTTTCGCTATGTCGCGAAAGCTGGGGTTGGAGCCGCATTGCTACGCTTGCTCAGAGTGTGCCAGGCGGTCCTGCTGTGTGTTACTCCGGGCGCGCTTGGCAGTGTCTGGCTTTTTAATGGCCGGACTGGAGAATTGCCTAAGAAGGCTACTTTGTACCTCCGCTGCGAGAGCCGCCGTATGCTCCTCCGTACGGAGGGAGCGTTCGGTGTTTCTGTTTACCGTAATTACTCCTCGAGGGCCTGGCATCTTGAGCTTGAGATATGCGTAGTGCGGCACCGCATTGAACTTTGAGAATGCGGTTCGTCCGAGCAGGGCGTGATAGCCACTGCGAAACGGGACTATATCGAAGATTAACTCTTCGCTTCGGAAATTGTCCGGGGATCCGAAGACCACGTCAAGTGTTACTGAGCCTGTATAGTTGGCTTCTACACCTGGTATAACGCCTTTAAAGGTCGTTCTTGTGGGCTTAATCCTTGAGGGATCTATGCCCATTTTCCGCACTGTATCCTAATAAAGCAGGTTCGGGCTTCTACCGCCATCCATGAGGAATCTTGTGAGATGAAATCCGTCGATGATTGGGTCGAGAACCAATGCGGTGAAGCTGCCATGACGGATGCTAGTGGGATGGTCCCTTCGATCAAAAGTGATCGGGCAGGAGGACCATGGGTTGAACTTTGGGGCGACTTGCTCCATCACGTATACGTCCCGTAGCGCACGCTTCTGCTCCCGCTTGGGAATGTGGGTTGCGTATATCATGTTCACCGTCCGCACTTGTGGGGGAAAGCCCTTCTGTCCATTGTTGTTCGGCGGCTTGGGCTCCTCGTCATCGCTGTGCAGCCCCTTGTCTCTGTTTTCGGCCCTTAACTTGCTTGCCTGCTTGAACACCCAACAATCCCTGTTAGTGTGATTGGCTGGCCTTTCGGGGGTGCCATGTATCTGGCACAAGCGATTGAGTATTCGGTCCAAACTGGACGGGCCCTGAGTATTCTTTTTGAATGGCTTTTTCCGCTGACCGGATTTATAGCCTTTGAATCCGGCATTGACTGCCGTGTCTTCATTGATGTCGCTGTTAATGCGGCATTTTTGCTTATTCCGACGTGTCCTGCCACTTTTGTCCTTGGTATCCGAATTACCAGGGTTCTTTGATAAGTTGTTACTGTGAGCTAGCCAGCTGTCTTCTCCCGCGCAAAAGCGGGTCATGAGTGTCCTGAGGGCTGCCATGGATTTCGGCTTTTCCTGTCCCAGGTGCCGGTCAAGCCACTCGTCGCGGATGTTATGCTTGAAGGCTGCTAGGGCCTCTGCGTCCGGACAGTCGACTATCTGGTTTTTCTTTGTTAGGAACCGTGTCCAGAATTGTCTGGCCGATTCCTCTGGCTGCTGAATTATGTGGCTTAAGTCGTCGGCATCCGGCGGTCGCACATAAGTGCCCTGGAAGTTGTCGAGGAATGCGGCTTCCAGGTCCTCCCAAGAACCGATTGAGTCTGCTGGCAAGCTATTAAGCCAATGTCGGGCCGGTCCTTTAAGTTTGAGCGGGAGGTATTTGATGGCGTGTAGATCATCGCCGCGTGCCATGTGGATGTGAAGGAGATAATCATCGATCCATACCGCCGGATCTGTTGTGCCATCGTATGATTCAATGTTTACGGGTTTGAAACCCTCTGGGATTTTATGATCCATTACTTCATACCTGAAGCATAGCGGGTGTGCGGCGCCTCTGTACTGGGCTATATCACGACGCAGCTCAGAAGAGCTATGTCTGTTGTGTTCGGCCCGGCCGGATTTGTTGTATCTGGAGTGAAGATCATTGTCACATGCCGTAGGGCGCCTGCGCGATCCGTAGATCGATCTTGTTTGTCTTGCCTTATACTCCAGTATGTCTTGCAGGTCGTGCGCATTTTCCCGTGCCTTAGTTGAGCGGCATCGGGGCATGGCTTGGGTGGAGGGCCGAGAGGCCTCTCTGTCGCGGCCGCGAGGTGGCCGGTCTGCCATGTCATGCGCTGGTGATGTAGGTGCTTCCTCCTCTGATCGGGGTAGCGGCTTGCGCTTCGGGTAACTCTTGGAGGGGCGTTCGAGTTCATACTCTTCGGCTGCAAGGACTTCAGTCCATCTGTCAGCTAGCAAATCTTGGGCAGCTCTAAGTTGTTGCTGCTTTTTCTTGAGGCTGCTTGCCATGGCTAAAAGCCTGCGTTTAAAACACTCTTGTTCGGCGGGGTCTGATGGTATGACGAATTCGTCGTCATCGAGGCTTGCCTCGTCTTCGGAGGGAGGCGTATAGTTATCATCCTCGACCTCTCGGTCTGCCGCTCTCTCATGAGGGCTGGCTTTTCCATCTTCCTGTGCCGAATCTTGCTGAGGTGGGTGTTCTTCGGCGCTATCCGGGGTAGTATTATCTCCCGTGCCGGAATCACCGTTTTTGCTTTGGCGGGATTTAGAGCGGCGCCGCTGACGCCGGCGCTTTGGCTGTTTCTTGGGGGCGTCATCCCCCACTGTTCCATCGCCATCTCCATCTTTTGGAGTATCGACCATATATATGTCATATGACGAGGTGGCCTTCCAGCGCCCTACAGGTGCTGGTTCCTGTTCGTCTCCTACATCGTCGTCCATGCCGTCGATGTCTTCGGAGCTGGAGTCAAGCATGTCGGTTAGATCGTCGACAGTGGCTACAAAGTGGGTGGTGGGTGGGCTTTGAATTTCCTCATCGTCCGTATCCCACCCTCGCTGACCGTAGTCCGGCCAGGGCTCTCCTGATAAAAAGAGGGACTTAAGAGAATTCAGGATGTCGCCAAAAGGCGAATGCTGAAAGATGTCTGCGGTGGTGAACTCCATTATCGGCGCCCCATCAGATTCGATTGGCAGGGGCGCGGGGGGTTCGGAGTCCGGGGAGGAGTCTGGATCCTCAGAGTCACGGGTTGTGCAGAGTGCGGGGCTAGCGTTCGGCTCGATCGCTTTCGGGATCGCAGCCCCCGAGGTGACGTCCAACCGCTCATCCTCGATTGGCGCAATAGGCTCTGAGTTAGGGGTCGGAACCGATGCGTGTGCGGCCTCCAGGACACTGTCCGGGGGCAGAGCTAGATCATGCCCCTCGAGATAGTGCGGCGCGCTTGGACGTGGCTCGAGCCCGTCGAAGATCAAGTCTCTGCGGATGTCAGCCGTGTAGTTTAAGCTTCCAAACCTGACTTGATGGCCAAGGGCATAGCTTTTGATCTGCTCCAGGTGGCCGAGCGAATTGGCCCGTAGAGCGAAGCCGCCGAACACGAAGATCTGTCCGGGGAGCAAAGTCTCACCCTGGACCGCATCGTTGTTGATGATCAAAGGAGCCATCAGGCCTAAAGGCGACGACACAGAGGAACTCTCAATGAAAGCACCAATGTCAGTGTCAAAACCGGCGGATCTCGGGTAGGGGGTCCCGAACTGTGCGTTTAGGCCGGATGGTAACAGGAGGCAGGGGACACGATGTTTTACCCAGGTTCGGGCCCTCTTGATGGAGATAAAACCCTACGTCCTGCTTGATTAATATTGATGATATGGGTAGTACAAGAGTAGATCTACCACGAGATCAAGGAGGCTAAACCCTAGAAGCTAGCCTACGGTATGATTGTTGTATATGGAGTTGATTGCCTACGGACTACAACCCTCCGGTTTATATAGACACCGGATAGGGTTAGGGTTACATAGAGTCAGTTACAATGGTAGGAGATCTTGAATATCCGCATCGCCAAGCTTGCCTTCCACGCCAAGGAAAGTCCCATCCGGACACGGGATGAAGTCTTCAATCTTGTATCTTCATAGTCCAGGAGTCCGGCTGAAGGTATAGTCCGGCTACCCGAACACCCCCTAATCCAGGACTCCCTCAGGCGCGCCGACCCTCATGGGCCCCTCGTTGCTCCACCGACCTACTTCTTCCTCCTATATATATCCATATACCCCACAAACATCGAGGAGCACCACGAAACCCTATTTCCACCGCAACAACCTTCTGTACCCAAGAGATCCCATCTTGGGGCCTTTTCCGGAGCTCCGCCGGAGGGGGCATTGATCACGGAGGGCCTCTACATCAACTCCATGGCCCCTCCGATGATGTGTGAGTAGTTTACTTCAGACCTTTGGGTCCATAGCTAGTAGCTAGATGGCTTCTTCTCTCTCTTTGGATCTCAATACAAAGTTCTCCTCGATTCTCTTGGAGATCTATTCGATGTAACTCTTCTTTTTGCGGTGTGTTTGTCGAGATCCGATGAATTGTGGGTTTATGATCCAGTTTATCTAGGAACAATATTTGAATCTTCTCCGAATTCTTTTATGTATGATTGGTATATCTTTGTAAGTCTCTTCGAATTATCAGTTTGGTTTGGCCTACTAGATTGATCTTTCTGGCAATGGGAGAAGTGCTTAGCTTTGGGTTCAATCTTGCGGTGCTCGATCCCAGTGATAGAAAGGGAAATGGCACATATTGTATTGTTGCCATCGAGGATAAAAAGATGGGGTTTACATCATATTGCATGAGTTTATCCCTCTACATCATGTCATCTTGCTTAAGGCGTTACTCTGTTCTTATGAACTTAATACTCTAGATGCATGTTGGATAACGATGGATGTGTGGAGTAATAGTAGAAGATGCAGGCAGGAGTCGGTCTACTTGTCGCGGACGTGATGCCTATATACATGATCATACCTAGATATTCTCATAATTATTCGCTTTTCTATCAATTGCTCGATAGTAATTTGTTCACCCATCATAATACTTATTCTATCTTGAGAGAAGCCACTAGTGAAACCTATGGCTCCCGGGTCTATTCTCCATCATATAAGTTTCTCATCTACTTTATTTTGCTATCTTTTATTTTGCAATCTATATCATAAAAATACCAAAAATACTTATCTTATTATTATCATCTCTATCAGATCTCAGTCTTGCAAGTGGCCGTGAAGGGATTGACAACCCCTTTATCGCGTTGGTTGCGAGGTTCTTATTTGTTTGTGTAGGTAGGAGGTGACTCGCGCGTGGTATCCTACTCGATTGACACCTTGGTTCTCAAAAACTGAGGGAAATACTTACGCTACTTTACTGCACCACCCTTTCCTATTCAAGGGAAAACCAACGTAGTGCTCAAAAGATAGCAGGATACCAAGGCATCCCAAGATAATATTTCAAGAAGTCTCAATCATCTAAGCTTGCGGATGCCCCGGTAAGCATCCCACCTTTCTTCTTCAACAATCATCGGTTAGTATCAGTTGAGCCTAAGTTTTTGCTTCTTCACATGATGTGTGCTATTCTTAGAATGTCATTCTATTTTGTTTTGGTTGCTGTTTTAATAAAGTACTTAGAGATGGAAGTTTTTAAATAAAATGGAGTCCTCAAATAGTTGCCAGAGAGGCTAAGTAAGCGACATTCACATCCCGTCAACGAAGCTCTTTTTTATGTCATTTACTCTAGTGCTTCACTTATATCCTATGAGTAAATTGTTGAATAAATTGAATGTCATGAAGTTGAAATCATATCATGCCTAGTGGTAGCTTCACATTGGGTTTAGAAAGTGAAATCTTTTGAGGCTTGACAATCACAATATTGGTCATACAAGCAATTCACGAATAATTAGTATAAGGAAGAGAACTTTCACATATAAATACACTGTCATGGAAATCTTTTGTGATTGTGAGCTCCCATCAAAATATTATATGCCAAAAATTTTGATGTTGGACAAGGAAGACAACGTAATGGTTTATGTTTGTTCATATTCACACAGAAGTTATATTGTCATAGATCCTTCAACATGTGCTGCTTGCGCCCATCTTTGCTAGCCAAAATTTCCGTACCAAGTAGATATACTACTTGTGCATCGAAAACCCTTAAACCCAAATCTTATTTTCAAGAGTCCACCATACCTACCTATATGCGGTATTATTTTTCCATTCTAAGCAAATTTTTATGTGCCGTCTCTAATTTTCAAAATAAATTCTCTTTTGTGTGCTCGTACCGCTCGTGAGGCGGTGAGGGGTAGCCAATATTTTCCATGCTGGATGTGTTATTCTCATGATGAGTGTTTATTCACTTTTCATTGCATGAGAGTAAGGCAAAGGTATTAGGGATGCCCAGTCCCGATATGAAAAATGAATTTACTTTATGTTGTCAAATAATAAATTCCTTGGAAAGTGTTGGTATGGAGGGCACCCGTGGATACGGTTAGCCATGGAATGTGAAAGTATGGTGGAAAAATGAATAAACTTTATTTTCTGTTTGGGAACCACCTATGATATATCTAGCATGGAAAGTGTTGGGAGCTCTAAGTCATTTTCGTTGGTGGGAAAAGTATGCCTCTCAAAATGTTTTTATCTCTCAATTTTCGCTTTGAGCTGTGGCACCTCTACAAATGCCTACTTCCCTTTACGAAGGGCCTATCTTTTACTTTTCAGTATTTACTTTTATGTAAAGAGTCAAAGTTTTTCTCTCTATTCCTTTTTATTTTCTCTTTTGGCAAGCATCATGTGGTGAGGAAATATCTAGGAACATATGTCCAGTTGAATATGGGTAGCATGAGTTATTATTGTTGACATCACCCTTGAGGTGAATACGTTGGGAGGCGAAATTATAAGCCCCTGTCTTTCTTTGTGTCTGGTTGAAATGTTTTGCTCATGTGTACAAGGTGAGTGTTAGCAATCATAGAAGACTATATGATGGTTGAGTATGTGGAGCTCTTACTTAAACTATGTTGAATAAGTTGAATTGGAATTGCTTGGTGACTAAGAACATAGGTTGTTGGGTTTCAAGAGAATTCATCGTTTGAACCTTAACATGTGAATTGGTTGCCACAATAACATGAGAAGTTTCATAAGAAAGAATTGATGTTATGATGCTAGGAAAAGTGATTGAAATTATCATTGATGAAACTTACGCACTTTGCTAGCATTCACACTTCATAAATTATTTCTTTTATCATTTACCTACTCGAGGACGAGTAGGAATTAAGCTTGGGGATGCTGATACGTCTCCAACGTATCTATAATTTATGAAGTATTCATGCTGTTATTTTATCATTCTTAGATGTTTTACAATCAAGTTATAGCAACTTTATATCATTTTTTGGGACTAACCTATTGACCCAGTGCCTAGTGCCAGTTGTTCTTTTTTTGCTTGTTTTTTACATCGCAGGAAATCAATATCAAACAAAGTCCAAACACAATGAAACTTTACGGAGATTTTTTTGGACCAGAAGGAACCCATTGAGCCAGAGCTGCGCCTGGGGGTGCCCCGAGGGGGGCACAACCCACCAGAGCGTGCTAGGGCCCCCTAGAGCGCCCAGGTGGGTTGTGCCCACCTCGATGGCTTCTCGCACCCCTTCTTTGCACTATAAATTCCCAAATATTACAAAACCCTTCGGGGTTAACCTAGATCAGAAGTTTCGCCGCCGCAGGGCTCCATAGCCATCGGAAACCAATCTAGACCCGTTCTGCCACCCCGCCGGAGAGGGGAATCATCTTCGATGGCCATCTTCATCATCCCGGCGGCCACCACGTTGAGGAGGGAGTAGTCCACCCTCGGGGCTGAGGGTTTGTACTAGTAGCTATGTGTTTAATCTCTCTCTCGTGATCCATATCATGGGTTTTGTTAATATGGTCGGATCATATGATGTTTCTCCCCTATATACTCTTGTTGTGATGAATTGAATCTTTACCCTTTGAAGTTTTGTCTTAACGGATTGAATATTTAGATATGAGAACACATGATATATGTCTTGCGGTGTGAATATTTGAGGTGACAATGAGGTATCATATTGATTCACTAGATATATGTTATGGCATTCAACTCGCAGATTCCCGCGGTGATATTGGGGTAATCTATGCATAGGGGTTGATGCACATTTTTATTATCTTTTCTCCAACGTAAACTTTGGGGTCTCTTTATAGTTCTTTGTGTGGATTGAGTATTATGAATATGAATTTGCTTTGGTGTTATTTTAGTACGGACTCTAGGATAGATCGAATAGAAAAAATAGCTTTGCATTATTTTAGTACGAACTCTTGAATAAATCAAACATAAAGAATAGCTTTGAGGAGGTTTCGTACCCTACAAACAATTCCTATCTTTTATTCTCCGCTAATAGGAACTCGAGAGTGATTCTTTATTACATTTGAGAGATAATCATATGATCCAACTATGTTAGCACTGTTGAGAAATTGCACTAGCGAAAGTACGTACCCTAGGCCTTGTTTTTAAGCATTGCAATACCATTTTTGTGCCCGTTTACTGTTTTCTACCTTGCTGTTTTTATTTATTCAGCTTATAAAAATATATTTCTACCATCAATACTACACTTTTATCACCATCTCTTCGCCGAACTAGTGCACCTATACAATTTTCCATTGTATCGAGTGTGTTGGGGACACAAGAGATTTATAATATTTGGTTGCAGGTGTCGGTGTCAAAACCCGCGGATCTCGGGTAGGGTGTCCAGAACTGTGCGTCTAAGGTTGATGGTAACAGGAGACAGGGGACACAAAGTTTTATCCAGGTTCGGGCCCTCTTGATGGAGGTAACACCCTACGTCCTGCTTGATTGATATTGATGGGTATGAGTATTACAAAAGTTGATCTACCATGAGATCCTAATGGCTAAACCATAAAAGTCTAGCCTGTATGACTAAGGTATTGAGTATCCCCTATCCGGACTAAGTCCTCCGGTTTATATAGACACCGGGGGATCTAGGGTTACATAGAGTCGGTTACAAAATATGGAATCTTCATGGTTGTTTGCCAAGCTTGCCTTCCACGCCAAGGAGAGTCCCATCTGGACAAGGGCGCCGTCTTCGGTCTTCATATCTTCATAACCCATCAGTCCGGCCCATAGATAATAGGCCGGACGCCCGAGGACCCCTTAGTCCAGGACTCCCTCAGTAGCCCCTGAACCTGGCTTCAATGACAAAGTATCTGGCGCGTAGTGCTGTCTTCGGCATTGCAAGGCGGGTTCCTCCTTACGAACTCCAAAAAATATTCTTCGGATGAAACGAACATGGTCAGACCTGTAAAACACACCGCACACAACTGCAGAGAGAATATAATAACACACGTGTCCCACCTGCTAACAACTTTAGTAATGTGACGTCACGCCTGTCTAATCATAAATTTGAACCGTTTTTCGCCCCATGTTTCGAGACGCGGTTGTTATTGGCACGTCTTGTCAAAGCAGAGATCGGGTCCCCTTATCACGGGATTCTCATCAATACGGGTGTGGATAACACAACCGTCCCGTTTACACAGCCTTGGGAGTAGGCGAATTTTAAGGCAAATGGGGGGGGGCGTTCGATATTCACCGCCCTTATAAGGAGATAAGATTCCTCCTTCTTCCCCCGCGCTTTCCTCCTTCCTCTCCGTCCTTGAGCTCCAACGCCCAAGTTCTCATTCCTCTTGTCTCGAGAAAGCACTCAACCATGTCCGGATCCGGAGGTCAAGGCAAGTGGATGGCCTCCTCCGTTAAGGAGGAGAACTTCGCCGAGCTTCGGGTGGCCGGGTACCTGGTGAAGCAAATCGCCCACCTTCTTCCAGCCTGGGGACAGATCATCCCCACACCGAAGCCCAACGATAGGGTAGTGTTCATCCCCCACTTCCTCCGCGGGCTAGGGTTTCCACTCCACCCCTTCGTCCATGGGATTATGTTCTACTATGGGATAGATTTCCACGATCTATCCCCGAACTCCTTCCTCAATATCTCGGCGTTCATCGTCGTGTGCGAGGCTTTCCTCCGCATCCACCCCCACTTCGGGTTATGGCTCAAAACCTTCAACGTGAAGCCCAAGGTGGTGGACGGATAGCACGCAGAGTGCGGGGGCGCAATGGTTAGCAAGCTCACCAATGTTTCTTGGCCAAAAGGCACATTCGTGGAATCTGTCAAGGAATGGCAGAAGCTATGGTTCTACATCACCGAACCCCGTGATGCCACCTGGGCCGTAGCTGCCGAATTCAACTCCGGCGCTCCCATGCGGCTCACCTCTTGGGTCGAAAAGAGCCCAAACTGGTGTTCGTCGGATGAGCTAATTGCGCTGCAGATGCGCATCCAAAGCATGATCGATAGGGATATCAAGCTCGTTGACATAATCCAAGTGTCCAAGGGATATCAAGCTCGTTGACATAATCCAAGTGTCACCTGGTGCACCGGATCCTCCCCTGCCAGAGCCGAAGCTGTCCTCTATGGGACTTCAACCCAAAGAAACACCATACCTTGGTGAGGCTCTTCGAAACGACTCATGAAGATGCCTGGAAGTTGCTTTTCAAGGGCAACGAGATACCGCCGGCCACCGATTCGGATTGTGACCACGACATAAATCACCTCCCCAATGAGGTATGTTATTTTTAACACATCCCTTACTTGCTTGTTTCAAGGGTGATATCTAATGCTTTTATTACCATTGCTTTTTTAGTACTGGTTGAAGCAGGCGAAGAAGATTCAGTGTCCGGCTCCCCTACCCGAAGAGCCAGTCACTCCGCTTTAGCGAAGATGCTGGAGCCGGCGCCTGACAAGGCACCAGAGAAGAAGGCCATAGGAAATGCCAAGGGGGTCCGGAGTGGCCCCCGCCACAAGGGCACTTCAGACACGGTGTCCGAAGACAAGGCCCATTCCCCCGCCGCCGAAGACGATGCAGATGAGGAGGAGGAGAGTGACTCTCCCCCCGATGGGGGGAGGAAGAAGAGGGCGGCCTCCACAACTCTGGAGGCGGAGGCACCCAAAAAGGGGAAGGGCTCCCTAATGGGTAACTCCGCATGGGATGTTGATGACAGTCCGAAGAGACGCCGCGCGCTAAGCCTCGGGCCGCATAATAAGCACTAACATGATATCCGTCCATAAAGTCTCTCCTCCTCATTGTATTGAAATGATTGGCAAATGTTATTGTAGTCCGGCGCACAATAGCTCCCAGCGATGCTCATCCGGAGGCTTGCTGGATTCCAAGGTGATGGCCAACGACTCCCTGCCGTACGCACACTCCCCCAAGACCAAGGAGGATGCGGAGGTGTTGTCCCGAAGGATCCAGTGGGGGAGAGGCTCAGGAGGCGCCCGAAGGCGAAACCCCCATCGCTGGACACCAAGGGGACTCAATCCCCAATGAGACTGGCGGGGAGGGCCGTACACAGTTCGGCCCTCAACCGGACTCAATTCCGGAGACCGAGGCGGCTCCGGAATCTAGCACGCACCCTCCTTCGATAGAAGGGGGATGCTTGTTCCGCCGGTGACCCCTATCCAACCAGGGGCACCGGATAACCTACTGGAGGCGCTACATGGCGCTTCCATTATGGATGAGCACCGTGCCCTTATGGGCATGGTGATTGAAAAGGTTCAGTCCACCAAGAGTGGATTAACCGAAGCCTGCAGTAGTTTGTTGATAGGTTTTGAGGTAAGAGATGTCGAATCAAGGAGAAAATCCCAGTGTAGACCAGTAGCCCCTGAGACACTGTCCGGTGTTCGGAAAGAAAAAGATGGACAGAGGATCAATCTCGTTTTAATAGGAAACTAACTTAATTTTTCTGAAATACAGGCGTCGTTGCTAGCCGCGGCCTCGCATACGGCCGAAGTTTCTGGACTGAAGCAGAAACAGGCGGAGGCTGAGGAGGAGCTGGGCCAAGCGAAGTTGCAGATCCAGGAGAAACAAGGTAAGAAATAACCTGTTATATATTCGAAAAGAAGAAAATTGTATGCGATGACCAAAATGCCATGATTTGTACAGAAGCGACGACCGAGGTCAAGGCCCTGGCCGAAGCCGAGGGGAAGGCTGTCCAACAGCAAGCCGCCCATAAGAAGCTCAAGGCTCGGGTCGGGGAGGTCCAGCAGGAGCTCCAAGACGTCGCAAAGAAGTGTGAAGCTTTGGAGCACGAGGCGTCGGCTCAAGAGGCCGAACTTACCAAGGCTCGTCAGAGCTCAGAGGCCACACGGAATGAGGCCCGAGACGCTCTCTAGGAGATCCAGGAGGCAAAGAAGATCGCAGCGGGTAAGGCTTTTAACATGCAAAGCAAGTATGTGGAGAGGAAGTACCTTTTACTAACCCGGATTCGGAGTTGCCCAGGGGCTTTTGTGGATCTGCCGTGCAGTCTATCCGATGCCGCGGAGTTCTTCCGAGCCAGGGAAGGGGATTCTTCGGAGAAGCTGTTCTGGTCGCAGTATGCTGTGCCAGAACATCCGGTGGCCTTTTCCGATCAACTGAAGCAGTTGATCGAGCTGCATAGGGTGGCCGAACTGGCCATGAAGGATTTCATAATACGATTATGGCCGGCCGAAGCTATACCTAGTAGTTATTTCGGCCTTGTGAAGCGGGTGGTGGAGGCTTGTCCGCGGCTAGACATCATCAAGCGATCAGTCTGCATCGAGGGTGCCCGCATGGCCTTCGCTCGTTGCAAGATGTGGTGGGTGAAGATGGATGCCGTCGAGGTGGCCAGGGGGGCGCCGGAGGGCAAGGAGCACCACACACCCGAGCGATATTTTGCGGATGTCCAGGAGGGATCTCAACTTGTAGCAACGTAGTGCGGGCAGGACGTTATTATCGAATGAATACGTCCATGTTTTTGCCTTGTATGAACAAATCCGCCTTGTAATATATAATTTTTATTATGTTTTGATTGTTTCCTCCTGTGCGGCCGTGTTGTATGAAATCTGAGAGTTAACCAATCATCGGCTTCTGCCCTCATGTAGGTAGTACGAAGGTGTTCGAGATGGAATCTAAACAATCTTGATCCAATTAGATGGTCCTTGAAGGAGTTGTTTAGCACAACGAACCAGGCAACCAAACTATGCGTCTTGAACGCCCTCACTTAGCCATAGGAGTTTTATAATAAAACATAGGCACAGCCCCTGGTATACGAACCAGAGTGCTGTCAGCGTCTGATCGGGAAGTACCGATCCTTCATGAAATGCGGAAAGATCTCCAACGATTTGAGACCTCCGAACAGCTGACCAGCTCTCGCCACATCATGACAGTAAGTTTTCGGCTTTATCTACTGAGGTGCTCATCCGGTTTAGACCAGGACACAATCGCAGTAGTTCTCCCTTTACTACCCTAGCTGATGTAGAGGAACATAGGGTAGCAAGCACAGGAGCCGGGCAACCCAACTATTGACCAAAGACATGATTCGGAGCCAATGCATATAATGCTAAATTCAGGGTGCCGAACTATACTTATAGGAAGTGTTCGAACTTTTTTTGTCGTAGTGCAAGGTGCTATAAAGCCCCTGGCAAACGTTAAACATACCAAAGTGTATGGGTGCTACCTGATGGGGTTATCCACAGGGAATCTGAAAAAGAAAAGAGAGAAAGAAAACAGAAAAGACGTAAAGGTGAAAAGCTGGGGTCCTAAAGCTCAAGCTACAAACGGTTTTCATTATAATGTAATTAGTATGTCAAGGCACATTGATACAAATAGTGCAATAAGAAATAGGCTATTTAACATGCCGGAACCAGGGGAGAGCTGCATATGGGTCCTGGAAAACAGGTAGAGTCATCGTTAACGGAATCGCATAAAAAGTTCCCCATATATCCGTGCTTCTCGCTGTCTTGGTGTATTTATCCTACAAGAGGACCGATGACCAGACCCCCCGATGGAGCCTGTGGGATTGAGACCTGAAAGGAAAACAAGTAAAAGTGAAAGTATGTGTGTATCCGATGTCGGTTGAGCCGTGCCATGGATCACAAGTTATCTGTGCCTCCATCAATGCCCATGGAATTTTAAGTGCATAGTTATGTACGCGCGGCATGAATGTCACCACTTTATCGGGACTGAGACGGAGGCCAGATTGCTAGTCGAGCTCCTGACGAGGCGAGCTCTCCTGCTATAGAGTAGTTCGGACCCTCTTGAGGATGTCCGCGGGCTCGTCAGCCGAATGAAGGGTCTGCTTGAGAAGGCCGCTTTGTACTTCTGCTGCTAGGGAAGCTGTGTGCTCTTATGTACGAAGAGAGCGTTTCGTATTGCCATTGACTATTATGACGCCGCATGGACCGGGCATCTTGAGCTTGAGATAAGCATAGTGTGGCAATGCGTTGAATCGAGCAAACGCAGTTCGTCCGAGTAGTGCATGATAGCCGTTGCGGAATGGGACGATGTCGAAGATTAACTCCTCGCTTCGGAAGTTGTACGGAGATCCGAAGACAACCTCTAATGTGATTGAGCCCGTACAGCGGGCCTCTACACCTGGTATGACTCCTTTAAAGGTAGTCCTTGTAGCCTTGATCCTTGATGGGTTAATGCCCATTTTCCGTGTTGTATCCTGATAGAGCAGATTGAGGCTGCTACCACCGTCCATAAGGATGCGAGTGAGGTGAAACCCATCAATTGTTGGGTCCAAGACTAGTGCGGCTGAGCCCCCGTGATGGATACTGGTCGGATGGTCCCGGTGATCAAAAGTGATCGGGCACGACGACCATGGATTGAATTTTGGGGCGACTGGCTCTATCGTGTAGATGTCCCTAAGTGCACGCTTGCGCTCCCTCTTGGGGATGTGGGTGGCATATATCATGTTCACCATTTTGACCTGAGGGGGAAACTTCTTCTGTCCCCATGTGTTTGGCTGCCGTGGCTCGTCGTCATCGTCCTTGCTTGGCAATCCTTTTTCCCTGTTCTCGGCGTTTAATTTGCCAGCCTGTTTGAAAACCCAGCACTCTCTATTTGTATGATTAGGAGGCTTGTCGGGGGTGTCATGAATCTAGCATGGACGATCAAATATGCGGTCCAAGCTGGATGGGCCCGAATTGTTCTTTTGGAATGGCTTCTTCCGCTGACCGGACTTAGAGCTACTGAATCCGGTGTTGACCGCCATATCCTCGGTGTTGTCACCGCTATTTCGGCGCTTGTATCTATTGCGTCGAGACTTGTCTTTGTTATTTTTAACTTCAAGGGTGCCAGCGTCGCTTGCATTGTTTTTGCTACAGGCCAACCAACTGTCCTCACCCGCACAAAAGAGGATCATTAGTGCTGTGAGGGCCACCATGGATTTTGGCTTTTCTTGGCCGAGGTGGCGAGCGAGCCATTCGTCGCGGATGCTATGTTTGAAAGCTGCTAGAGCTTTAGCGTTCGGACAGTCAATGATTTGGTTCTTTTTAGTTAGGAACATTGTCCAGAATTTCCTGGCCGACTCTCCGAGCTGCTGGACTATATGTCTTAAGTCATCAGCGTCTGGAGGTCGAACATATGTACCTTGGAAGTTATCGAGGAAAGCCTCTTCCAAGTCCTCCCAACTGCCAATGGAATTGTCAGGCAGACTATTTAGCCAATGCCGAGCGGGCCCCATGAGTTTGAGAGGGAGGTATTTGATGGCGTGGAGGTCATCTGCGCATACCATATGGATGTGGAGAATGAAGTCTTCGATCCACACCACGGGGTCTGTGGTCCCATCGTATGATTCTATGTTCACGGGCATGAATCCTTCGGTCAATTCGTGATCCAGGACCTCATCAGTGAAGCAATGAGGGTGTGCGGGGCCTTTGTATTAGGCCGTATCGTGACGCAGCTCTGATGAAGTCCGTCTGCGGTGATCAGCCTGCGCATGACTGGGTTTGTCATGTCCGAATAGGTGGCCGTTGTCACGTGTTGAGGTGCGTCCTAGCGATCCATAGATTGATCTGGTAGGTCCTGCTTTGTTGTTCAGGTTCTGCCGGAGGTCATATGTATGGCCGTGGGCGAATTTACCTTTGCCTGAGTGACAAGGCGGGGCGGGCTGGTGTTCGACATGGGTTGCTGTTTTGTCCCGGCCACGTGGTGGCCGGTCAGCCGCATTGTACAATGGTGGTATATACTCCGGTGCCTCCTCGTCGAACTGAGGTAGCAATTTACGCTTTGGGTAGCTTTTGGTTGGACGCTTGAGGCCTTATTCTTCGGCTGCCAGGACATCAGTCCATTTATCATTGAGTAGATCCTGGTTAGCTTGAAGCTGCTGCTGCTTCTTTTTCAGGCTCCTTGCAGTGGCTATTAGCTGGCGCTTGAAGCGCTCCTTCTCAAGAGGTTCCTCGGGCACGATGAAATCCTCGGTGCCAAGGCTCACCTCATCCTCGGAGAGCGGAAGGTAACTGTCGTCCTCCGAATCTTTGTGCTTGGCCTGTTTAACAGGGTTAACGTGCGCATCTTCCCATTCGTCTTGTTCGTTTTTTGTGTCGACGGGGTCTTCGTTGTCTTCGGCACCTTCCGGAGTGTCTTCTCCTGTGCCGGTGTTTCTATCTTTACTGCGGCGTGACTTAGAGCGGCGCCGCTGGCGCTGGCACTTGGACTGTATTTCGGAAGGTTTATCCTTGACTGGCTCTTCCTTGTCGTCGCCGCTATTTTCCTTTGGTGCATCCACCATGTGTACGTCATACGAGGAAGTGGCTGTCCAGCGTCCGGTGAACGGCGGGTTCTGGTCTTCTTCTTTTCCGGCATCGTCATCCATACCGTCGATGTCCTCAAAGTCGTAATCAAGTTCGTCGGTCAAATCCTCGACCGTGGCTATAAAGTGGGTGGCGGGTGGGAAGCGAAATTCTCCATCGTCAGCCCCTAGTTCAAGCCGGATATAGTTCGGCTGAGAGTCCTCCGTTAAGGACAGACTTTTTAACGAGTTTAACACATTGCCCAGAGGCGAGTGCTGGAAGATGTCTGCGACGCTGAATTCGAAGATAGATAAACGATCAAGCTAGGCGACCGTGGGCTCACGTGGTTCGGAACCTAGAGCCGGAGACAAGTCCAGTGCTCCAGTGGCATAGGCATCGAGTGAGACCAGGTCCATGTGCGGCTCCAACACCGTGGAATCTGCGGCCTCCGTGGTGGGGTTAATCCTCCCATCTTTGGATGGCACGACCTGCTCTGGTTCTAGGGCCAGAGCGGTTATAAGAGAGATCTCCTGGATGCCGCCCGATGACAGATTTAAGTCGTGATCATCGGGATGATCGGGAGCGGCTACCACGGTGTTGAATCCGGCGAAGATCAAGTCTCCACGGATGTACGCGACATAGTTCTAGCTCCCGAATCTGGCCTGATGGCCAGGGCAATAGCTTTCGATCTGCTCCAGATGGCCAAACGAGTTGGCCCGCGGTGCGAAGCCGCCGAACACAAAGATCTGTCCAGGGAGGAAAGTTTCTCCGCCGACAGCGCCATTATTGACGATTGAAGGGGCCATCAAACTTTTCAGCGATAGCACAGAGGAACTCTCAATGAAAGCACCTATGTCGGTGTCAAAACCGACGGATCTTGGGTAGGGGGTCCCGAACTGTGCGTCTAAGGTTGATGGTAATAGGAGACAGGGGACACGAAGTTTTACCCAGGTTCGGGCCCTCTTGATGGAGGTAACACCCTACGTCCTACTTGATTGATATTGATGGTTATGAGTATTAAAAGAGTTGGTCTACCACGAGATTGTAATGGCTAAACCCTAAAAGTCTACCTTGTATGACTAAGGTATTGAGTATCCCTATCCGGACTAAGTCCTCCGGTTTATATAGACATCAGGGAGATCTAGGGTTACATAGAGTCGGTTACATAATATGGAATCTTCATAGTTGTTTGCCAAGCTTGCCTTCCACGCCAAGGAGAGTCCCATCCGGACACGGGCACCGTCTTCGGTCTTCATATCTTCACAGCCCATCAGTCCGGCCCATAGATAACAGGCCGGACGCCCAAGGACCCCTTAGTCCAAGACTCCCTCAGCAGGGTCATTTGAGAGAGACCATCTTCATCCTACACCTCTGACAGATTGATAAACCTTAGGTCATCCACTTGAGGGAAAATTGCTACTATCCTACAAAACTCTGCGCTTGGAGGCCCAACCCGTGTCTACAAGAATAAAGTTGCGTATTACACATCAGCTGTCATTTCTGAAAGTTTGGGGATGTGATGCTTATGTCAAGAAACTTCAACCTGAAAAGCTCGAACCCAAATTGGAAAAGTGCGTCTTCATAGGATACCCTAAGGAAACTATTGTGTATAGCTTCTACCTCTGATCCGAAGGGAAGATCTTAGTTTCCAAGAATGGATCCTTTCTGAAAAAAGAGTTTCACTCGAAAGAAGTAAGTGGGAGGAAAGTAGAACTTGATGAGGTACCCCCTCTTGAACCGGAGAGTAGCGCAACACAAGAAAATGTTTCTGTGCTGCCTGCACCGACTAGAGAGGACGTTAATGATGATGATCATGAAACTTCAAATCAAGTTGCTACTAAACTTCGTAGGTCCACGAGGACACGTTCCGCACCAGATTGGTACGGCAACCCTGTCCTGGAAATCATGTTGTTAGACAATGGTGAACCTTCAAACTATGAAGAAGCGATGGCGAGCCCAGATTCCAACAAATGGCTTGAAGCCATGAAATCTGAGATAGGATCCATGTATGAAAACAAAGTATGGACTTTGGTGGACTTGCCCGATGAGCGGCATGCCATAGAGAATAAGTGGATCTTTAAGAAGAAGACTGACGTAGATGGAAATGTGACCGTCTATAAGGCTCGACTTGTCGCTAAGGGTTATCAACAAGTTCAAGAGGTTGACTACGATGAGACCTTCTCACCATAGAGAAGCTAAAGTCCGTCTGAATCATGTTAGCAATTGTTGCATTCTATGATTATGAGATCTAGCAAATGGACGTCAAAACAACATTCCTTAACGGTTTCCTTAAGGAAGAATTGTATATGATGCAGGAAGGTTTTCTTGATCCTAAGAATGCTGACAAAGTATGGAAGCTCCAGCGCTCCATCTATGAACTGGTGCAAGCATCTCGGAGTTGGAACATTCGCTTTGATGAAATGATCAAAGTGTTTGGATTTATACATACTTATGGAGAAGCATGTATTTACAAGTGAGTGGGAGCTCTGTAGCATTTCTCATATTATATGTGGATGACATACTATTGATGGGAAATGATATAGAACTTTTGGAAACCATAAAGGCCTACTTGAATAAGTGTTTTTCAATGAAGGACCTTGGAGAAGCGGCTTACATATTAGGCATCAAGATCTATAGAGATAGATCGAGACGCCTCATTGGTCTTTCACAAAGCACATACCTTGACAAGATATTGAATAAGTTCAATATGGATCAGTCCAAGAAGGGGTTCTTGCCTGTATTGCAAGGTGTGATATTGAGCACAGCTCAATGCCCGACCTCGGTAGAAGATAGAGAAAAGATGAGTGTCATCCCCTATGCCTCAGCCATAGGCTCTATTATGTATGTCATGCTGTGTACCAGGCCTGATGTGAACCTTGCCGTAAGTTTGGTAGGGAGGTACCAAAGTGATCCCGGAATGGAACACTGAACAGCGGTCAAGAATATCCTAAAGTACCTGAAAAGGACTAAGGATATGTTTCTCGTTTATGGAGGTGCCGAAGTGTTCGTCGTAAAGGGTTACGTCAATGCTAGCTTTGACACGGATCTGGATGACTCCAAGCCACAAACCGGATACGTGTATATTTTGAATGGTGGGGCACTCAACTGGTGCAGTTGCAAGCAAAGCGTCGTGGCGAGATCTACATGTGAAGCGGAGTACATAGCTGCCTCGGAGGCAGCACAGGAAGCCGTCTGGATGAAGGAGTTCATCACTGACCTAGGAGTGATTCCCAATATGTCGGGCCCGATGACTCTCTTCTATGACAAGACTGAAGCTATTTCCCTTCCCAAGGAGCCCGGGTTTCACAAGAAGACCAGGCGCATCAAGCGTTGCTTCAAATCAATTCGTGAATATATTCAAGATGGAGACATAGATATTTGTAAAGTGCATACGGATCTGAATGTCGCAGATCCATTGACTAAACCTCTTCCATGAGCAAAACATGATCAGCACCAGAACTCTATGGGTGTTCGATTCATCATAATGTAACTAGATTATTGACTCAAGTGCAAGTGGGAGATTATTGGAAATATGCCCTATAGGCAATAATAAATTGTTTATTATTATATTTCCTTGTTCATGATAATTGTCTATTGTTCATGCTATAATTGTATTAGTCGGAAACCATAATACAAGTGTGAATACATAGACCACACATGTCCCTAGTAAGCCTCTAGTTGACTCGCTCATTGATCCATAGATGGTTGTGGTTTCCTGACCATGGACATTGGATGTCATTGATAACGGCATCACATCATTAGGAGAATGATGTGATGGACAAGACCCAATCCTAAGCATAGCACAAGATCGTGTAGTTCGTTTGCTAGAGATTTTCTAATGTCAAGTATCATTTCCTTAGACAATGAGATTGTGTAACTCCCAGATACCATAGGAATGCTTTGGGTGTATCAAACGTCACAACATAACTGGGTGGCTATAAAGGTGGACTACAAGTATCTCCAAAAGTATCTGTTGGGTTGTCACGAATCGAGACTTGGATTTGTCACTTTGTATGACGGAGAGGTATCTCTAGGCCCACTCAGTAATGCATCATCATAATGAGTTCAATGTGACTAAGGAGTTAGCCACATGATCATGCGTTATGGAACGAGTAAATTGACTTGTCGGTAACGAGATTGAACGAGGTATGGGGATACCAACGATCGAATCTCAGGCAAGAACATACCGATGGATAAAGGGAATTGTATACACGATTGATTGAATCCTCGACATCGTGGTTCATGATACGTCCATTTTGCATCATGTTTTCTTATTGTTATTTATAATGTTTTTATCCATAATAATGCTTTTTGGAGTAATTCTAATGCCTTTTCTCTCATAATTTGCAAGGAACACACCAAGAGGGAGAATTCCGATAGCTGGAAATCTGGACCTGGAAAAGCTACGTCAGGCCACCTATTCTGCACAACTCCAAATGAGTTGAAACTTCATGGAGATTTTTTATGGATTATTTAAGAAATACTGGAGCCAATAAACAGCAGAGGGGGCCACCAGGTAGGCACAACCCACCTGGGTGCGCCTTGGTGGGTTGTGGCCTCCTCGGCCCACCTCTGGTGCCCATCTTCTGGTATATAAGTCATTTTGACATAGAAAAAAATAAGGAGAGGACTTTCGGGATGAAGCGCCACCGCCTTGAGGCAGAACTTGGGCAGGAGCACTTTTGCCCTCCGGCGAAGCGATTCCGCCGGGGGAACTCCCTTCCGGAGGGGGAAATCATCATCATCATCATCACCAACAACTCTCCCATCTTGGGGAGGGCAATATCCATCAACATCTTCAACATCACCATCTCCTCGCAAACCCTAGTTCATCTCTTGTGTTCAGTCTTGTTACCGGAACTATAGAATGGTACTTGTGGGTGACTAGTAGTGTTGGTTACATCTATGGTTTATTTGGTGGAAGATTATATGTTCAGATCCATTCTGCTATTTAATACCCCTCTGATCTTGAGCATTATTATTATTTGTGAGTAGTTACCTTTGTTCTTGAGGTCACGGGAGAAATCATGTTGCAAGTAATCATGTGAACTTGATATGTGTTTGATATTTTGATAGTATGTATGTTGTTATCCCCTTAGTGGTGTCATGTGAACGTCGACTACATGACACTTCACCATATTTGGGCCTAAGGGAATGCATTGTGGAGTAGAAATTAGATGGTGGGTTGCGAGAGTGACAGAAACTTAAACCCCAGTTTATGCGCTATTTCGTAAGGGACCGATTGGACCCAAAAGTTTAATGCTATGGTTAGAATTTATTATTAATACATTTCTCGTAGTTGCGGATGGTTGCGGGAGGGTTAATCAGAAGTAGGAGGTTTGTTCAAGTAAGAACATCACCTAAGCACCGGTCCACCCACATATCAAATTATCAAAGTAGTGAACACAAATCAAACCAACATGATCAAAGTGACTAGATGAAATCCCCGTGTACCCTCAAGAACGCTTTGCTTATCATAAGAGCCATTTTGGCCTGTCCTTTGCCTCAAAAGGATTGGGATACCTTGCTGCACTTTTGTTACTATTATTGTTACTTGCTTTTTACAAATTATCTTGCTATCAAACTACTCCGCTACTTACAATTTCAGCACTTGCAGACAATACCTTACCGAAAACTACTTGTCATTTCCTTCTGCTCCTCGTTGGGCTCAACACTCTTACTTACTGAAAAGAGCTACAATTGATCCCCTATACTTGTGGGTCATCAAGGATATTTTCTGGCACCGTTGCCAGGGAGTGAAGCGCCTTTGGTAAGTGTAATTTGGTAAGGATACATTTATATAAGGTGCTGAAATTTATTGTCACTTGTTACTATGGAAAAGAATCCTTTGAGGGGGTTTTTCGGGGTATCTTCACCTCGTCCAGAACCACAATTAGCAACACCTCAACCTACTGCACCTACTGAAAATATTGAATATGAAATTCCTTCGGGAATGATAGAACAATTGCTAGCTGATCCTTATGCGGGATATGGAACCAAACACCCTGATATGCACTTGATATATGTGGAACAAATTTGTGGATTGTTTAAGCTTGCAGGTTTACCCAGGGATGAAGTGATGAAAAAGGTTTTCCCTTTATATTGGAAGGGAAAAGCATTGGCATGGTATAGGCTATGTGATGATATTGGATCATGGAATTGGAATCGTTTGAAATTGGAGTTCCACCAAAAAATTTATCCTATGCATCTAGTTCATTGTGATCGGAACTATATATATAATTTTTGGCCTCATGAAGGAGAAAGTATCGCTCTAGCTTGGGGGAGGCTTAAGTCAATGTTATATTCATGCCCCAATCATGATCTCTGAAGAGAAATTATTATCCAGAATTTTTATGCTCGGCTTTCTTGTAATGATCAAACCATGCTTGATACTTCTTGTGCTGGTTCATTTATGAAGAAGACTATTGAATTCTGGTGGGATCTTTTGGAAAGAGTTAAACGCAACTCTAAAGATTGGGAACTCGACGAAGGTAAAGAGTCATGTATCAAACTTAAGTATGATCATGTTAAATCTTTTATGGATATTGATGCTTTTCAAAAGTTTAGCACTAAATATGGACTTGACTCTGAGATAGTAGCCTCCTTTTGTGAATCATTTGCTACTCATGTTGAAGTCCCTAAGGAGAAGTGGTTTAAATATCACCCACCTATTAAAGAAGAAGTTAAAGAACCAGTACCAGTTAAAGAAGAAACTATACTTTATAATGTTGATCCATTTGTTCCTTCTGCTTATGTTGAGAAACCACCTTTCCTTGTTAGGATTAAGGAAAATGCTAAAGTTTCAATTGTGGTTAACAAAAGCTATATTAGAACACCTAAACCTGATGAACAAATTAAAGTTGAACCTAGTATTGCCATGGTTAAAGATCTCCTGGAAGAAGATATGGATGGGCATGTTATTTACTTCTGTGAAGAAGCTGCTAGAATTGCTAAACCTAATAAAAGAGATAAACATAGACCTGTTGTTGGCATGCCTGTTATTTCAGTTAAAATAGGAGATCACTATTATCATGGTTTATGTGACATGGGTGCTAGTGTGAGTGCTATTCCTTGCACTTTATATGAAGAAATCATGTAAGACATAGCACCTGCTGAGATAGAAGACATAGATGTTACTATTAAACTTGCTAATAGAGACACTATATCACCAATTGGGATTGTTAGAGATGTTGAAGTCTTGTGTGGGAAAATTAAATACCCTACTGATTTTGTTGTTCTTTGTTCCCCACAAGATGACTTTTGTCCCATTATATTTGGTAGACCTTTCTTGAATACAATTAATGCTAAGATAGATTGTAAGAAACAAACTGTTGTTGTTAGCTTTGGCGATGAGTCTCATGAGTTTAATTTTTCCAAGTTTAGTAGAAATCGTCATGAAAAAGAATTGCCTAGTAAGGATGAATTAATTGTTCTTGCTTCTATTGTTGTTCCACCTACTGATCCTTTAGAACAATATTTGCTAGACCATGAAAATGATTTACATATGCATGAAAGAAATGAAATAGATAAGGTTTTCTTTGAACAACGTCATCTACTTAAAAACAATCTGCCAATTGAAACTTTGGGAGGTCCTCCTCCACGTAAAGGTGATCCTGTGTTTGAATTAAAACAATTGCCAGACACTTTGAACTATGCTTATCTCGATGAAAAGAAGATATATCCTGGTATTATTAGTGCTAACATTTCAGAACATGAAGAAGAAAGATTATTGAAAGTTCTAAGGAAGCACCGGGCTGCTATGGGATATACTCTTGATGATTTAAAGGGCATTAGTCCCACTCTATGTCGGCACCAAATTGATATGGAACATGATGCTAAACCCGTTGTTGATCACCAACGTTCGTTGAGTCCAAAAATGAAGGAAGTGGTAAGAACGGAAATCTTAAAACTTCTGGAAGCAGGTATAATCTACACTGTAGCTGATAGTAGATGGGTAAGTCCTGTTCATTGTATCCCTAAGAAAGGAGGTATTACTGTTCTTGCTAATGATAGGAATGAACTTATTCCACAAAGAATTATTACAGGCTATAGAATGGTAATTGATTATAGAAAATTAACCAAAGCAACTAGAAAAGTCATTACCCTCTGCCTTTTATTGATCAAATGCTTGAAATATTATCTAAGCACACGAACTTTTGCTTCCTAGGTGGATACTCTGGCTTTTCACAAATACCTGTTTCTCAACCTGATCAAGAAAAGACTACCTTTACTTGTCCCTTTGGAACTTATGCTTATAGATGTATGTCCTTTGGTTTATGTAATGCACATACTATCTTTCAAAGATGCATGACTGCTATATTCTTTGATTTTTGTGAAAAGATTGTTGAGGTTTTCATGGATCACATTTCTGTTTATGGGGAGTCTTTTGATGATTGTTTAAGCAATCTTGAGCAAGTTTTGCAGAGATGTGAACAAACAAATCTTGTCTTGAATTGAATTGGGAGAAGTGCCACTTTATGGTTAATGAAGGCATTGTCTTGGGTCATAAAATTTATGAAAGGAGTATTGAAATGGACCAAGCTAAGGTTGATGCAATTGAGAAAATGCCATGTCCTAAGGACATCAAAGGTATTCGTAGTTTTCTAGGTCATGCTGGTTTCTAAAGGAGATTTATCAAAGACTTTTCTAAAATTTCTAGGCCTCTTACTAATCTTTTGCAAAGAATATTCCTTTTGTTTTTTATGATGATTGTTTAAAAGCCTTTGAAACACTCAAGAAAGCCTTAATATCTGCACATATTGTTCAACCACCTGATTGGAACTTACCTTTTGAAATTATGTGTGATGCTAGTGATTATGCTGTCGGTGATGTTCTATGATAAAGAGTTGATAAGAAACTTAATGTTATTCATTATGCTAGTAAAACTCTAGACAGTGCTCAAAGAAATTATGCTACTACTGAAAAAGAATTCTTAGCAGTGGTGTTTGCTTCTGATAAATTTAGATCTTATATTGTTGATTCCAAAGTAACTGTTCACACAAACCATGTTGCTATTAAATATCTTATGGAAAAGAAAGATGCTAAACCTAGACTTATTCGTTGGGTTCTCTTGTTTCAAGAATTTGATTTACATATCATTGATAGAAAAGGAGCTGAGAACCCCGTAGCTGATAATTTGTCTAGGCTTCAAAATGTGCTTGATGATCCACTACCTATTGATGATAATTTTCCTGATGAGCAGTTAGCTGCAATAAATGTTGCTAATAGTACTCCTTGGTATGCTGACTATGCTAATTACATTGTTGCTAAATATTTACCACCTACCTTTACATACCAGCAAAAGAAAAAAAATTCTTCTATGATTTAAGACATTACTTTTGGGATGACCCACATCTTTATAAAGAAGGAGTAGATGGTATTATTAGACGTTGTGTACCTGAGCATGAACAGGGACAAATCCTACCGAAATGTCACTCCGAGGCTTATGGAGGGCATCATGCTGGAGATAGAACTAATCACAAGGTATTGCAGTCTGGATTTTATTGTCCTACTCTCTTCAAGGATGTCCGTAAGTTTGTCTCTTCTTGTGATGAATGTCAAAGAATAGGTAATATCGGTAAGTGTCAAGAAATACCTATGAATTATTCACTTGCTGTTGAACCATTTGATGTTTGGGGATTTGATTACATGGGACCTTTTCCTTCCTCTAATGGGTATACACATATTTTTGTTGTTGTTGATTATGTTACTAAATGGGTAGAAGCCATTCCAACCAGTAGTGCTGATCACAACACCTCTATTAAAATGCTTAAGGAAGTTATTTTCCCAAGGTTTGGAGTCCCTCGATATTTAATGACTGATGGTGGTTCACACTTTATTCATGGTGCTTTATGTAAGATTCTTGCTAAGTATGATGTTAACCATAGAATCACATCACCCTATCATCCTGAGTCTAGTGGTCATGTTGAACTTAACAATAGAGAAATAAAATTTATTTTGCAAAAGACTGTTAATAGGTCCAGGAAGAATTGGTCTAAGAAATTAGATGATGCACTTTGGGCTTATAGAACAGCTTATAAAAATCCTATGGGAATGTCTCCATATAAAATGGTTTACGGAAAAGCTTGTCATTTGTCTCTTGAGTTAGAACATAAAGCATATTGGGTAGTTAAAGAAATCAACTATGATTTCAAACTTGCTGGTGAAAAGAGGTTATTTGATATAAGGTTCTTAGATGAATGGAGAACCCAAGCTTATGAGAATGAAAAGTTATTCGAAGAAAAAGTTAAAAGATGGCATGACAAAAGAATTCAAAAGCGTGAGTTTAAAGTTGGAGAATATATTCTTTTGTACAACTCCAGTTTTAGATTTTTTGCAGGTAAGCTCCTCTCGAAATGGGAAGGCCCATACATCACCGAGGAGGTTTACCGGTCTGGAGCCATCAAAATAAATAACTCCGAAGGTACTAACCAGAAGGTTGTCAATGGGCAACGAATAAAGCATTATATCTCAGCTACGCCTATCAATGTTGAAAGTAATATTATCCAAACTTTGACACCGGAAGAACACATAAAAGATTCCTTCCGGAACACTCAAGAATCATGAAAATAAAGAGTTACGTGATACGGTAAGTAAACGGACTCCGAAAAATCTGTAAAAATATTTTTTATCAGTTTTGGAATATTTTAAAATTTTGGAACTAAAGAAACTTCCAGGAAGCGTCCCCTGGTGGGCACAAGACACCAGGGCGCGCCAGGCTTGCCTGGCGCGCCCAGGTGGGTTGTGCCCACCTGGGACACCTTCCGTACTCCATTTTTCTACCATATACTTGTCCTCCAAGATAACAAAATCTTTATATACTTCCCGAACCTGTTGATCATTGTTTCACGAAGAAATCCTCTTTTCTCTTTCCATGTTGTTTCTGGTCAGATTTATCAAGACAGGCATCATGTCTTCTTGCTCCTCCAACAACATGGAAGAAGATGCTTGGCCGATGAAGATCGAGACGAAGAAGGAGGAGCCTACGGACACCCTCAAGGGAGACAAGGGAAATAAAGCTACCTTGGATCCGCCCCCCAGTGGTAGCACGAGAGCTGCTTGCCGAGGAGGAGGAAGAGGATATCCTTAAACCCTACCTTCCTCATCTTACTCCCACTGAGATTGAGTCTTTTCACATCATTGAAATAGTTCGAGTACAGAATAAGTATCTTACTCGTGAAAATATTTTGCATCAAGAGCATATCATCCATCTCCGGAGTGTCATCCAATGGCCGGAGAACCTCTTGATCCTTAAGGATAGGATTGCTTCATCACCACCATCATCTTCTTCACCGCCATAGGAGAATTGAGTATTGGGTATAGTCACTCCCCTTGGCTTTCGCCAAGATTGGGGGAGGTGCCCCGGTATCGTATCATCCCACTATTTTTTTGCTTTTACTTATCCTAGTTCGATCCTTTATTCTTTGGGAGTTTGCTTAGTGATCTATCCTTGTAATTGTGTGCAAGTTATATAATAATTTAGTTTGAGTTTTTGCTTTCTTTACTTTCATGTTGCAAATAAAGAAAAGAAATAAGAAAGAAAGAAAAAGAGAAAGGAAATAAATGAAGAAAGGAAATAAATCAATAAGATTATATACTAATCCTATGGTAGGTGATGGCACCACATAAGGAAAAGTATAAGTAGAAAATTTTATTGAAGATTGACAAACATAGCATTAGTCAATGATGCAACTCAAGAAAGAATTAATAAGGGAAGAGAAGATTCACATATAGATATACTATCCTAGAAATATTTTGTGATTGTGAGCCCTCATCAAAATATTATATGCCAAAATTGCTGATGTTGGACAAGGAAGACAACTTAATGTTTTATGTTTGTTTATATCCACATAGAAGTCATATTGTCATAGATCCTTTAACATGTGATGCTTTCCCCCTATCTTTGCTAGCCAAAAATTCCGCACTAAGTAGATATACTACTTGTGCATCCAAAAACTCTTAAACCCAAATCTTTTTCAAGTGTCCACCATACCTACCTAGGAATTGAGCAAGATCCCTCAAGTAAGTTGTCATCGGTGCAAAAAGGCAATAAAAATGCTTCTAAAAGTGTGAGATCATTTAGTGTAAGAGAAAATTGAGCATTGTACGAACTTGGATGACAAAGAATAAAAGCGATAGACTACATAATAAAGGTTGTCATCTTAAGGGGCAATACAATGTGACGTTCTCTTGCACTAAGGGATTGAGCGTACAAACAAATAAGCGCATGGCAACCTCTGCTTCCCTCTGCGAAGGGCCTATCTTTTACTTTTATGCAAAGATTCAAAGTTTTTCTCTCTATTCCTTTTATTTTTCTCTTTTGGCAAGCATCATGTGGTGTGGAAAGATCTAGTCACATATGTCCAGTTGAATATAGATGGCATGAGTTATTATCGTTGACATCACCCTTGAGGTGAGTATGTTGGGAGGCGAAACTACAAGCCCCTATCTTTATATGTGTCCGGTTTAAACGTTTTGCTCATGGGTACGAGGTGAGTGTTAGCAATCATAGAAGACTATATGATGGTTGAGTATGTGGACTTGCCTAAAGGCTCCTACACGCGGCCCTTCCTGAAAAGATGATGAATTGTAGTTGCAAAGTTGACTGAGAACATGGTTTGTCGGTTTCTAATAGAGTTTTTTCTTTATACTTCGATTGTGTGATGAACTATTACTTATTCATGAGAAGTATATGATAAAAGTTCTATGATAAAAGTCATATGTTTAATGTTGTTGTTGTTGTTATAATAATCAACATGATGCGTCTATGTCCTTATTTTGTTTTTATCGACACCTCTCTCTCAAAGCATGTGGATATGTTTTTCGATTTCGGTTTTCGCATGAGGACAAGCGAGGTCTAAGCTTGGGGGAGATGATACGTCCATTTTGCATCATGTTTTCTTACTGTTATTTATAATGCTTTTATCCATAATAATGCTTTTTGGATTAATTCTAATGCCTCCTCTCTCGTAATTTGCAAGGAACACACTGATAACCCACAAGTATAGGGGATCAACTGTAACCTCTTTCGATAAGTAAGAGTGTCGAACCCAACAAGGAGCTAAAGGTAGAACAAATATTCCCTCAAGTTCTATCGACCACCGATACAACTCTACGCACGCTTGACGTTCGCTTTACCTAGAACAAGTACGAAACTATAAGTACTTTGTAGGTGTTGTTGGATAGGTTTGCAAGATAATAAGGATTACACAAATAAAAAGTAGGGGCTGTTTAGGTAAAGACACAACTAAGTTAGTTTTAGTAAAGAGCTTTTTGTTACGAGAAAGTTATTTGTCCCTAGGCAATCGATAACTAGACTGGTAATCATTATTGCAATTTTATTTGAGGAAGAGGCATAAGCTAACATACTTTCTCTACTTGGATTATATGCACTTATGATTGGAACTCTAGCAAGCATCCGCAACTACTAAAGATCATTAAGGTAAAACCCAACCATAGCATTAAAGTATCAAGTCCCCTTTATCCCATACGCAAACAACCTACTTACTCGAGTATGTGCTTCTATCACTCACGCCACCCACCATAACAAAATCATGAACATATTGCAAACCCTACATCAGGAATCCCTCATGCTTGCGCGACACAGAGAGCACCATAGGACAGCACCAATAATAAAACATGCAACTCAAACCAATCACGATCATCAATTAACCCATAGGACAAAACGGATCTACTCAAACATCATAGGATAGCCATACATCATTGGGAAATAATATATAGCACTGAGCACCATGTTTAAGTAGAGATTACAATGTGTAAAAGAGGGGTTACACCACTGCATAGAGGGGGGAAGAGTTGGTGATGTTGGCGGTGAAGTTGTTGGTGAAGATTGTGGTGATGATGATGGCCCCTGGTGGCACTCCGGTGCCACCGGAAGCGAGGGGGGAGAGCCCCCCCTCCTCCTCCTTCTTCTTCTTCCTTGACCTCCTCCCTAGATGGGAGAAGGGTTTCCCCTCTGGTCCTTGGTCTCCATGGCGTGGGAGGGGCGAGAGCCCCTCCGAGATTGAATCTGTCTCTCTGTCTCTCTCTGTTTCTGTGTTCTCCCTGCTGCCCTTTCACCGTTTCGTATATATATGGAGATCCGTAACTCCGATTGGATTGAAACCTTCGTCCAGATTTTTCTCCGAAAATTTGTTTTCTTGCATCCAAAGTAGAGCAGCAATCGCGTTACGGGGGGGCCACGAGGGTCAGGGGCACGCCCAGGGGGTGGGGCGCGCCCCCTACCTCGTGCCCTCCTCGGGCACCGTCTCGCGTTGATTCTTCTTCCGTAATTTTCCAAATATAGTCCGTCCGTTTTTATCCCGTTTGGATTCCGTTTGATATGGGGTTTCTGAAACATAAAACATGCAACAAACAAGAACTAGCACTGGGCACTGGATCAATATGTTAGTCCCAAAAAATAATGTAAAAAGTTGCCAAAAGTATATGAAAGTTGTATAATATTGGCATGGAACAATCAAAAATTATAGATACGACGGAGACCTATCAGCATCCACAAGCTTAATTCATGCTCGTCCTCGAGTAGGTAAATGATAAAAAAGATAATTTTTGATGTGGAATGCTACCTAGCATAATCTTGATCATGTATCTAATCATGGCATGAATATTAAGATACGAGTGATTCAAAGCAATAGTCTATCATTTGACATAAAAACAACAATACTTCAAGCCTACTAATAAAGCAATCATGTCTTCTCAAAATAACATGGCCAAAGAAAGTTATCCCTACAAAATCATATAGTCTGGCTATGCTCCATCTTCACCACACAAAATATTCAAATCATGCACAACCCCGATGACAAGCCAAGCAATTGTTTCATACTTTTGACGTTCTCAAACCTTTTCAAATTTCACGCAATACATGAGCGTGAGCCATGGACATAGCACTATAGGTGGGATAGAATGTTGGTTGTGGAGAAGACAAAAAGGAGAAGACAGTCTCACATCAACTAGGCGTATCAACGGGCTATGGAGATGCTCATCAATAGATATCAATGTGAGTGAGTAGGGATTGCCATGGAACAGATGCACTAAGAGCTATAAGTGTATGAAAGTCAGACTGAAAACTAAGTGGGTGTGCATCCAACTTGCTTGCTCATGAAGACCTCGGGCGTTTGAGGAAGCCCATCATCGGAATATACAAGCCAAGTTCTATAATGAAAATTCCCACTAGTATATGAAAGTGATAACTCAAGAGACTCTCTATATGAAGAACATGGTGCTACTCTGAAGCACAAGTGTGGTAAAAGGATAGCAACATTGCCCCTTCTCTCTTTTTCTCTCATTTTTTGTGTTTTTTGTGTTTTCTTGGTGGGCTTCTTTGGCCTCTTTTTTTATTTGGGCTTGTTTGGCCTCTTTTATTTATTTTTAAAGTCCGGAGTCTCATCCCGACTTGTGGGGGAATCATTGTCTCCATCATTCTTTCTCACTGGGCCGATGTTCTAATAATGATGATCATCACACTTTTATTTACTTACAACTCAATATTACAACTCGATACTAGAACAAAGATATGACTCTATATGAATGCCTCCGGTGGTGTATCGGGATGTGCAATGATCTAGCGTAGCAATACATCAAAAAACGGACAAGCCATGAAAACATCATGCTAGCTATCTTACGATCATGCAAAGTCATATGACAATGATGCTCAAGTCATGTATATGATGATGATCGAAGTTGTCCGGCAATATATCTCGAAATGGCTATGGAAATGCCATGATAGGTAGGTATGGTGGCTGTTTTTAGGAAGGTATATGGTGGGTTTATGGTACCGGCAAAAGTTGCGCGGTACTAGAGAGGCTAGCAATGGTGGAAGGGTGAGAGTGTGTATAATCCATGGACTCAACATTAGTCATAAAGAACTCACATACTCATTGCAAAAATCTATTAGTCATCGAAACAAACTACTACGCGCATGCTCCTAGGGGGATAGATTGGTAGGAAAAGACCATCGCTCGTCCCCGACCGCCACTCATAAGGAAGACAATCGATAAATAAATCATGCTCCGACTTCATCACATAACGGTTCACCATACGTGCATGCTACGGGAATCACAAACTTCAACACAAGTATTTCTACAGTCCACAACTACCCACTAGCATGACTCTAATATCACCATCTTTATATCGCAAAACTATGGCAAGGAATCAAACATATCATATTCAGTGGTCTACAAGTTTTATGTAGGATTTTATGACTAACCATGTGAATGACCAATTCCTGTCATCTCTCTAAATATATATAAGTCAAGAAAGAGAGTTTAATTATTTTTACAAAATATATGCCCACGCTCTAACAAATATAAGTGAATCAAAAGAGCATTATACAAATGGCGGTTTTCTATGTGAAGAGAAACAGGCAATCCAAACTTCAAATGATATAAGCGAAGCACATGAAGCATTCTATAAAGCCATACTCAAAAGATATAAGTGAAGTGCAATGAGCATTCTATAAATCAACCAAGGACTATCTCATACCAGCATGGTGCATAAAAGAAAAGCGAAAACTAAATGCAAAAGACGCTCCAAGATTGCACATATCGCATGAATGAAACGAATCCGAAAACATACCGATACTTGTTGAAGAAAGAGGGGATGCCTTCCGGGGCATCCCCAAGCTTAGACGCTTGAGTCTCCTTGAATATTTACTTGGGGTGCCTTGGGAATCCCCAAGATTGAGCTCTTGCCTCTCTTCCTTCTTCTCACATTGAGACCTTCTCGATCATCGAACACTTCATCCACACAAAACTTCAACAAAAGATACGGTAAGATCCGTTAGTATAATAAAGCAAATCACTACTCTAAGTATTGTTGCAAACCAATTCATATTTTGTTTTTTGCATTGTTTTTACTGTAATATAACTTTTTCATGGCTTAATCCACTGATATAAATCGATAGTTTCATCAAAACAAGCAAACTATGCATCAAAAACAGAATCTGTCTAAAACAGACCATTCGGTAATAATCTGAACATTCACCATACTTATGATACTTGAAAAATTCTTCCAAAATTATGATAAATAAATAATTTGTATAGAAATACAGTGCAAAAAGAATCAGAACCATTTCACGTTCCAGTAAAAAATGTAAAATCGCGCACTACAGCCAAAGTTTCTGTCCTGCACCGTACAAACCAACAAGCATTGTAAACATCCTAAAGGCAAACCTTGGCACATTATTTTTATAATACAATGGAATTGTACAAGGGGATAATTATTTTTGTTGAAAAGTTTTTGTAATCAAGATTCACAAAGTTTCCGTGAGCATGAACAAAGTTCAAGGCTAGCTCCCACTTCAACAATGCTTGTCTCTGTAGCAACTAGACCTCAAACGGTCCAATCTCTATGCTCCGGTGTCATCCCTGGATCAGTAATGCTGACACCACACAATACTCGGAGGATTTATAACAGAGTCGCAATCACACACTTATTACATCGAGTGTCTCAATAGAGAGCTTATTACAATAAACATGGCTTACGGCCATCTAATAACGATAACAGTGGAAGGCTTGGAAGATAAGCGAGTCCATCAACTCCAACGACATCACTGAGTATAAAACCACGACCTAAAAACTCCTTAATCATCGTCTGAAAAGTCTGCAACATTAACGTTGCAGCCCGGAAACGGGTCAGCACATGGAATATGCTGGCAATGTAACACATAGAGAGTAATGGAATGAAACAGCTATTCTATATGCATATTTGGCCGGTGGAGAGCTCTATGGTTACAGTTTTTGCAAAAAGCCAATGTTTCCCTACTGCAGAGGAATAAATTTATTTAACTATCATGGTGGTTGTTAAACATTGAGAAGACATCATTCTCAATCCCAATTAAACATCGTTAAACAAAACCCAACCAAATTAATTTAGGGTAACATGTTGAGATTCACATGATAATCCAGGTACTAGATACTCAAGATGTCCATAACCGGGGACACGGCTAATCATGATTAGTTTATACACTCTGCAGAGGTTTGCGCACTTTTCCCCACAAGACTCGATCGCCTCCGTTTGGTTTCTCGCACTACATGGTGTTTGAGAAGACGGATGACCGAGATATAGTCTTTCAGAAGTGCTAGCACCTTACGATCGGGTAGACCATACCACCTACATCCCCTACATCTGCTAGTCTACCACCGTAAGAGTTTGCCCGACTTAGTCAACTATGCTAGAGCCCATAATAGCTTGTGGCTGCACACGGAAGTTTCTAGCATGAAAAATCTCATGATCCCTTTGAGCCTGGGTGGCGGTCCAAAAGAAAACAGGCAAATCCTGGATTACCCAGGTGCCTCAATCCACCCAGATGTGTGTTTAAGTTGCCACCTTAGATAAACCATTAATTAACAAACTCACATCTGTCATGGATATCACTCACCCAATCCACGTCTACTAGCATAGCATAGCAATAATAAGCAAACGTAGAAGTAACTCCCTAAGGTTTGATAATAAACAGGTAATAGGTACTACCTCAACTACTTCCCATCCCACAATTTAATTAGATCCTAATCATGCAATGTTTGAGGATTTGATCTAATGCAATAAAACTGGGTAGTAGGAAAGGTATGATCAAGTGTTACTTGCCATGCTGATGATCCGCGAAACCTAGAGATTCGAAGTAACAGGCGGCGCACTCCGGGTATTCTATCATAGACAAACAACAAGCATACAATAAGTACTCATCTAATGCACAGGTAAAACTCAAGTAAGAGATCTAACCAGAAAGTTCAACTTAAGAACTCCGGTTTGCAAAAAGAATCAAATCGAACGAAGCAACGAAAGTCAAACGGCGAAAGAAAACAACTTCGTTCTACTAATCTGGATCTAAGGCAATTTTTACATTGGCAAAAACTTGTTTAAGTTGGTTAGACGGTTAGAGGGTTTCGAGATGAAACTCCAAGCTCTTGAATCGCCTGATTCCGATAAACGAGCGAAAAGTTATACTAAAACGAAAATCAGATCAGAAATCGCGATCAGAAAATAATCGCGGAAAAATCCGAGAAAAGAAAAACGACGAACAGATTAACGAACGAACGTTCGTTATCTGGATCTAAACGAACGAACGAGCGAACGCTCGCTATTTAACCTAAACAAAAAAAAACGATCTAAATAAAAAAACGGAAACTAAAAAACCGATGAAAAACCGACGGAAAAACCGAACGGTTTTTTCGAGAAAAACGGCGGCGCGGAAATCGAGGCACCTCGGGCGGTGGGTCGGTGGCGGCGGGGTCCGGCGAGGCGGCGGGCGGCGGCTCGGGCAGCGGCGGGCGGTGCGGGGCTCGAGGGCGGGCGGGGCTGGCGGCTAGGGTTTGGCCCGGGGCGGCGGCGGCGGCGCGGGGCTCGAGGGCGGGCGGGGCTGGCGGCTAGGGTTTGGCCCGGGGCTGGGCTGCGGCTTATAAAGCCTGCCGGGCCAGGAGTCCTAGTCGGACACGGCCCGGTTAGGTCGGTGCGCGTTTTTTTTAAATAATTATGCGCAGAAGAAAAATAAAAAGAAATACTAAACGGACTCCAAAAATGCCGAAATAAATTTTCCTGGGCTTCTAAAATCAAGCCGCACAAGGTGAACATTTATTTGGGGCCTAAATGCAATTTTGAAAAACGCACATTTTTCCTAAATTCAAATAAAATACCGAAAAACTCCGAAATAAAATCTTACTTGATTTTATTATTAAATCCTCAATATTTATTTATTTTGGGAAAGTCATTTCATTCCCTCTCTCATATTTTTGTAATAGAAATAATTGATGATAAATAATTAAAATCAAATGATCCTATTCTCAATTTTTGAGAAAACTCAAATATGAAAATAACGAAATCCCCAACTCTCTTCGTGGGTCCTTGAGTTGCGTAGAATTTCTAGGATCAAAACCAAAAGCAAATAAAGTATGATATGCAATGATGATCTAATGTATAACATTCCAAATTGAAAATTTGGGATGTTACAGTCTCTCTCACTTTCACTTTCCTTTTTGAAAAAGTTTTGGGTTCCCCTCTTTATTTTTGTTATTTTTAAACTATATGAAAGCACTCAATATAAATAAATGACTCTCTTAAACTTCCGAGTTGTCTCCTTGGAAGTGCTTTCTGTAAAGCCATTAAGCTAGGCATATGGTGCTCAAGTAGTGAATCCACCCGGATCCCAAGGTATATCAAAGCCAATTTTAATTAGCAATGATTTGTAATTTAGTAGTCAGCACAAAGCAACTTATATCATGTAATGACGAAGTATAACTCTCTTCATATGCACCGGCATGTCATAAAAGAACAATTCATGCACACATAGTAAAGGCCAATGCATAGTATAAACATTTTCTTGCAATTTTATCGTGTGGGAAACATACAGAGGTGGAGATATAGTTCCTCTCTCATAATAATTGCAAGTAGGAGCAGCAAGCACATGCATATTATACTCATCAAAATCATCATGTGTAGTAGTAAAAGGCAACCCATCAATATAATCTTTAATAAGCACAAACTTCTCTGATATAGTGTAGTTTGGAGAATTCAAAAAGATAATAGGACTATCATGTGTGGGTGCAATAGCAACAATTTCATGTTTAACATAAGGAACTATAGCAAGTTCATCTCCATAAGCATAATTCATATTGGCATCTTGTCCACAAGCATAGCAAGCATCATCAAAAAGGGATATTTCAAAAGAATCAATGGGGTCATAGCAATTATCATAGCATTCATCCTTCGGTAAGCACGAAGGGAAATTAAACAATTTATGACTTTAAGAGTTACTCTCATTAGAAGGTGGGCACGAGTGATCAATCCGCTCTTTCCCCTTTTGTTCTTCGCTCTCCTCCTCATCTTTTTCATCCAATGAGCTCACAGTTTCGTCAATTTCTTCTTCCATAGATTCCTGCAAAATATTAGTCTCTTCTTGGACAGTGGAGACTTTCTCAATAAACGCATCAATGTCGGAATTGTATTCATAATTCTCATAACAATATTTAAGGATAGCTAAATTTTTAGGTCTGTAAACAACAGCATAAAGATTTTCATATTCTTTGAACATAGATTCAATTTCATAAGCACCCATAAAAGCAACAAATTCTTCTATTTGTTCCACATCATAGTAGTCATATATACCTCTAGCATAAGAAGCCAAGGTTTCATTATCATTAAATTTGCATGAAAAGGGAAGGTGTGGAGACTTCATCCTAGAGCAACAAGTATAATCATATCTCAAGCATAGTTGCCTAGCATACCACTTCAACATATAAATTTGATCCCATAATAGTTTCCCTTTTGAGTCAAGCGATAATCCGTAAAGTATTCACGTTGATCCAACGTGTCTCCCATTACCAAATTGAATGGGGTTTTCTCTAGATTACCAAAGTAGTACATAATGTCTGTCACATAACGAGCATCGAGGGTTTTAGGAGGTTCCCCATCTCCATGAGTAGCAAGTACACCTAATATTTTTGCTATTTCGTGTTCCATATCCGTAACTAAAGATAAAGAACAACTAAGAACAACAAATAAAAATTACTTAGTGATAAAGAAAACAAGCACACACGAGAATATTCAGCCCACGCTAAGACTCCCCGACAATGGCGCGAGAAAAAGGTCTTGATAACCCACAAGTATAGGGGATCAATTGTAGCCTCTTTCGATAAGTAAGAGTGTCGAACCCAACGAGGAGCTAAAGCTATAACAAATATTCCCTCAAGTTCTATCGACCACCGATACAACTCTACGCACCCTTGATGTTTGCTTTACCTAGAACAAGTATGAAACTAGAAGTACTTTGTAGGTGTTGTTGGATAGGTTTGCAAGATAATAAATATTACGTAAATAAAAAGTAGGGGCTGTTTAGGTAAAGACACAACTAAGTTAGTTTTAGTAAAGAGCTTTTTGTTACGAGAAAGTTATTTGTCCCTAGGCAATCGATAACTAGACCGGTAATCATTATTGCAATTTTATTTGAGGGAGAGGCATAAGCTAACATACTTTCTCTACTTGGATCATATGCACTTATGATTGGAACTCTAGCAAGCATCCGCAACTACTAAAGATCATTAAGGTAAAACCCAACCATAGCATTAAAGTATCAAGTCCCCTATATCCCATAAGCAAACAATCTACTTACTCGGGTCTGTGCTTCTGTCACTGACGCCACCCACCATAAGCAAATCATGAACATATTGCAAACCCTACAGTAGGAATCCCTCACGCCTGCGCGACACAGAGAGCACCATAGGACAGCACCAATAATTAAACATGCAACTCAAACCAATCACGATCATCAATTAACCCATAGGACAAGACGGATCTACTCAAACATCATAGGATAGCCATACATCATTGCAAAATAATATATTGCGTTGAGCACCATGTTTAAGTAGAAATTACAGCGGGTAAAAGAGGGGTTACACCGCTGCATAGAGGGGGGAAGAGTTGGTGATGATGGTGGTGAATTTGTTGGTGAAGATTGCGTTGATGATGATGGCCCCCGGTGGCACTCCGGTGCCATCGGAAGCGAGGGGGAGAGAGCCCCCTCCTTCTTCTTCTTCCTTGACCTCCTCCCTAGATGGGAGAAGGGTTTCCCCTCTGGTCCTTGGTCTCCATGGCATGGGAGGGGTGAGAGCCCCTCTGAGATTGGATATGTCTCTCTGTCTCTCTCTGTTTCTGCGTTCTCCCTACTGCCCTTTCACCGTTTCGTATATATATATATATATATATATATATATATATATATATATATATATATATATATATATATATATATATATATATATATATATATATATATATATATATATATGGAGATCCATAACTCCGACTGGATTGAAACCTTCGCCCAGTTTTTTCTCCGAAAATTAGTTTTCTCGCGTCCAAAGTAGAGCAGCAACCGCCTTACGGGGGGCCCACGAGGTTCAGGGGCACGCCCAGGGGGGTGGGGGCGCGCCCCCCTGCCTCGTGCCCCCCTCGGGCACCATCTCGCATTGATTCTTCATCCGGAATTTTCCAAATCTTCCAAAAATATTCTCCATCCGTTTTTATCCCGTTTGGATTCCGTTTGATATGGGGTTTTTGTGAAACATAAAACATGCAACAAACAGGAACTGGCACTGGGCACTGGATCAATATGTTAGTCCCAAAAAATAATATAAAAAGTTGCCAAAAGTATATGAAAGTTGTATAATATTGGCATGGAACAATCAAAAATTATAGATACGACAGAGACGTATCACACACCAAGATGGAGAATTCCGGCAGCTGGAAATCTGGACCTGGAAAAGCTACGTCAGGCCACCTATTCTGCACAACTCCAAATGAGCTGAAACTTCACGGAGATTTTTATGGATTATTTAAGAAATACTATAGCCAATAAACACCAGACAGGGCACACCAGGTGGGCACAACCCACCTGGGCGCGCCAGGCCCCCTAGGCGCGCCCTGGTGGGTTGTGGCCTCCTCGGGCCACCTCCGGTGCCCATCTTCTTGTATATAAGTCATTTTGACCAATAAAAAATAAGGAGAGGACTTTCGGGACGAAGCGTTGCCGCCTCGAGGCCGAACTTGGGCAGGAGCACTTTTACCCGTTGGCGGAGTGATTTCGCCGGGGAAACTTCCCTCCCGGAGGGGGAAATCATCATCGTCATCATCACCAACAACTCTCCCATCTTGGGGAGGGCAATCACCATCAACATCTTCAACAGCACCATCTCCTCTCAAACCCTAGTTCATCTCTTGTGTTCAATCTTGTTACCGGAACTATAGATTGGTACTTGTGGGTGACTAGTAGTGTTGATTACATCTTGTAGTTGATTACTATATGGTTTATTTGATGGAATGTTTTATGTTCAGATCCATTATGCTATTTAATACCCCTCTGATATTGAGCATGATTATTATTTGTGAGTAGTTACCTTTGTTCTTGAGGTCACGGGAGAAATCATGTTGCAAGTAATCATGTGAACCTTATATGTGTTTGATATTTTGATAGTATGTATGTTGTTATTCCCTTAGTGGTGTCATGTGAACGTCGACTACATGACACTTCACCATATTTGGGCCTAAGGGAATGGATTGTGGAGTAGCAATTAGATGGTGGGCTGCGAGAGTGACAGAAACTTAAACCCCAGTTTATCCGCTATTTCGTAAGGGACCGATTGGATCCAAAAGTTTAATGCTATGGTTAGAATATATTCTTAATACTTTTCTCATAGTCGCGGATGCTTGCGGGAGGGTTAATCATAAGTAGGAGGTTTTTTAAAGTAAGAACATCACCTAAGCACCGGTCCACCCACATATCAAATTATCAAAGTAGTGAACACAAATCAAACCAACATGATGAAAGTGACTAGATGAAATTCCTGTGTACCCTCAAGAAGGCTTTGCTTATCATAAGAGACCGTTTTGGCCTGTCCTTTGCCTCAAAAGGATTGGGATACCTTGCTGTACTTTTGTTACTATTATCATTACTTGCTTGTTACAAATTATCTTGCTATCAAACTACTCTGCTACTTACAATTTCAGCACTTGCAGACAATACCTTACCGGAAACTACTTGTCATTTCCTTCTGCTCCTCGTTGGGTTCGACACTCTTACTTATCGAAAAGAGATACAATTGATCCCCTATACTTGAGGGTCATCAGTTCATCCGATGGGATCATCACGGAACATGTGGGAGCCAACATGGGTATCTAGATCCCGCTGTTGGTTATTGGCCGGAGAGATGTCTCGGTCATGTCTCTCTTATTCTCTCTTATTTTACAAGGTTTACATAAAGAGGGAGAATGCCGGCAGCTGGGATTCTGGGCTGGAAAAGGAGCAAATATTAGAGACCTATTCTGCACAACTCCAAAAGTCCTGAAACTTCACGGAAGACGTTTTCAGAATATATAAAAAATACTCAGCGGAATAAGTTCACCAGGGGGGCCACTCCCTACCCACGAGGGTGGGGGCGCGCCCTACCCTCCTGGGCGTGCCCCCTACCTCGTGGGCCCCCTGGTGGCCCTCCGGTGGCCATCTTCTGCTATATGGCGTCTTTCGATGAGGAAAAAATCATAAGCCATCTTCCCGAGCAAAACTCCACCGCCACAAGGCGGAACCTTGGCGGATCCAATCTAGGGCTCCGACAGAGCTGTTTTGCAGGGGAAACTTCCCTCCCGGAGGGGGAAGTCATCGCCATCGTCATCACCAACGCTCCTCTCATCGGAGAGGGCAATCTCCATCAACATCTTCATTAGCACCATCTCCTCTCAAAACCCTAGTTCATCTCTTGTATCCAATTCTTGTCTCCAAGTCCAGGATTGGTGCTAGTAGGTTGCTAGTAGTATTAATTACTCCTTGTAGTTGATGCTAGTTGGTTTAATTGGTGGAAGATCATATGTTCAGATCCTATATGCATATTAATACCCCTCTGATTATGAACATGTTTATGCTTTGTGAGTAGTTACGTTTGTTCCTAAGGACATGGGAGAAGTCTTGCTATTAGTAGTCATGTGAATTTGGTATTCGTTCGATATTTTGATGAGATGTATGTTGTCTCTCCTCTAGTGGTGTTATGTGAACGTCGACTACATGACACTTCACCATTATTTGGGCCTAGAGGAAGGCATTGGAAAGTAATAAGTAGATGATGGGTTGCTAGAGTGACAAAAGCTTAAACACTAGTTTATGCGTTGCTTCGTAAGGGGCTGATTTGGATCTATATGTTTCATGCTATGGTTAGGTTTACCTTAATACTTTTGTTGTAGTTGCGGATGCTTGCAATAGAGGTTAATCATAAGTGGGATGCTTGTCCAAGTAAGGACAGTACCCAAGCACCGGTCCACCCACATACCAAATTATCAAAGTACCGAACGCGAATCATATGAACATGATGAAAACTAGATTGATGATATTCCCATGTGTCCTCGGGAGCGCCTTTCTCTATATAAGAGTTTGTCCAGGCTTGTCCTTGCTACAAAAAGGATTGGGCCACCTTGCTGCACTTCATTTACTTTTGTTTCTTATTGCTCGTTACAAATTATCCTATCACAAAACTATCTGTTACCACTTATTTCAGTACTTGCAGAGAATACCTTGCTGGAAACCACTTATCATTTCCTTCTGCTCCTCGTTGGGTTCGACACTCTTACTTATTAGAAGGACTATGATAGATCCCCTATACTTGTGGGTCATCAAGACTCTTTTCTGGTGCCGTTGCCGAGGAGTGAAGCGCCTTTGGTAGGTGGAATTTGGTAAGGAAAAATTTGTATAGTGTGCTGAAATTTACTGTCCTTGTTACTATGGAAAGTAATCCTCTGAGGGGCTTGTTCGGGGTATCTTCACCCCGACCAGTAGAGCAAAGAGTTGCTCCTCAACCTACTGAACCTACTGAAAATGAAAATGTTCCCTTTGAAGTTCCTTCGGGTATGTTAGAAAATCTGCTAGCTAATCCTTTTGCAGGAGACGGAACAAAGCATCCTGATGAGCACCTAATCTTGGATGAAGTTTGTGGATTATTTTAGCTTGTAGGTGTACCCGGAGATGTTGTTAAGAAGAAGGTCTTCCCTTTATCTTTGAAGGAAGATGCATTGACATGGTATAGGCTATGTGATGATATGGGATCATGGAACTATAAATGATTGAAATTGGAATTTCATCAGAAGTTTTATCCTATGCATCTTGTTCATCGTGATCACAATTATATATATATATATATATATATATATATATATATATATATATATATATATATATATAGGCCTCGCGAAGGAGAAAGCATCGCTCAAGCTTGGGGGAGGCTTAAATCAATGTTATATTCATGCCCCAATCATGAGCTCTCAAGAGAAATGATTATTCATAATTTATATGCTCGGCTTTCTGATAACAATCACACCATGCTCGATACTTCTTGTGCAGGCTCTTTTATGACGAAGACTATTGAATTCAAATGGGATTTATTGGAAAGAATTAAATGCAACTCTGAAGATTGGGACCTCGACGAAGGTAAGGAGTCAGGTATGACACCTAAGTTTGATTGTGTTAAATCTTTTATGGATACCGATGTTTTTCATAAATTTAGCACTAAAGATGGACTTGACTCTGAGATAGTAGCTTCCTTCTGTGAATCGTTTGCTACTTATGTTGATCTCCCCAAGGAGAAGAGGTTTAAATATCATCCTCCCATAGAAGTAAAAGTAGCAGCACCTATTAAAGTTGAAGAAAAGACTGTCACTTATAATGATCCTATTGTTCCTACTGCTTATGTTGAGAAACCACCTTTTCCTGTTAGGACAAAATATCATGCTAAAGCTTCAACTGTGATTCGTAAAAGAAATATTAGAACTTATACACCTCCTGAGCAAGTTAAAGTTGAACCTAATATTTCTATTGTTAAAGATCTCTTGGCTGATAATATTGATGGGCATCTGATTTTTTTCTGTGATGAAACAGCTAGAATTGCTAAACCTTGTGCTAAAGATAAACCTAGACCTGTGGTAGGCATGCCTGTTATTTCTGTTAAAATAGGAGATCATTGTTATCATGGCTTATGTGATATGCGTGCTAGTGCTAGTGCTAGTGCTAGTGCAATACCTATTGGCCTATACAGAGAAATTATGCATGATATTGCACCTGTTGAGTTAGAAGAAATTGATGTCACAATTAAACTTGCCAATATAGATACTATTTCACCAATGGGAATTGTTAGAGATGTTGAAGTCTTGTGTGGGAAAACTAAATATCCTGCTGATTTTCTTGTTCTTGGTTCCCCACAAGATAGTTTTTGTCCCATTATATTTGGTAGACCCTTCCTGAACACTATTAATGCTACCATAGATTGCAAAAGGGATGTTGTTACTATCGGTTTAGATGATATGACTCATGAATTTAATATCTCTAAATTTAGTAGACAACTCCGTGAAGAAGAATTACCTAGTAAGGATGAAATTATTGGTCTTGCTTCTATTGCCGTACCTCCTAGTGATCCTTTAGAACAATATTTGCCAGACCATGAAAATGATATGTTTATGAATGAAAGAAGGGAAATAGATGAAGTATTCTTTAAACAGGAACCTATTCTGAAACACAATTTGCCTGTTGAAATCCTAGGGGATCCTCCTCCACCCAAGGGTGATCCCGTGTTTGAGCTTAAACCATTGCCTGATACTCTTAAATATGCTTATCTTGATGAGAAAAAGATATATCCTATTATTATTAGTGCTAACCTTTCAGAGCATGAAGAAGAAAGATTATTGAAAACTCTGAAGAAGCACCGTGCTGCTATTGGGTATACTCTTGATGATCTTAAGGGCATTAGCCCCACTCTATGTCAACATAAAATAAATTTGGAAGAAGATGCTAAACCAGTTCGTGATCATCAACGACGGCTGAATCCTAAAATGAAAGAAGTGGTAAGAAAGGAAATACTAAAGCTCCTTGAGGTAGGTATAATTTATCCCGTTGCTGATAGTCAGTGGGTAAGTCCTGTCCATTGTGTCCCTAAGAAAGGAGGTATTACTGTCGTTCCTAATGATAAAGATGAATTGATTCCTCAAAGAATTGTTATAGATTATAGGATGGTAATTGATTTCTACAAATTAAATAAGGCCACTAAAAAGGATCATTACCCCTTACCTTTTATCGATCAAATGCTAGAAATATTATCCAAAACATACACATTTTTGCTTTCTAGACGGTTATTCTGGTTTCTCTCAAATACCCGTGTCAGCTAAGGAACAATCAAAGACTACTTTTACTTGCCCTTTTAGTACTTTTGCTTATAGACGTATGCCTTTTGGTTTATGTAATGCACCCGCTACCTTTCAAAGATGCATGATGGCTATATTCTCTGACTTTTGTGAAAAGATTTGTGAGGTTTTTATGGACGACTTCTCCGTCTATGGATCTTCTTTTGATGATTGCTTGAGCAACCTTGATCGAGTTTTGCAGAGATGTGAAGAAACTAATCTTGTCCTGAATTGGGAAAAGTGCCACTTTATGGTTAATGAAGGTATTGTCTTGGGGCATAAAGTTTTTGAAAGAGGTATTGAAGTTGATAAAGCCAAGGTTGATGCTATTGAAAAGATGCCATGTCCCAAGGACACCAAAGGTATGGGAAGTTTCCTTGGTCACGCCGGATTTTATAGGAGGTTCATTAAGGACTTCTCAAAAATTTCTCGGCCTCTGACTAATTTATTACAAAAAGATATACCATTTGTCTTTGATGATGATTGTGTAGAAGCATTTGAAATACTTAAGAAAGCATTGATCTCTGCACCTATTGTTTAGCCACCTGATTGGAATTTACCCTTTGAAATTATGTGTGATGCTAGTGATTATGCTGTAGGTGTTGTTCTAGGGCAAAGAGTTCATAAGAAATTAAATGTAATTCAATATGCTAGTAAAACTCTAGACAATGCTCAAAGAAACTATGCTACTACTGAAAAAGAATTCTTAGCAGTTGTATTTGCTTGTGATAAGTTTAGACCTTATATTGTTGATTCTAAAGTAACTATTCACACTGATCATGCTGCTATTAAATATCTTATGGAAAAGAAAGATGCTAAACCTAGACTTATTAGATGGGTTCTCTTGCTACAAGAATTTGATTTGCATATTGTTGATAGAAAGGGAGCTGAGAACCCCGTTGCAGACAACTTGTCTAGGCTAGAAAATGTGCTTGATGACCCACTTCCTATTGATGATAGCTTTCCTGATGAGCAATTAAATGTCATAAATGCTTCTCATACTGCTCCATGGTATGCTGATTATGCTAATTACATTGTTGCCAAATTCATACCACCTAGTTTCACATACCAACAAAATAAAAAGTTCTTCTATGATTTGAGGCATTACTTTTGGGATGACCCACATCTTTATAAAGAAGGAGCAGATGGTGTTATTAGACGTTGTGTACCTGAGCATGAACAGGAACAGATCCTACGCAAGTGTCACTCCGAAGCTTATGGAGGATACCACGCTGGAGATAGAACTGCACATAAGGTATTGCAATCTAGTTTTTATTGGCCTACTCTCTTCAAAGATGCCTGTAAGTTTGTCTTATCTTATGATGAATGTCAAAGAATTGGTAATATTAGTAGACGTCAAGAAATGCCTATGAACTACTCACTTGTTATTGAATCATTTGATGTTTGGGGCTTTGATTATGTGGGACCTTTTCCTGCCTCTAAAGGTTATACACATATTTTAGTTGTTGTTGATTATGTTACTAAGTGGGTAGAAGCTATTCCAACTAGTAGTGTTGATCATAACACTTCTATTAAAATGCTTAAAGAAGTTATTTTTCCGAGGTATGGAGTCCCTAGATATTTAATGACTGATGGTGGTTCACATTTTATTCATGGTGCTTTCCGTAAAATGCTTGCTAAGTATGATGTTAATCATAGAATTGCATCTCCTTATCACCCACAGACTAGTGGTCAAGTAGAATTGAGCAATAGAGAGCTCAAATTAATTTTGCAAAAGACTGTCAATAGGTCTAGAAAGAATTGGTCCAAGAAACTTGATGATGCATTATGGGCCTATAGAACTGCATATAAAAATCCTATGGGTATGTCTCCGTATAAAATGGTTTATGGAAAAGCATGTCACTTACCTCTCGAACTAGAACACAAGGCATATTGGGCTATTAAAGAACTCAATTATGATTTCAAACTTGCCGGTGAGAAGAGGTTATTTGATATTAGCTCACTTGATGAATGGAGAACCCAAGCCTATGAAAATGCCAAGTTGTTTAAAGAAAAAGTTAAAAGATGGCATGAAAAAAGAATACAAAAGCGTGAGTTCAATGTAGGTGATTATGTATTGCTATACAACTCTCGTTTAAGATTTTTTTGCAGGAAAACTTCTCTCTAAATGGAAAGGTCCTTACGTTATCGAGGAGGTCTATCGTTCCGGTGCCATAAAAATCAACAACTTCGAAGGCACAAATCCAAAGGTGGTGAACGGTCAAAGAATTAAACATTATATCTCAAGTAATCCCATAAATGTTGAAACCAATGTTATTGAAACCGTAACCCCGGAGGAATAGATAAGGGACACTTTCCGGAACGTTTCAGACTCCGAAAAGGAATAGGTATGTGGTACGGTAGGTAAACCGACTCCAAAACAGTTTTAAGGCAATATTTCTCCATTTTGGAATATTTAGAAAAAGAGAAAAATAAGAAGCAGTCCGGGAAGGACACGAGGCCTCCACGAGGGTGGAGGGCGCGCCCCCTACCTCGTGGGCACCTCATGCGCTTTCCGGACTCCGTTTTCTTACACGACACGTATTTTGGACAGTAAAAATTCATTATATAATCTCCCGAAGGATTTGACTCCTGTATCATGCAAATATCTCTTGTCTTTGTTTCGAGCTGTCCTGCTGCAGATTAGAGCAACATGTCATCCCAGGATTCGGAAGGAGAGAGCTATGTGGCTGATTATCTTGCAGATCCTAAGGTCTATGGGGATGTGGAGCGTTGTGGTTGGACTACGGATGAAGAAGAGGACTATGAACCCAAGGGAAGGGAGGAGACGAGTTCAGAGGAAGACGAAGTCCCACTACCTCAACCTGGGGATATGCATGTGGAGTTCAAAAAGTCAAGTCTCCCGAATAGGGTAAAGAAACCTAAGATCGAGTTTATCCCTTTTCACCTCTTGCAGGAAAACAAGCAGGAACTATGCAAAAAGATACTGAGCCTGAAGCAGGAGATCGATGACCCAAGGGACCAAACTTCTGTCCTCAAGCGTAAATTAAGGAAGAGACCTAAGACATCAACAAAACCATCACCTTCTCCACCAACAAAGAAGAACTGAGCATCGGGTATGGGCACTCCCCTTGGCAACTGCCAAGCTTGGGGGAGGTGCCCCGGTATCATATCACCATCGCTTTTATCTTTACCATTTTTCTTAGTTCCTTCCTTTTGGTAATATCTTGATCTAGTTTTGAGTTTTTCTTTATGATCCTTCTATGTAATCGAGTCTGTGTGCTATATAATAAAGATTAGTGTTGAGTCAAGGGTTTGATTATTTTGCCATGATCTTGAGTGAATAAAAGGAAAGAGAGAAGGATAAAAAGAAATAAAAAGTTCATATTGATCTTATTGAGAGTAATGAGCTCACATAGAAAAGGTATGATGAATAAAAGTTGTTGAGAGTTGACAAACATAGTTCTGGTTATCGTTGCAATTAATAGGAAGTAATAAAGAAAGAGAGGTCTTCAAATATAAATATACTATCTTGGACATCTTTCATGATTGTGAGCACTCATTAAAATATGACATGCTAAAGAGTTGACGTTGGACAAGGAAGACAACGTAATGGGTTATGTTTTCTTACATCTGAGATACATTATATTGTCATGGATCCTCCAACATGTTGAGCTCGCCTTTCCCCCTCATGCTAGCCAATTCATCGCACCAAGTAGAGATACTACTTGTGCTTCCAAATACCCTTAAACCAGTTTTGCCATGAGAGTCCACCATACCTACCTATGGATTGAGTAAGATCCTCCAAGTAAGTTGTCATTGGTGCAAGCAATAAAAATTGCTCTCTAAATATGTATGACTTATTAGTGTGGGAGAAAATAAGCTTTATACGATTGTGTGATATGGAAGAAATAAAAGCGACAGACTGCATAATAAAGGTCCATATCACAAGTGGCAATATAAAGTGACGTTCTTTCGCATTAAGATTTTGTGCATCCAACCATAAAAGCGCATGACAACCTCTGCGAAGGGCCTATCTTTTACTTTTATCTCCTACCTTGCATAAGAGTCATGGTGATCTTCACCCTTCCTTTTACATTTTATCCTTTGGCAAGCACAATATGTTGGAAAGATCCTGGTATATATGGCTAATTGGATGTGAGTTTTCATGAACTATTATTGTTGACATTACCCTTGAGGTAAAACGTTGGGAGGCAAAACTATAAGCCCCTATCTTTCTCTGTGTCCGATTAAAACTCCATACCCACAAGTATTGCGTGAGTGTCAGCAATTGTGAAAGACTATATGATAGTTGAGTGTGTGGACTTGCTGAAAAGCTCTTATATTGACTCTTTCCTATGTTATGATAAATTACAATTGCTCAAATGACTGAGATTATAGTTTGTTAGTTTTCAAGGAAGTTTATGATTCATACTTGAAATTGTGATTGAATTATTACTCTAGCATAAGAAATCATATGCCAATATCCATATATGTTGTTGTTCTAAGAATGATCATGATGCCCTCATGTCCGTATTTTATTTTATCAAAACCTCTACCTCTAAACATGTGGACATATTTATCGTTATCGGCTTTCGCTTGAGGACAAGCGAGGTATAAGCTTGGGGGAGTTGATACATCCATTTTGCATCATGCTTTTATATCGATATTTATTGCATTATGGGTTGTTATTACACATTATGTCACAATACTTGTGCCTATTGTCTCTTATTTTAGAAGGTTTACATAAAGAGGGAGAATGCCGACAGCTGGGATTCTGGGCTGGAAAAGGAGCAAATATTAGAGACCTATTCTGCATAGCTCCAAAAGTCCTGAAACTTTACGGAAGACGTTTTCAGAATATATAAAAAATACTCAGCGGAAGAAGTTCACCAGGGGGCACACCCTGCCCACGAAGGTGGGAGGTGCGCCCCCTACCTCGTGGGCCCCCTGGTGGCCCTCCGGTGGCCATCTTCTGCTATATGGTGTCTTTCGGTGAGGAAAAAATCATAAGCCATCTTCCCGAGCGAAACTCCGCCGCCACGAGGCAGAACCTTGGCGGATCCAATCTAGGGCTCCGGCAGAGCTGTTCTGCCGAGGAAACTTCCCTCCCGAAGGGGGAAATCATCGCCATCGTCATCACCAACGCTACTCTCATCGGGAGAGGGCAATCTCCATCAACATCTTCATCAGCACCATCTCCTCTCAAAACCCTAGTTCATCTCTTGTATCCAATTCTTGTCTCCAAGTCTGGGATTGGTGCTTGTAGGTTGCTACAACAACAACAACAACAAAGCCTTTAGTCCCAAACAAGTTGGGGTAGGCTAGAGGTGAAACCCATAAGATCTCGCAACCAACTCATGGCTCTGGCACATGGGTAGAAAGCTTCCACACACCCCTGTCCATAGCTAGCTCTTTGGTGATACTCCAATCCTTCAGGTCTCTCTTAACGGACTCCTCCCATGTCAAATTTGGTCTACCCTGCCCTCTCTTGACATTCTCCACACGCTTTAGCCGTCCACTATGCACCGGAGCTTCTGGAGGCCTGCGTTGAATATGCCCAAACCATCTCAGACGATGTTGGACAAGCTTCTCTTCAATTGGTGCTACCCCAACTCTATCTCGTATATCATCATTCCGGACTCGATCCTTCCTCGTGTGGCCACACATCCATCTCAACATACGCATCTCCACCACACCTAACTATTGAACATGCCGCCTTTTAGTCGGCCAACACTCAGTGCCATACAACATTGCGGGTCAAACCGCCGTCCTATAGAACTTGCCTTTTAGCTTTTGTGGCACTCTCTTGTCACAGAGAATGCCAGAAGCTTGGCGCCACTTCATCCATCCGGCTTTGATTCGATGGTTCACATCTTCATCAATACCCCCATCCTCCTGCAGCATTGACCCCAAATACCAAAAGGTGTCCTTCTGAGGTACCACCTGGCCATCAAGGGTAACCTCCTCCTCACACCTAGTAGTACTGAAACCGCACATCATGTACTGGTTTTAGTTCTCCTAAGCTAAACCCTTTCGATTCCAAGGTTTGTCTCCATAACTCTAACTTCCTATTTACCCCCGTCCGGCTATCGTCAACTAGCACCACATCATCCGCAAAGAGCATACACCATGGGATATCTCCTTGTATATCCCTTGTGACCTCATCCATCACCAATGCAAAAAGATAAGGGCTCAAAGCTGGCCCCTGATGCAGTCCTATCTTAATCGGGAAGTCATCAGTGTCGACATCACTTGTTCGAACACTTGTCATAACATTATCGTACATGTCCTTGATGAGGGTAATGTACTTTGCTAGGACTTTGTGTTTCTCCAAGGCCCACCACATGACATTCCGCGGTATCTTATCATAGGCCTTCTCCAAGTCAATGAACACCATATGCAAGTCCTTCTTTTGCTCCCTATATCTCTCCATAAGTTGTCGTACCAAGAAAATGGCTTCCATGGTCGACCTCCCAGGCATGAAACCAAACTGATTTTTGGTCACGCTTGTCATTCTTCTTAAGCGGTGCTCAATGACTCTCTCCCATAGCTTCATTGTATGGCTCATCAGCTTAATTCCACGGTAATTAGTACAACTCTGAACACCCCCTTGTTCTTGAAGATTGGTACTAATATACTCCGTCTCCATTCTTCTGGCTTCTTGTTTGCCCAAAAAATGAGGTTGAAAAGCTTGGTTAGCCATACTATCGCTATGTCCCCGAGACCTTTCCACACCTCAATGGGGATACAATCAGGGCCCATCGCCTTGCCTCCTTTCATCCTTTTTAAAGCCTCCTTGACCTCAGACTCCTGGATTCGCCGCACAAAACGCATGCTGGTCTCATCAAAGGATTCATCCAGTTCAATGGTAGAACTCTCATTCTCCCCATTGAACAGCTTGTCGAAGTACTCCCGCCATCTATGCTTAATCTCCTCGTCCTTCACCAAGAGTTGGCCTGCTCCATCCTTGATGCATTTGACTTGGCCAATATCCCTCGTCTTCCTCTCTTGGATCTTGGCCATCTTATAGATGTCCCTTTCACCTTCCTTCATGCCTAACCATTGGTAGAGGTCCTCATATGTCCGACCCCTTGCTTCACCAACAGCTCGCTTTGCAGCCTTCTTCGCCATCTTGTACTTCTCTATGTTTTCTGCACTCCTATCTAGGTATAGGCATTTGAAGCAATCTTTCTTCTCTTTAATCACCTTCTGGACATCATCATTCCACCACCAGGTATGCTTATCTTCGCTTCTCCTTCCCCTGGACACTCCAAGCTCCTCCGAGGCCACCTTATGAATGCAAGTCGCCATCTTCGTCCACACATTGTTTGCATCCCCTCCTTCCTCCCAAGGGCCCTCCTTAATGACCCTCTCCTTGAACGCTAGAGCTACCTCCCCCTTGAGCTTCCACCACTTCGTTCTAGCGACTTTGGCACGCTTATCCTGCTGGACACGAATCCGAAAGCGGAAGTCAGCAACCACCAACTTATGCTGGGGTACAACACTCTCTCCATGTATCACCTTACAGTCTAGGCACGCACGCCTATCTTCTCTTCTCGAGAGGATGAAATCAATCTGGCTAGAGTGTTGGCCACTACTAAAAGTCACCAGATGTGATTCTCTCTTTCTAAAGAGGGTGTTAGCTACAATCATGTTGTAGGCTAGAGCAAAGCTTAAGACATCTTCTCCTTCTTGATTCCTGATGCCATAGCCAAAGCCCCCGTGCACCCCTTCAAAACCTGTGTTAGATGTACCCACATGGCCATTGAGGTCTCCTCCTATGAAGATCTTCTCACTAATCAGTACACTCCTAACCATGTCTTCCAGGCCTTCCCAGAACTCCCTCTTGGTGTTCTCATTGTGGCCTACTTGCGGGGCATACACGCTGATAACATTGAGAACCAAGTCCTCAACTACCAGCTTGACCAGGATAATCCGGTCCCCACGTCTCTTGACGTCTATCACTCCATACTTGAGGCTCTTGTTGATCAAGATGCCTATGCCATTTCTGTTTGCAGCTGTCCCTGTGTACCACAGCTTGAAGCCGGTATCCTCCACCTCCTTCGCCTTCTGTCCTCTCCATTTGGTTTCTTGGATGCAAAGGATATCAACACCTCTCCTCACCGCTGCATCAACTAGCTCCCGAAGCTTCCCTGTCAGAGACCCTATGTTCCAGCTACCTAAGCGAATCCTCCTAGGCTCGTCTAGCTTCCTTACCCTTCGCACTCGTCGAGTCAAATGCGAAGACCCTTGCCCATTTTCCACTACATCCGGGCGCCGATGTAGCGTGCCACTAAGGATGCGACGACCCGATCCTCGCTCACTTGCCACCGTATCCGGATCAAGATACAGCACGCCACCTTGGGGGTGATGGCCTGGCCCTTGTCCATTTTCCACCACACCCAGGCTCCGATGTAGCGCGTCGCTGAGAGGGTTACGCCCCAACGAAAATCTTTTGGGTTTCATCTCCATAAGAGTGGCTGCGTTTTTATGTTGGCTCGCCAAGCCTATCACAACCCTCCTCCTTTACCCGGGCTTGGGACCGGCTATGTTGAGACAACATAGGCGGAGTATCCAATTCTTGTCTCCAAGTCCGGGATTGGTGCTTGTAGGTTGCTAGTAGTGTTAATTACTCCTTATAGTTGATGCTAGTTGGTTTAATTGGTGGAAGATCATACGTTCAGATCCTATATGAATATTAATACCCCTCTGATTATGAACATGTGTATGCTTTGTGAGTAGTTACGTTTGTTCCTGAGGACATGGGAGAAGTCCTGCTACTAGTAGTCATGTGAATTTGGTATTCGTTCGATATTTTAATGAGATGTATGTTGTCTCTCCTCTAGTGGTGTTATGTGAACGTCGACTACATGACACTTCACCATAATTTGGGCCTAGAGGAAGGCATTGGGAAGTAATAAGTAGATGATGGGTTGCTAGGGTGACAACTTAAACCCTAGTTTATGCGTTGCCTCGTAAGGGGCTGATTTGGATCCATATGTTTCATGCTATGGTTAGGTTTACCTTAATACTTTTTTGTAGTTGTGGATGCTTGCAATAAAGGTTAATCATAAGTGGGATGCTTGTCCAAGTAAGGACAATACCCAAGCACCGGTCCACCCACATACCAAATTATCAAAGTACCGAACGCGAATCATATGAACGTGATGAAAACTAGCTTGATGATATTCCCATGTGTCCTCGGGAGCGCCTTTCTCTATATAAGAGTTTGTCCAGGCTTGTCCTTGCTACAAAAAGGATTGGGCCACCTTGCTGCACTTTATTTACTTTTTTTTACTTATTGCTCATTACAAATTATCCTATCACAAAACTATCTGTTACCACTTATTTTAGTACTTGCAGAGAATACCTTGCTGGAAACCGCTTATCATTTCCTTCTGCTCCTCGTTGGGTTCGACACTCTTACTTATCGAAAGGACTACGAGAGATCCCCTATACTTGTGGGTCGTCAGGGCGCCTCCCACCTGCTTTATTTTCGAAATAAGTTTGAATGTGACTCGAAATTTTGGGATTAAAAACAGTTCGGACCGCACCGAAATATGCAAAATTTCATATATTTTTTAACCGTGGCCACAATATGGGCTGTAATGCTAACAAAAAAGAATATGGGCTTCAAAAAAACCTTAAGAATTAGCAAATGAGCTGTAAATTATTAGAAATAATGGCAGATGGGTTGTATGATGTTTTCCACAGATTTGAGGATTTCCTAAAAAAGGTTGACGCACATGCAGTGACTGTTGGATGTCCATCCAACGGCCGTCGTGCTTCTTCAATCTCTGATCTTCCTGCTCCAGCCGCTCAAACAAGCGCCGGCGGGACTGCCTGCTTCCTCCTCCCGCAACCGGCTGTGCTACCACGTAGGCCTCACCGCCCCACCGTACTCCCATCGCTGTCCTAGCCATCCCTCTACTCACCCACACTTTCTGTTATTCTCCGACGACGGCAGACGAACCAGTAAAACCTCGTACTCCCCTCCGTATGGGAAACAACTGCCGAGTCTTCCATGGCTCCGTGTCATTCCCTTCCTAGGCCTCACTGTCGTCCACCGCTCAGGTGCTCTCAACGCGGCATGGTCAACGAACGACATGCATCGGAAGTGGACTGTATGTGGAGAGGTTGACAGCTGGGTCCACGGTCGCACGCAAGGAAATGCCTCCTTATTACGCGCAAAATAATGATTCCTCCACTTGACAGCTGGGACCCGCCGGAAGGGCCTCTATATTTTGCAAAAAAAAACATTCCCCCACTGACAGGTCGGACCTACCAGCTATATCTTCGCACGCAAGGAAGTGCCTCCTTATTACACACACAAAATGAACCCCCCTGCTAGCTGGGACCCACCATAGTCGGAGGCTGACTTGTGGGCCTACTAAGATGACGGGGATGGAGGGCTTTGTCAACTTAGTCAATATGAACGATTCTAGCTCCAGTGACTGTACGATGTCCATCCAACGGCCGTAGTGCTTCTTCAACCTCTGGTCTTCTTGCTCTAGCTGCCCAAACAAGCGTCGGTCGTGCCGCCGGCTCCTGCTTCCCGTGTCCGGCTGTGCTGCCACTGCTGGCCATGCTATCCCTCTATACTCACCCATACCTCCTGTTATTCTCCGGCGACGGCAGCCTCACACCGCAGCCAAAGCTGTCAACCCACGTACTCCCCTCTGCGTGGGCATCCACTGGCGCGTCTTCCCCGGCTCCGTGTCGTCCCCTTCCTAGGCCTTGCCGTCGTCCACTGCCCTCTGTCTCTCTCTGTTTCTGCGTTCTCCCTACTGCCCTTTCACCGTTTCGTATATATATATATATATATATATATATATATATGGAGATCCATAACTCCGACTGGATTGAAACCTTCGCCCAGTTTTTTCTCTGAAAATTAGTTTTCTCGCGTCCAAAGTAGAGCAGCAACCGCCTTACGGGGGGCCCACGAGGTTCAGGGGCACGCCCAGGGGGGTGGGGGCGCGCCCCCCTGCCTCGTGCCCCCCTCGGGCACCATCTCGCATTGATTCTTCATCCGGAATTTTCCAAATCTTCCAAAAATATTCTCCATCCGTTTTTATCCCGTTTGGATTCCGTTTGATATGGGGTTTTTGTGAAACATAAAACATGCAACAAACAGGAACTGGCACTGGGCACTGGATCAATATGTTAGTCCCAAAAAATAATATAAAAAGTTGCCAAAAGTATATGAAAGTTGTATAATATTGGCATGGAACAATCAAAAATTATAGATACGACAGAGACGTATCACACACCAAGATGGAGAATTCCGGCAGCTGGAAATCTGGACCTGGAAAAGCTACGTCAGGCCACCTATTCTGCACAACTCCAAATGAGCTGAAACTTCACGGAGATTTTTATGGATTATTTAAGAAATACTATAGCCAATAAACACCAGACAGGGCACACCAGGTGGGCACAACCCACCTGGGCGCGCCAGGCCCCTAGGCGCGCCCTGGTGGGTTGTGGCCTCCTCGGGCCACCTCCGGTGCCCATCTTCTTGTATATAAGTCATTTTGACCAATAAAAAATAAGGAGAGGACTTTCGGGACGAAGCGTTGCCGCCTCGAGGCCGAACTTGGGCAGGAGCACTTTTACCCGTTGGCGGAGTGATTTCGCCGGGGAAACTTCCCTCCCGGAGGGGGAAATCATCATCGTCATCATCACCAACAACTCTCCCATCTTGGGGAGGGCAATCACCATCAACATCTTCAACAGCACCATCTCCTCTCAAACCCTAGTTCATCTCTTGTGTTCAATCTTGTTACCGGAACTATAGATTGGTACTTGTGGGTGACTAGTAGTGTTGATTACATCTTGTAGTTGATTACTATATGGTTTATTTGATGGAATGTTTTATGTTCAGATCCATTATGCTATTTAATACCCCTCTGATATTGAGCATGATTATTATTTGTGAGTAGTTACCTTTGTTCTTGAGGTCACGGGAGAAATCATGTTGCAAGTAATCATGTGAACCTTATATGTGTTTGATATTTTGATAGTATGTATGTTGTTATTCCCTTAGTGGTGTCATGTGAACGTCGACTACATGACACTTCACCATATTTGGGCCTAAGGGAATGGATTGTGGAGTAGCAATTAGATGGTGGGCTGCGAGAGTGACAGAAACTTAAACCCCAGTTTATCCGCTATTTCGTAAGGGACCGATTGGATCCAAAAGTTTAATGCTATGGTTAGAATATATTCTTAATACTTTTCTCATAGTCGCGGATGCTTGCGGGAGGGTTAATCATAAGTAGGAGGTTTTTAAAGTAAGAACATCACCTAAGCACCGGTCCACCCACATATCAAATTATCAAAGTAGTGAACACAAATCAAACCAACATGATGAAAGTGACTAGATGAAATTCCTGTGTACCCTCAAGAAGGCTTTGCTTATCATAAGAGACCGTTTTGGCCTGTCCTTTGCCTCAAAAGGATTGGGATACCTTGCTGTACTTTTGTTACTATTATCATTACTTGCTTGTTACAAATTATCTTGCTATCAAACTACTCTGCTACTTACAATTTCAGCACTTGCAGACAATACCTTACCGGAAACTACTTGTCATTTCCTTCTGCTCCTCGTTGGGTTCGACACTCTTACTTATCGAAAAGAGATACAATTGATCCCCTATACTTGAGGGTCATCAGTTCATCCGATGGGATCATCACGGAACATGTGGGAGCCAACATGGGTATCTAGATCCCGCTGTTGGTTATTGGCCGGAGAGATGTCTCGGTCATGTCTCCATGTTTCCCGAACCCGTAGGGTCTACACACTTAAGGTTCGGTGACGCTAGAGTTGTTATGGGAAATTGTATGTGGTTACCGAAGGTTGTTCAGAATCCCAGATGAGATCCCGGACGTCACGAGGAGTTCCGAAATGGTCCGAAGGTGAAGATTTATATATGGGAAGTGCAGTTTCAGTCGACAGAATGGTTTCGGGGTTATCGGTATTGTACCGGGACCACCGAAAGTTGTCCGGGGTTCCACCGGGTGGGGCCACCTGCCCCGGAGGACTTAGTGAGCTGAATATGGGAGGGAACCAGCCCCCTAGTGGGCTGGTGCACCCCCCCCCCCCCACAAGGGCCCAAGGCGCCTAGGGTTAGAAACCCTAGGGGAGGGGCGTGATACGTCCATTTTGCATCATGCTTTTATATCGATATTTATTGCATTATGCGATGTTATTACACATTATGTCACAATACTTATGCCTATTCTCTCTTATTTTACAAGGTTTACATAAAGAGGGAGAATGCCGGCAGCTGGGATTCTGGGCTGGAAAAGGAGCAAATATTAGAGACCTATTCTGCACAACTCCAAAAGTCCTGAAACTTCACGGAAGACGTTTTCAGAATATATAAAAAATACTCAGCGGAATAAGTTCACCAGGGGGGCCACTCCCTACCCACGAGGGTGGGGGCGCGCCCTACCCTCCTGGGCGTGCCCCCTACCTCGTGGGCCCCCTGGTGGCCCTCCGGTGGCCATCTTCTGCTATATGGCGTCTTTCGATGAGGAAAAAATCATAAGCCATCTTCCCGAGCAAAACTCCACCGCCACAAGGCGGAACCTTGGCGGATCCAATCTAGGGCTCCGACAGAGCTGTTTTGCAGGGGAAACTTCCCTCCGGAGGGGGAAATCATCGCCATCGTCATCACCAACGCTCCTCTCATCGGAGAGGGCAATCTCCATCAACATCTTCATCAGCACCATCTCCTCTCAAAACCCTAGTTCATCTCTTGTATCCAATTCTTGTCTCCAAGTCCGGGATTGGTGCTAGTAGGTTGCTAGTAGTGTTAATTACTCCTTGTAGTTGATGCTAGTTGGTTTAATTGGTGGAAGATCATATGTTCAGATCCTATATGCATATTAATACCCCTCTGATTATGAACATGTTTATGCTTTGTGAGTAGTTACGTTTGTTCCTGAGGACATGGGAGAAGTCTTGCTATTAGTAGTCATGTGAATTTGGTATTCGTTCGATATTTTGATGAGATGTATGTTGTCTCTCCTCTAGTGGTGTTATGTGAACGTCGACTACATGACACTTCACCATTATTTGGGCCTAGAGGAAGGCATTGGGAAGTAATAAGTAGATGATGGGTTGCTAGAGTGACAGAAGCTTAAACCCTAGTTTATGCGTTGCTTCGTAAGGGGCTGATTTGGATCCATATGTTTCATGCTATGGTTAGGTTTACCTTAATACTTTTGTTGTAGTTGCGGATGCTTGCAATAGAGGTTAATCATAAGTGGGATGCTTGTCCAAGTAAGGACAGTACCCAAGCACCGGTCCACCCACATACCAAATTATCAAAGTACCGAACGCGAATCATATGAACATGATGAAAACTAGATTGATGATATTCCCATGTGTCCTCGGGAGCGCTTTCTCTATATAAGAGTTTGTCCAGGCTTGTCCTTGCTACAAAAAGGATTGGGCCACCTTGCTGCACTTCATTTACTTTTGTTTCTTATTGCTCGTTACAAATTATCCTATCACAAAACTATCTGTTACCACTTATTTCAGTACTTGCAGAGAATACCTTGCTGGAAACCGCTTATCATTTCCTTCTGCTCCTCGTTGGGTTCGACACTCTTACTTATCGAAAGGACTATGATAGATCCCCTATACTTGTGGGTCATCAAGACTCTTTTCTGGTGCCGTTGCCGGGGAGTGAAGCGCCTTTGGTAGGTGGAATTTGGTAAGGAAAAATTTGTATAGTGTGCTGAAATTTACTGTCCTTGTTACTATGGAAAGTAATCCTCTGAGGGGCTTGTTCGGGGTATCTTCACCCCGACCAGTAGAGCAAAGAGTTGCTCCTCAACCTACTGAACCTACTGAAAATGAAAATGTTCCCTTTGAAGTTCCTTCGGGTATGTTAGAAAATCTGCTAGCTAATCCTTTTGCAGGAGACGGAACAAAGCATCCTGATGAGCACCTAATCTTGGATGAAGTTTGTGGATTATTTAGCTTGTAGGTGTACCCGGAGATGTTGTTAAGAAGAAGGTCTTCCCTTTATCTTTGAAGGAAGATGCATTGACATGGTATAGGCTATGTGATGATATGGGATCATGGAACTATAAATGATTGAAATTGGAATTTCATCAGAAGTTTTATCCTATGCATCTTGTTCATCGTGATCGCAATTATATATATATATATATATATAGGCCTCGTGAAGGAGAAAGCATCGCTCAAGCTTGGGGGAGGCTTAAATCAATGTTATATTCATGCCCCAATCATGAGCTCTCAAGAGAAATGATTATTCATAATTTATATGCTCGGCTTTCTGATAACAATCACACCATGCTCGATACTTCTTGTGCAGGCTCTTTTATGACGAAGACTATTGAATTCAAATGGGATTTATTGGAAAGAATTAAATGCAACTCTGAAGATTGGGACCTCGACGAAGGTAAGGAGTCAGGTATGACACCTAAGTTTGATTGTGTTAAATCTTTTATGGATACCGATGTTTTTCATAAATTTAGCACTAAAGATGGACTTGACTCTGAGATAGTAGCTTCCTTCTGTGAATCGTTTGCTACTTATGTTGATCTCCCCAAGGAGAAGAGGTTTAAATATCATCCTCCCATAGAAGTAAAAGTAGCAGCACCTATTAAAGTTGAAGAAAAGACTGTCACTTATAATGATCCTATTGTTCCTACTGCTTATGTTGAGAAACCACCTTTTCCTGTTAGGACAAAATATCATGCTAAAGCTTCAACTGTGATTCGTAAAAGAAATATTAGAACTTATACACCTCCTGAGCAAGTTAAAGTTGAACCTAATATTTCTATTGTTAAAGATCTCTTGGCTGATAATATTGATGGGCATCTGATTTTTTTCTGTGATGAAACAGCTAGAATTGCTAAACCTTGTGCTAAAGATAAACCTAGACCTGTGGTAGGCATGCCTGTTATTTCTGTTAAAATAGGAGATCATTGTTATCATGGCTTATGTGATATGCGTGCTAGTGCTAGTGCTAGTGCTAGTGCAATACCTATTGGCCTATACAGAGAAATTATGCATGATATTGCACCTGTTGAGTTAGAAGAAATTGATGTCACAATTAAACTTGCCAATATAGATACTATTTCACCAATGGGAATTGTTAGAGATGTTGAAGTCTTGTGTGGGAAAACTAAATATCCTGCTGATTTTCTTGTTCTTGGTTCCCCACAAGATAGTTTTTGTCCCATTATATTTGGTAGACCCTTCCTGAACACTATTAATGCTACCATAGATTGCAAAAGGGATGTTGTTACTATCGGTTTAGATGATATGACTCATGAATTTAATTTCTCTAAATTTAGTAGACAACTCCGTGAAGAAGAATTACCTAGTAAGGATGAAATTATTGGTCTTGCTTCTATTGCCGTACCTCCTAGTGATCCTTTAGAACAATATTTGCCAGACCATGAAAATGATATGTTTATGAATGAAAGAAGGGAAATAGATGAAGTATTCTTTAAACAGGAACCTATTCTGAAACACAATTTGCCTGTTGAAATCCTAGGGGATCCTCCTCCACCCAAGGGTGATCCCGTGTTTGAGCTTAAACCATTGCCTGATACTCTTAAATATGCTTATCTTGATGAGAAAAAGATATATCCTATTATTATTAGTGCTAACCTTTCAGAGCATGAAGAAGAAAGATTATTGAAAACTCTGAAGAAGCACCGTGCTGCTATTGGGTATACTCTTGATGATCTTAAGGGCATTAGCCCCACTCTATGTCAACATAAAATAAATTTGGAAGAAGATGCTAAACCAGTTCGTGATCATCAACGACGGCTGAATCCTAAAATGAAAGAAGTGGTAAGAAAGGAAATACTAAAGCTCCTTGAGGTAGGTATAATTTATCCCGTTGCTGATAGTCAGTGGGTAAGTCCTGTCCATTGTGTCCCTAAGAAAGGAGGTATTACTGTCGTTCCTAATGATAAAGATGAATTGATTCCTCAAAGAATTGTTATAGATTATAGGATGGTAATTGATTTCTACAAATTAAATAAGGCCACTAAAAAGGATCATTACCCCTTACCTTTTATCGATCAAATGCTAGAAATATTATCCAAACATACACATTTTTGCTTTCTAGACGGTTATTCTGGTTTCTCTCAAATACCCGTGTCAGCTAAGGAACAATCAAAGACTACTTTTACTTGCCCTTTTAGTACTTTTGCTTATAGACGTATGCCTTTTGGTTTATGTAATGCACCTGCTACCTTTCAAAGATGCATGATGGCTATATTCTCTGACTTTTGTGAAAAGATTTGTGAGGTTTTCATGGACGACTTCTCCGTCTATGGATCTTCTTTTGATGATTGCTTGAGCAACCTTGATCGAGTTTTGCAGAGATGTGAAGAAACTAATCTTGTCTTGAATTGGGAAAAGTGCCACTTTATGGTTAATGAAGGTATTGTCTTGGGGCATAAAGTTTTTGAAAGAGGTATTGAAGTTGATAAAGCCAAGGTTGATGCTATTGAAAAGATGCCATGTCCCAAGGACATCAAAGGTATAAGAAGTTTCCTTGGTCACGCCGGATTTTATAGGAGGTTCATTAAGGACTTCTCAAAAATTTCTCGGCCTCTGACTAATTTATTAAAAAAGATATACCATTTGTCTTTGATGATGATTGTGTAGAAGCATTTGAAATACTTAAGAAAGCATTGATCTCTGCACCTATTGTTCAGCCACCTGATTGGAATTTACCCTTTGAAATTATGTGTGATGCTAGTGATTATGCTGTAGGTGTTGTTCTAGGGCAAAGAGTTGATAAGAAATTAAATGTATTCAATATGCTAGTAAAACTCTAGACAATGCTCAAAGAAACTATGCTACTACTGAAAAAGAATTCTTAGCAGTTGTATTTGCTTGTGATAAGTTCAGACCTTATATTGTTGATTCTAAAGTAACTATTCACACTGATCATGCTGCTATTAAATATCTTATGGAAAAGAAAGATGCTAAACCTAGACTTATTAGATGGGTTCTCTTGCTACAAGAATTTGATTTGCATATTGTTGATAGAAAGGGAGCTGAGAACCCCGTTGCAGACAACTTGTCTAGGCTAGAAAATGTGCTTGATGACCCACTACCTATTGATGATAGCTTTCCTGATGAGCAATTAAATGTCATAAATGCTTCTCATACTGCTCCATGGTATGCTGATTATGCTAATTACATTGTTGCTAAATTCATACCACCTAGTTTCACATACCAACAAAATAAAAAGTTCTTCTATGATTTGAGGCATTACTTTTGGGATGACCCACATCTTTATAAAGAAGGAGTAGATGGTGTTATTAGACGTTGTGTACCTGAGCATGAACAGGAACAGATCCTACGCAAGTGTCACTCCGAAGCTTATGGAGGACACCACGCTGGAGATAGAACTGCACATAAGGTATTGCAATCTGGTTTTTATTGGCCTACTCTCTTCAAAGATGCCCGTAAGTTTGTCTTATCTTATGATGAATGTCAAAGAATTGGTAATATTAGTAGACGTCAAGAAATGCCTATGAACTATTCACTTGTTATTGAACCATTTGATGTTTGGGGCTTTGATTATATGGGACCTTTTCCTGCCTCTAATGGTTATACACATATTTTAGTTGTTGTTGATTATGTTACTAAGTGGGTAGAAGCTATTCCAACTAGTAGTGCTGATCATAACACTTCTATTAAAATGCTTAAAGAAGTTATTTTTCCGAGGTTTGGAGTCCCTAGATATTTAATGACTGATGGTGGTTCACATTTTATTCATGGTGCTTTCCGTAAAATGCTTGCTAAGTATGATGTTAATCATAGAATTGCATCTCCTTATCACCCACAGTCTAGTGGTCAAGTAGAATTGAGCAATAGAGAGCTCAAATTAATTTTGCAAAAGACTGTCAATAGGTCTAGAAAGAATTGGTCCAAGAAACTTGATGATGCATTATGGGCCTATAGAACTGCATATAAAAATCCTATGGGTATGTCTCCGTATAAAATGGTTTATGGAAAAGCATGTCACTTACCTCTCGAACTAGAACACAAGGCATATTGGGCTATTAAAGAGCTCAATTATGATTTCAAACTTGCCGGTGAGAAGAGGTTATTTGATATTAGCTCACTTGATGAATGGAGAACCCAAGCCTATGAAAATGCCAAGTTGTTTAAAGAAAAAGTTAAAAGATGGCATGAAAAAGGATACAAAAGCGTGAGTTCAATGTAGGTGATTATGTATTGCTATACAACTCTCGTTTAAGATTTTTTTGCAGGAAAACTTCTCTCTAAATGGAAAGGTCCTTACGTTATCGAGGAGGTCTATCGTTCCGGTGCCATAAAAATCAACAACTTCGAAGGCACAAATCCAAAGGTGGTGAACGGTCAAAGAATTAAACATTATATCTCAAGTAATCCCATAAATGTTGAAACCAATGTTATTGAAACCATAACCCCGGAGGAATAGATAAGGGACACTTTCCGGAACGTTTCAGACTCCGAAAAGGAATAGGTATGTGGTACGGTAGGTAAACCGACTCCAAAACAGTTTTAAGGCAATATTTCTCCATTTTGGAATATTTAGAAAAAGAGAAAAATAAGAAGCAGTCCGGGAAGGACACGAGGCCTCCACGAGGGTGGAGGGCGCGCCCCCTACCTCGTGGGCACCTCGTGCGCTTTCCGGACTCCGTTTTCTTACACGACACGTATTTTGGACAGTAAAAATTCATTATATAATCTCCCGAAGGTTTTGACTCCTGTATCATGCAAATATCTCTTGTCTTTGTTTCGAGCTGTCCTGCTGCAGATTAGAGCAACATGTCATCCCAGGATTCGGAAGGAGAGAGCTATGTGGCTGATTATCTTGCAGATCCTAAGGTCTATGGGGATGTGGAGCGTTGTGGTTGGACTACGGATGAAGAAGAGGACTATGAACCCAAGGGAAGGGAGGAGACGAGTTCAGAGGAAGACGAAGTCCCACTACCTCAACCTGGGGATATGCATGTGGAGTTCAAAAAGTCAAGTCTCCCGAATAGGGTAAAGAAACCTAAGATCGAGTTTATCCCTTTTCGCCTCTTGCAGGAAAACAAGCAGGAACTATGCAAAAAGATACTGAGCCTGAAGCAGGAGATCGATGACCCAAGGGACCAAACTTCTGTCCTCAAGCGTAAATTAAGGAAGAGACCTAAGACATCAACAAAACCATCACCTTCTCCACCAACAAAGAAGAACTGAGCATCGGGTATGGGCACTCCCCTTGGCAACTGCCAAGCTTGGGGGAGGTGCCCCGGTATCATATCACCATCGCTTTTATCTTTACCATTTTTCTTAGTTCCTTCCTTTTGGTAATATCTTGATCTAGTTTTGAGTTTTTCTTTATGATCCTTCTATGTAATCGAGTCTGTGTGCTATATAATAAAGATTAGTGTTGAGTCAAGGGTTTGATTATTTTGCCATGATCTTGAGTGAATAAAAGGAAAGAGAGAAGGATAAAAAGAAATAAAAAGTTCATATTGATCTTATTGAGAGTAATGAGCTCACATAGAAAAGGTATGATGAATAAAAGTTGTTGAGAGTTGACAAACATAGTTCTGGTTATCGTTGCAATTAATAGGAAGTAATAAAGAAAGAGAGGTCTTCAAATATAAATATACTATCTTGGACATCTTTCATGATTGTGAGCACTCATTAAAATATGACATGCTAAAGAGTTGACGTTGGACAAGGAAGACAACGTAATGGGTTATGTTTTCTTACATCTGAGATACATTATATTGTCATGGATCCTCCAACATGTTGAGCTTGCCTTTCCCCCTCATGCTAGCCAATTCATCGCACCAAGTAGAGATACTACTTGTTCTTCCAAATACCCTTAAACCAGTTTTGCCATGAGAGTCCACCATACCTACCTATGGATTGAGTAAGATCCTCCAAGTAAGTTGTCATCGGTGCAAGCAATAAAAATTGCTCTCTAAATATGTATGACTTATTAGTGTGGGAGAAAATAAGCTTTATACGATTGTGTGATATGGAAGAAATAAAAGCGACAGACTGCATAATAAAGGTCCATATCACAAGTGGCAATATAAAGTGACGTTCTTTCGCATTAAGATTTTGTGCATCCAACCATAAAAGCGCATGACAACCTCTGCGAAGGGCCTATCTTTTACTTTTATCTCCTACCTTGCATAAGAGTCATGGTGATCTTCACCCTTCCTTTTACGTTTTATCCTTTGGCAAGCACAATATGTTGGAAAGATCCTGGTATATATGGCTAATTGGATGTGAGTTTTCATGAACTATTATTGTTGACATTACCCTTGAGGTAAAACGTTGGGAGGCAAAACTATAAGCCCCTATCTTTCTCTGTGTCCGATTAAAACTCCATACCCACAAGTATTGCGTGAGTGTCAGCAATTGTGAAAGACTATATGATAGTTGAGTGTGTGGACTTGCTGAAAAGCTCTTATATTGACTCTTTCCTATGTTATGATAAATTACAATTGCTCCAATGACTGAGATTATAGTTTGTTAGTTTTCAAGGAAGTTTATGATTCATACTTGAAATTGTGATTGAATTATTACTCTAGCATAAGAAATCATATGCCAATATCCATATATGTTGTTGTTCTAAGAATGATCATGATGCCCTCATGTCCGTATTTTATTTTATCAAAACCTCTACCTCTAAACATGTGGACATATTTATCGTTATCGGCTTTCGCTTGAGGACAAGCGAGGTATAAGCTTGGGGGAGTTGATACATCCATTTTGCATCATGCTTTTATATCGATATTTATTGCATTATGGGTTGTTATTACACATTATGTCACAATACTTGTGCCTATTGTCTCTTATTTTAGAAGGTTTACATAAAGAGGGAGAATGCCGACAGCTGGGATTCTGGGCTGGAAAAGGAGCAAATATTAGAGACCTATTCTGCATAGCTCCAAAAGTCCTGAAACTTTACGGAAGACGTTTTCAGAATATATAAAAAATACTCAGCGGAAGAAGTTCACCAGGGGGCACACCCTGCCCACGAAGGTGGGAGGTGCGCCCCCTACCTCGTGGGCCCCCTGGTGGCCCTCCGGTGGCCATCTTCTGCTATATGGTGTCTTTCGGTGAGGAAAAAATCATAAGCCATCTTCCCGAGCGAAACTCCGCCGCCACGAGGCAGAACCTTGGCGGATCCAATCTAGGGCTCCGGCAGAGCTGTTCTGCCGAGGAAACTTCCCTCCCGAAGGGGGAAATCATCGCCATCGTCATCACCAACGCTACTCTCATCGGGAGAGGGCAATCTCCATCAACATCTTCATCAGCACCATCTCCTCTCAAAACCCTAGTTCATCTCTTGTATCCAATTCTTGTCTCCAAGTCTGGGATTGGTGCTTGTAGGTTGCTACAACAACAACAACAACAAAGCCTTTAGTCCCAAACAAGTTGGGGTAGGCTAGAGGTGAAACCCATAAGATCTCGCAACCAACTCATGGCTCTGGCACATGGATAGCAAGCTTCCACACACCCCTGTCCATAGCTAGCTCTTTGGTGATACTCCAATCCTTCAGGTCTCTCTTAACGGACTCCTCCCATGTCAAATTTGGTCTACCCTGCCCTCTCTTGACATTCTCCACACGCTTTAGCCATCCACTATGCACCGGAGCTTCTGGAGGCCTGCGTTGAATATGCCCAAACCATCTCAGACGATGTTGGACAAGCTTCTCTTCAATTGGTGCTACCCCAACTCTATCTCGTATATCATCATTCCGGACTCGATCCTTCCTCGTGTGGCCACACATCCATCTCAACATACGCATCTACGCCACACCTAACTGTTGAACATGTCGCCTTTTAGTAGGCCAACACTCAGAGCCATACAACATTGTGGTCGAACCGCCGTCCTGTAAAACTTGCCTTTTAGCTTTTGTGGCACTCTCTTGTCACAGAGAATGCCAGAAGCTTGGCGCCACTTCATCCATCCGGCTTTGATTCGATGGTTCACATCTTCATCAATACCCCCATCCTCCTGCAGCATTGACCCCAAATACCGAAAGGTGTCCTTCTGAGGTACCACCTGGCCATCAAGGCTAACCTCCTCCTCACACCTAGTAGTACTGAAACCGCACATCATGTACTCGGTTTTAGTTCTACTAAGCCTAAACCCTTTCGATTCCAAGGTTTGTCTCCATAACTCTAACTTCCTATTTACCCCCGTCCGACTATCGTCAACTAGCACCACATCATCCGCAAAGAGCATACACCATGGGATATCTCCTTGTATATCCCTTGTGACCTCATCCATCACCAATGCAAAAAGATAAGGGCTCAAAGCTGACCCCTGATGCAGTCCTATCTTAATCGGGAAGTCATCAGTGTCGACATCACTTGTTCGAACACTTGTCACAACATTATCGTACATGTCCTTGATGAGGGTAATGTACTTTGCTGGGACTTTGTGTTTCTCCAAGGCCCACCACATGACATTCCGCGGTATCTTATCATAGGCCTTCTCCAAGTCAATGAACACCATATGCAAGTCCTTCTTTTGCTCCCTATATCTCTCCATAAGTTGTCGTACCAAGAAAATGGCTTCCATGGTCGACCTCCCAGGCATGAAACCAAACTGATTTTTGGTCACGCTTGTCATTCTTCTTAAGCGGTGCTCAATGACTCTCTCCCATAGCTTCATTGTATGGCTCATCAGCTTAATTCCACGGTAATTAGTACAACTCTGAACACCCCCTTGTTCTTGAAGATTGGTACTAATATACTCCGTCTCCATTCTTCTGGCATCTTGTTTGCCCGAAAAATGAGGTTGAAAAGCTTGGTTAGCCATACTATCGCTATGTCCCCGAGACCTTTCCACACCTCAATGGGGATACAATCAGGGCCCATCGCCTTGCCTCCTTTCATCCTTTTTAAAGCCTCCTTGACCTCAGACTCCTGGATTCGCCGCACAAAACGCATGCTGGTCTCATCAAAGGAGTCGTCCAGTTCAATGGTAGAACTCTCATTCTCCCCATTGAACAGCTTGTCGAAGTACTCCCGCCATCTATGCTTAATCTCCTCGTCCTTCACCAAGAGTTGGCCTGCTCCGTCCTTGATGCATTTGACTTGGCCAATATCCCTCGTCTTCCTCTCTCGGATCTTGGCCATCTTATAGATGTCCCTTTCACCTTCCTTCGTGCCTAACCGTTGGTAGAGGTCCTCATATGCCCGACCCCTTGCTTCACCAACAGCTCGCTTTGCGGCCTTCTTCGCCATCTTGTACTTCTCTATGTTGTCTGCACTCCTATCCAGGTATAGGCGTCTGAAGCAATCTTTCTTCTCTTTAATCGCCTTCTGGACATCATCATTCCACCACCAGGTATCCTTATCTTCGCTTCTCCTTCCCCTGGACACTCCAAACTCCTCCGAGGCCACCTTACGAATGCAAGTCGCCATCTTCATCCACACATTGTCCGCATCCCCTCCTTCCTCCCAAGGGCCCTCCTTAATGACCCTCTCCTTGAACGCCTGAGCTACCTCCCCCTTGAGCTTCCACCACTTCGTTCTAGCGACTTTGGCACGCTTATCCCGCTGGACACGAATCCGAAAGCGGAAGTCAGCAACCACCAGCTTATGCTGGGGTACAACACTCTCTCCAGGTATCACCTTACAGTCTAGGCACGCACGCCTATCTTCTCTTCTCGAGAGGATGAAATCAATCTGGCTAGAGTGTTGGCCACTACTAAAAGTCACCAGATGTGATTCTCTCTTTCTAAAGAGGGTGTTAGCTACAATCATGTTGTAGGCTAGAGCAAAGCTTAAGACATCTTCTCCTTCTTGATTCCTGATGCCATAGCCAAAGCCCCCATGCGCCCCTTCAAAACCTGTGTTAGATGTACCCACGTGGCCATTGAGGTCTCCTCCTATGAAGAGCTTCTCACCAATCGGTACACTCCTAACCATGTCTTCCAGGCCTTCCCAGAACTCCCTCTTGGTGTTCTCATTGTGGCCTACTTGCGGGGCATACGCGCTGATAACATTGAGAACCAAGTCCTCAACTACCAGCTTGACCAGGATAATCCGGTCCCCACGTCTCTTGACGTCTACCACTCCATACTTGAGGCTCTTGTTGATCAAGATGCCTACGCCATTTCTGTTTGCAGCCGTCCCCGTGTACCACAGCTTGAAGCCGGTATCCTCCACCTCCTTCGCCTTCTGTCCTCTCCATTTGGTTTCTTGGACGCAAAGGATATCAACACCTCTCCTCACCGCTGCATCAACTAGCTCCCGAAGCTTCCCTGTCAGAGACCCTACGTTCCAGCTACCTAAGCGAATCCTCCTAGGCTCGGCTAGCTTCCTTACCCTTCGCACTCGTCGAGTCAAATGCGAAGACCCTTGCCCATTTTCCACTACATCCGGGCGCCGATGTAGCGCGCCACTAAGGATGCGACGACCCGATCCTCGCTCACTTGCCACCGTATCCGGATCAAGATACAGCGCGCCACCTTGGGGGTGACGGCCCGGCCCTTGCCCATTTTCCACCACACCCGGGTTCCGATGTAGCGCGTCGCTGAGAGGGTTACGCCCCAACGAAAATCTTTTGGGTTTCATCTCCATAAGAGTGGCTGAGTTTTTACGTTGGCTCGCCAAGCCTATCACAACCCTCCTCCTTTACCCGGGCTTGGGACCGGCTATGTTGAGACAACATAGGCGGAGTATCCAATTCTTGTCTCCAAGTCCGGGATTGGTGCTTGTAGGTTGCTAGTAGTGTTAATTACTCCTTATAGTTGATGCTAGTTGGTTTAATTGGTGGAAGATCATACGTTCAGATCCTATATGAATATTAATACCCCTCTGATTATGAACATGTGTATGCTTTGTGAGTAGTTACGTTTGTTCCTGAGGACATGGGAGAAGTCCTGCTACTAGTAGTCATGTGAATTTGGTATTCGTTCGATATTTTAATGAGATGTATGTTGTCTCTCCTCTAGTGGTGTTATGTGAACGTCGACTACATGACACTTCACCATAATTTGGGCCTAGAGGAAGGCATTGGGAAGTAATAAGTAGATGATGGGTTGCTAGGGTGACAACTTAAACCCTAGTTTATGCGTTGCTTCGTAAGGGGCTGATTTGGATCCATATGTTTCATGCTATGGTTAGGTTTACCTTAATACTTTTTTGTAGTTGTGGATGCTTGCAATAGAGGTTAATCATAAGTGGGATGCTTGTCCAAGTAAGGACAATACCCAAGCACCGGTCCACCCACATACCAAATTATCAAAGTACCGAACGCGAATCATATGAACGTGATGAAAACTAGCTTGATGATATTCCCATGTGTCCTCGGGAGCGCCTTTCTCTATATAAGAGTTTGTCCAGGCTTGTCCTTGCTACAAAAAGGATTGGGCCACCTTGCTGCACTTTATTTACTTTTTTTTACTTATTGCTCGTTACAAATTATCCTATCACAAAACTATCTGTTACCACTTATTTCAGTACTTGCAGAGAATACCTTGCTGGAAACCGCTTATCATTTCCTTCTGCTCCTCGTTGGGTTCGACACTCTTACTTATCGAAAGGACTACGAGAGATCCCCTATACTTGTGGGTCGTCAGGGCGCCTCCCACCTGCTTTATTTTCGAAATAAGTTTGAATGTGACTCGAAATTTTGGGATTAAAAACAGTTTGGACCGCACCGAAATATGCAAAATTTCATATATTTTTTAACCGTGGCCACAATATGGGCTGTAATGCTAACAAAAAAGAATATGGGCTTCAAAAAAACCTTAAGAATTAGCAAATGAGCTGTAAATTATTAGAAATAATGGTAGATGGGTTGTATGATGTTTTCCACAGATTTGAGGATTTCCTAAAAAAGGTTGACGCACATGCAGTGACTGTTGGATGTCCATCCAACGGCCGTCGCGCTTCTTCAATCTCTGATCTTCCTGCTCCAGCCGCTCAAACAAGCGCCGGCGGGACTGCCTGCTTCCTCCTCCCGCAACCGGCTGTGCTACCACGTAGGCCTCACCACCCCACCGTACTCCCATCGCTGTCCTAGCCATCCCTCTACTCACCCACACTTTCTGTTATTCTCCGACGACGGCAGACGAACCAGTAAAACCTCGTACTCCCCTCCGTATGGGAAACAACTGCCGAGTCTTCCATGGCTCCGTGTCATTCCCTTCCTAGGCCTCGCTGTCGTCCACCGCTCAGGTGCTCTCAACGCGGCATGGTCAACGAACGACATGCATCGGAAGTGGACTGTACGTGGAGAGGTTGACAGCTGGGTCCACGGTCGCACGCAAGGAAATGCCTCCTTATTACGCGCAAAATAATGATTCCTCCACTTGACAGCTGGGACCCGCCGGAAGGGCCTCTATATTTTGCAAAAAAAACATTCCCCCACTGACAGGTCGGACCTACCAGCTATATCTTCGCACGCAAGGAAGTGCCTCCTTATTACACACACAAAATGAACCCCCCTGCTAGCTGGGACCCACCATAGTCGGAGGCTGACTTGTGGGCCTACTAAGATGACGGGGATGGAGGGCTTTGTCAACTTAGTCAATATGAACGATTCTAGCTCCAGTGACCGTACGATGTCCATCCAACGGCCGTAGTGCTTCTTCAACCTCTGGTCTTCTTGCTCCAGCTGCCCAAACAAGCGTCGGTCGTGCCGCCGGCTCCTGCTTCCCGTGTCCGGCTGTGCTGCCACTGCTGGCCATGCTATCCCTCTATACTCACCCATACCTCCTGTTATTCTCCGGCGACGGCAGCCTCACACCGCAGCCAAAGCTGTCAACCCACGTACTCCCCTCTGCGTGGGCATCCACTGGCGCGTCTTCCCCGGCTCCGTGTCGTCCCCTTCCTAGGCCTTGCCGTCGTCCACTGCCCTGGTTCTCTCGGTGCGGCATGGTCAACATGGTCAAGGAATGACTTCCATCGGAAGAATACTGTACGTGGAGAGGCTGACAGCTGGGTCCATGGCCGCAGCAAGGAAGTGCCTCCTTAATACACGGAAAATAATGATTTCACAAAAAACGTTTCCCCCCTGAGTGCTGGGACCCACCAGCTACATCTTCGCACGCAAGGAAGTGCCTCGCAGTCGGGACCCACCTAGTTGAAGCGTACATAGCGTTGTCATTCTGGTCGCGAACGTGTACGTACATACTGGTCGATGTAGAGGCGCGCACATGTCATAGTAGAGGCGCGCACATAGCATGTACATGTATGTACAACGGCCAGGGTGCAAGAAAGAAAATACGACCACGTACGTACATACGGGCGGGGTCTCAAACGCCTACTCGCGCATACGTATGGCCAGGGCTCGTGTACATGGCTGGGTCAGAACGGAGAAACTGCGTCGTCATCGTGTTCATGGGGAGGAAACGGAATGCGTCGTGTTCATCGGGAGGCAACAGAACGCATGCTGTTCATCGGGAGCCAACCGGCTTGGATGGAACAGCCGATGGAAATGAGGCCTGGCGTACTGCAGAACGGGGGAAACGGCCTTGTGTTCAACCAGACACGGTTGAAACGGGATCCTGTTCATTGGGAGGAGTCTGGCGTACCGCAAAACGGAGGAAACGGACCTCCTACAGTTGAAACGTGGTCCTATTGATCGAGAGAGGTGTGGTGTACCGCAAAACGAAGGAAACAGACTTGTGTTGTAGCTCTACGGTCGAAACGGGGGTCCTCTTCATCGGGAGGGGTGTGGCGTACCGCAAAACGGGACTCCACGAGATACTGTTCATCTCCACCGTCGACCTCCTCCAGCCTCCACGGGCTCATGTTCATCCACCGTCAACCTCCTCCAGCCTCCACCTGTGACTGTTCATCCACGGGCTCCTGTTCATCCAGCCTCCACCGCGCGCTCCTCCAACGGCTACTGTTCACCCAGACCTCTCCACGAGGTCTTGTTCAACCACCCCTCCACGGGCTACTGTTCATCCAGCCCTCCACCGGCTACTGTTCAACCAGCCCTCCACCGGCTACTGTTCATCCAGTCCTCCACGGGGTCCTGTTCATCCATCGGCAATGGCCTCTACTACCATGGGGTCCTGTTCATCCAACCCCCCACCAAGAACTGTTCATCCAAACCCCCTCAACAACGCTCACTGTTCATCAAGGGAAGGAGGCAGCAGTGTTCGATCTTCTTCAGTTAGCAGCAGTAGCGAAGGAATCACTCGGGTTCAGTTAACAGCAAGGGATCGATCGATAGCTTGGGTTCAGTAACGCGTAGCGTGCAGTGCAATTGCTCGGGTTCAGTTAGAGCCAAACACCTCGCTCGGGTTTAGTTAGAGCCCAACGCCTCGCACACACGTACGAGAGAAACGTGCATCGCTCGGCCCCAGACCACCCACCGTAACCGGGAACTCCCCGATATTTTCCTTGCCCTCGCTTCTACCACGATTTTTTCCGTCATGGACGGCCCAACGAATGTCATGCAGCTGCGTCTCCGGCCTGCCCAGGATGAAAAGACCATTTTCTCTCATGATTTTTTGTCATAGAAGTAGGACCCCACAACATCTATGATGATACCGGGTTTTGTCACAATTATCGACATAGAAATGTCATAAGCATGACAGGAAAAAAATTGTTTGGCCCAAAATGTCATGGATGTGTTCTTTTGTAGTGTTGGGGGGCAAGTCCTCCCCTCCTGGACGCCTCCCTCTAGATGCATCTAGGGGAGGCGGCCCCTCTCCCCTTCACCCTATAAATAGGTGGGGATGGGAGGGTAGCCACACCCCTTCCTTTGGCACACCCCTCCAACACCTCCTCCTCCATAGTGCTTGGCAAAGCCCTGTAGGAGAACTGCAAGCTCCACCACCACGCCGGCGTGCTGTCGGAGCTCTGATGTCTCTTGAAGCTACCTCGGTATTTCTCCAAAGAGGAATGGATGATGTAGCACACCAGCGGTAGGTATCTCCCTCATATATGAAACCAAGGTTATCGAACCAGTAGGAGAACCAAGCAACACAACGTAAACAGCACCTGCACACAAATAACAACTACTCACAACCCGACGTGTAAAAGGGGTTGTCAATCCCTTTTGGGTAGCGGCGCCCCAAGATGGGCAAGCGGACGTGAGAGAGTTGTGAATATTGATAGATTGAACACCAAATAAAACAAATTGCAGCAAGGTATTTTTGTATTTTTGGTTTAGTAGATCTGAAAATAAAAGGCAAATAAAAGTAGAGCGCAAAGGCAAATAATATGAGAAAGAGACCCGGGGGCCGTAGGTTTCACTAGTGGCTTCTCTCGAGAAAAATAGAAAATGGTGGGTAAACAAATTACTGTTGGGAAATTGATAGAATTTCAAATACTCATGATGATATCCAGGTAATGATCATTACATAGGCATCATGTCCAAGATTAGTAGACCGACTCCTGCATCCACTACTATTACTCCACACATTGACCGTTATCCAACATGCATCTAGTGTATTAAGTTCATGGAGAAACGGAGTAATGCAATAAGAATGATGACATGATGTAGACAAGATCTATCTATGTAGATATAGACCCCATCGTTTTATCCTTAGTAGCAATGATACATACGTGTCGGTTCCCCTTCTGTCACTGGGATCAAGCACCGTCAGATCGAACCCACTACAAGGCACCCTTCCCATTGCAAGATAAATAGATCTAGTTGGCCAAACAAAATCCAAATATCGGAGAAGAAATACGAGGCTATAAGCAATCATGCATAAAAGAGATCAAAGAAACTCAAATACTTTAATGGATATAAAAAGATAGATCTGATCATAAACTCAAAGTTCATCTAATCTCAGCAAACACACCGCAAAAAGAGTTACTTCATATGGTTCTCCAAGAGACCATTGTATTGAGAATCAAACGAGAGATAGGAAGCCATCTAGCTACTAACTACGGACCCGGAGGTCTACAAAGAACTACTCACGCATCATCGGAGAGGCACCAATGGAGGTGGTGAACCCCATCTGTGATGGTGTCTAGATTGGATCTAGTGGTTCTCGACTCTGCGGTGGCTGGAATTGATTTTCATCGACTCCCCTAGGGTTTATGGAATATTGGGGTATTTATAGAGCAAAGTGGCGGTCCGAGGGGGCACCCGAGGTGGGCACAACCCACCAGGGCGCGCCTGGGCCTCCTGGCGCACCCTGGTGGGTTGTGCTCTCCTCGAAGCACCCCCAGGCTCTGCCTTGGCCAATTAAGTGTCTTCTAGTCCATAAAAAATCTCCGTAAAGTTTCGTTGCATTTGGACTCCATTTGGTATTGATTTTCTGTGATGTAAAAAACATGCAAAAAACAGCAACTGGCACTTAACACTATGGTAATAGGTTAGTACCAAAATATGATATAAAATGACTATAAAATGATTATAAAACATCCAAGATTGATAATATAATAGCATGGAACAATAAAAAATTATAGATACATTGGAGACATATCAGCGTCCCCAAGCTTAACTCCTACTCGTCCTCGAGTAGGTAAGTGATAAAAACAGAATTTGATGTGGAATGCTGCCTAACATGTCATATCATATTATTTTCTTTATAGCATGGACATTTGGACTTTTATATTGTTCAAAGCAATAGTATAGTTTTGACATGATAACTTAAATACTCTAGCATATCAACAAGCAACCATGTCTTTCAAAATATCAACACTAAAATAAGCTATCCCTAGCCCATCATGTTCAAGCATTGATCCATTCATGAAACACACTCACATATTAACTACACTCGATGCTCAAGTACGATCATATTGCCTCCTAGCTGGTGCTTTTATAAGAGAAGATGGAGACTCAAATTCAAAAATAAAAATTTCATAAAGTAAAAGAAAGGCCCTTGATGTCGCTTGAAGCTACGTCGGTATTTCTTGAAAGACGAAGGGATGATGCAGCACAGCGGCGGTAGTTATTTCCCTCACATATGAAACCAAGGTTATCGAACCGGTAGGAGAACCAAGCAACACAGCGTAAATAGCACCTGCACACAAATAACAACTACTCGCAACCCGACGTGTAAAAGGGGTTGTCAATCCCTTTCGGGTAGCGGCGCACCAAGATGGGCAAACGGATTTGAGAGAGTTGTAAATATTGATACATTGAACGCCAAATAAAATAAATTGCAGCAAGGTATTTTTGTATTTAATAGATCTGAAAATGAAAGGCAAATAAAAGAGATCACAAAGGCAAATAATATGAGAAAGGGACCTGGGGGTCGTAGGTTTCACTAGCGGCTTCTCTCGAGAAAAATAGCAAACGGTGGGTAAAATTACTATTGGGAAATTGATAGAACTTCAAATACTCATGACGATATCCAGGCAATGATCATTACATAGGCATCACTCCCAAGATTAGTAGACCAACTCCTGCCTGCATCTACTACTATTACTCCACACATCAGCCGCTATCCAGCATGCATCTAGTGTATTAAGTTCATGGAGAAATGGAGTAATGCAATAAGAACGATGACATGATTTAGACAAGATCTATCTATGTAGAGATAGACCCCATCATTTTATCCTTAGTAGCAACGATACATACGTGTCGGTTCCCCTTCTGTCACTTGGATCAAGCACCGTAAGATCGAACCCACTACAAAGCACCTCTCCCCATTGCAAGATAAATCGATCAAGTTAGCCAAACAAAACCCAAATATTGGAGAAGAAATACGGGGCTATAAGCAATCATGCATAAAAGAGATCAAAGAAACTCAAATACTTTCATGGATGTAAAAAGATAGATCTGATCATAAACTCGAATTTCATCCGATCCCAATAAACACACCGCAAAAAGAGTTACATCATATGGATCTCCAAGAGGCCATTGTATTGAGAATCAAATTAGAGAGAAGAAGCCATCTAGCTACTAACTACGGACCTGAAGGTCTACAAAGAACTACTCACGCATCATCGGAGAGGCACCAATGGAGGTGGTGAACCGCATCCGTCATGGTGTCTAGATTGGGTCTGGTGGTTCTGGACTCTACGGCGGCTGGAATTGATTTTCATAGACTCCCCTAGGGTTTATGGAATATTGGGGTATTTATAGAGCAGAGAGGCGGTCCGGGGGCACCTGAGGTGGGCACAACCCACCAGTGCGCGCCTGGGCCTCCTAGCGCGCCCTGGTGGGTTGTGCTCTCCTCGGAGCACCCCCCAGGCGCAGCCTTGGCCCATTAGGTGTCTTCTGGTCCATAAAAAATCTCCGTAAAGTTTTGCGGCATTTGGACTCCGTTTGGTATTGATTTTCTGCGATGTAAAAGACATGCAAAAATAGCAACTAGCACTTGGCATTGTGCCAATAGGTTAGTGCCAAAAATGATATAAATGACTATAAAATGATTATAAAACATCCAAGATTGATAATATAACAACATGGAACAATAAAAAATTATAGCTATGTTAGAGACGTATCAGCATCCCCAATCTTAACTCGTCCTCGTCCTCGAGTAGGTAAGTGATAAAAACAGAATTTTTGATGTGGAATGCTTCCTATCATGTCATATCATATTCTTTTCTTCATAGCATGGACATTTGGACTTTTATATTGTTCAAAGCAATAGTCTAGTATTGACATGATAACTTAAATACTCAAGCATATCAACAAGCAACCATGTCTTTCAAAATATCAATGCTAAAATAAGCTATCCCTAGCCCATCATGCTCAATCATTGATCCATTCATGAAACACACTCGCATATTAACTACACCCAATGCTCAAGTACGATCATAGTGCCTCCTAGTTGGTGCTTTATAAGAGAAGATGGAGATGCAAATTCAAAATAGAAATTGCATAAAGTAAAATAAAGGCCCTTCCTAGAGGGAAGTAGGGATTTGTAGAGGTGCCAGAGCTCAAAGCGAAAAACTTAGAGATAAAAACATTTTGGGAGGTGTATCCATCCCTCCAATGAAAACAACTTAGAGTTCCCAACACTTTCCATGCTAGATATATCATAGGCGGTTCCCAAACAGAAAATAAAGTTTATTCCTTTTTCCACCATACTTTCACTTTCCATGGCTAACCGTATCCACGGGTGCCTTCCATACCAATGCTTTCCAAGGAATTTATTATTTGACAACATAAAGTAAATTCATTTTTCATTTCGGGACTGGGCATCCCTAATACACTTGCCTTACTCTCGTGCAATGACAAGTTAATAAACACTCATCGTGAGAATAACACACCTAGCATGGAAAATATTAGCCACCCCTCAATAGGTTAGTACCAAAAAACATGCAAAAACATGCAACTGGCACTTGGCACTATGTCAATTGGTTAGTACAAAAGAATGATATAAAATGATTATAAAACAACCAAGATTGATAATATAACAGCATGGAACAATAAAAAATTATAGATATGTTGGAGACGTATCAAGCTCTCGCTCAACTTCTTCTCCCCCCTTGCTGGATCAAGAAGGAGGAGACGTCCCCGGGTTGTACGTGTGTCGAACATGGAGGCGCCGTCCGTTTGGTTCTTGGATCAGATCTTCCGCGATTTGAATCGCCGCGTGTACGACTCCATCAGCCGTGTTCTTGTAACTCTTTCGCTTAGCGATCTTCAAGGGTATGAAGATGAACACCCTCTCTCTCGTTGCTAGTATCTCCTAGATTGATCTTGGTGACACGTAGGAATTTTTTTGAATTATTACTACATTACCCAACAGTCTACTATTGGAAATATGCCCTAGAGGCAATAATAAAGTGGTTATTATTATATTTCCTTGTTCATGGTAATTTTCTATTCTTCATGTTATAATTGTATTAATCAGAGACCATAATACATGTGTGAATACATAGACCACAACATGTCCCTAGTAAGCCTCTAGTTGGTTAGTTCATTGATCAATAGATGGTTGTGGTTTCCTGACCATGGACATTGGATCTCATTGATAACGGGATCACATCATTAGGAGAATGATGTGATGGACAAGACCTAGTCCTAAGCATAGCACAAGATCGTGTAGTTCGTTTGCTAGAGCTTTTCTAATGTCAAGTATCATTTCCTTAGACCATGAGATTGTGCAACTCCCGGATACCATAGGGATGCTTTGGGTGTATCAAACGTCACAATGTAACTGGGTGGCTATAAAGGTGCACTATAGGTATCTCCAAAAGTATCTATTGGGTTGGCACGAATCAAGACTGGGATTTGTCACTCCGTATGACGGAGAGGTATCTCTGGGCCCACTCGATAATGCATCATCATAATGAGCTCAATGTGACTAAGGAGTTAGCCACGGGATCATGCGTTACGGAACGAGTAAAGAGACTTTCAGGTAAGGAGATTGAACGAGGTATGGGGATACCAACGATCGAATCTCGGGCAAGTTACATACCGATGGACAAAGGGAATTGTATACGAGATTGATTGAATCCTCAACATCGTGGTTCATCCGATGAGATCATCGTGGAACATGTGGGAGACAACATGGGTATCCAGATCCCGCTGTTGGTTATTGGCCGGAGAGATGTCTCGGTCATGTGTGCATGTTTCCCTAACCCGTAGGGTCTACACACTTAAGGTTCAGTGACGCTAGAGTTGTTATGGGAAATTGTATGTGGTTACCGAAGGTTGTTCGGATTCTCGGATGAGATTCCGGACGTCACGAGGAGTTCCGGAATGGTCCAGAGGTGAAGATTTATATATGGGAAGTCCAGTTTCAGTCACCGGAATGGTTTCGGGGGTTATTGGTATTGTAGCGGGACCACCGAAAGGTGCCCGGGGGTCCACCGGGTGGGGCCACCTGCCCCGGAGGACTTAGTGGGCTGAATATGGGAGGGAACAAGCCCCCTAGTGGGCTTGTGCGCCCCTCCAAGGGCCCAAGGCGCCTAGGGTTGGAAACCCTAGGGGGAGGGGGCGCCTCCCACCTGCTTGGGGGGAAAGTCTCCCCGTCCTGGCCGCTGCCCTCCCTCTAGATGCATCTAGGGGGGCGGCTCCTTCTCCCCTTCACCCTATAAATAGGTGGGGATGGGAGGGCAGCCACACCCCTTCCCTTGGTGCAGCCCTCCACCCTCCAACACCTCCTCCTCCGTAGTGCTTGGCGAAGCCCTGCTGGAGAACCGCAAGCTCCCCCACCACGCTGTCGTGTTGCCGGAGCTCTCCCTGAACTTCTCCCCCCCCCCCTTGCTGGATCAAGAAGGAGGAGACGTCCCCGATCTGTAAGTGTGTTGAACGCGGAGGCGCCGTTCGTTCGGCGCTTGGATCGAATCTTCGCGATTTGAATCGCCGCGAGTACTACTCCATCAACCACGTTCTTGTAACGCTTCCGCTTAGCGATCCTCAAGGGTATGAAGATGCACTCCCTCTCTCTCATTGCTAGTATCTCCTAGATTGATCTTGGTGACACGTAGGATTTTTTGAATTATTACTACATCCCCCAACTGTGGCATCATGATCTAGGTCTATGCGTAGATTCTATGCACGAGTAGAACACAAGTTGTTGTGGGCGATGATTTGGTCAATTTGCTTGTCGTTACTAGTCCTATCATGATTCGGCGGCATTGTGGGATGAAACGGCCTGGTCCGACCTTACACATATGCTTATGTTAGACAGGTTCCACCGATTGACATGCACTTGTTGCATAAGGTGGCTAGCGGGTGTCTGTCTCTCCCACTTTAGTCAGATCAGATTCGATGAAGAGGGTCCTTATGAAGGGTAAATAGCAATTGGCATATCACAGTTGTGTCTTTTGCATAGGTAAATACATTCTTGCTAGAAACCCATAGCAACCACGTAAAACATGTAACAACAATTAGAGGACATCTAACTTGTTTTTGCAGGGTATGGTATGTGATGTGATATGGCCAAAAGGATGTGATGAATTATATATGTGATGTTTGAGATTGATCGTGTTCTTGTAATAGGAATCATGACTTGCATGTCGATGAGTATGACAACCGACAGGAGCCATAGGAGTTGTCCTAATTTATTGTATGACCTGTGTATCAATGAAAACACCATGTAATTACTTTATTTTATTGCTAACTGTTAGCCATAGTAGTAAAAGTAATAGTTGGTGAGACAACTTCATGAAGACACGATGATGGATATCATGATGATGGAGATCATAGGTGTCATGTTGGTGACGAAGGTGATTATGCCATGCCTCGAAGATGGAGATCAAAGGCGCAAGATGATATTGGCCATATCATGTCACTTTATGATTTGCATGTGATGTTTGTCATGTTTACATCTTAATTCTTAGAACGAAAGTAGCATAAATAAGATGATCCCTCACTAAAAATTTCAAGAAATGTGTTCCCCCTAACTATGCACTGTTGCAAAGGTTCATTGTTTCGAAGCACCACATGATGATTGGGTGTGATAGATTCTAATGTTCGCATACAACGGGTGTAAGCCAGATTTACACATGTGAAACACTTAGGTTGACTTGACGAGCCTAGCATATACAGACATGGCCTTGGAACACGAGAGACTGAAATGTCGAACATGATTCGTATAGTAGATGCGATCAACATGGAGATGTTCACCGTTGATGACTAGTCCGTCTCACATGATGATCGGACACGGCCTAGTCGACTCGGATCATGTATCACTTAGATGACTAGAGGGATGTCTGTCTGAGTGGTAGTTAATTAAATAATCTGATTAGATGAACTTGATTATCATGAACTTAGTCTAAAACTATCTTTACAATCTATCTTGTAGATACAATGGCCCACACTAATGTTGCCCTCAACTTCAACGCGTTCCTAGAGAAAACCAAGCTGAAAGACGATGGTAGCAACTACACGGACTTGGTCCGTAACTTGAGGGTCATCCTCATAGCTGCCAAGAAAGCATATGTCCTTGAAGCACCGCTAGGTGACGCACCCATTTTCCCAGCAACTCAAGACATTATGAACGCCTGGCTGTCATGTAGTGATGATTACTCCCTGGTTCAGTGCGGCATGCTTTACATCTTAGAATCGGGGCTCCAAAAGTGTTTTGAGCAACACGGAGCATATGAGATGTTCCAAGAGCTGAAAATGGTTTTCCAAGCTCATGCCCGGCTTGAGAGATATGAAGTCTCTGACAAGTTCTACAGTTGTAAGATGGAGGAAAACAGTTCTGTCAGCGAGCATATACTCAAAATGTCTGGGTTGCACAACCGCTTGTCTCAGCTGGGAGTTAACCTTCCAGATGACTCAGCCATTGAGAAAATCCTCCAATCCCTTCCACCTAGCTACAAGAGCTTTGTGATTAAATACAATATGCAAGGGATGGAGAAGTCCATTCCTGAGTTATATACGATGCTGAAATCAGCGGCGGTGGGGATCAAAAAAGAACATCAAGTGTTGATGGTGAATAAGACCACTAGTTTCAAGGAAGGCAAGGGTTAGAAGAACTTCAACAAGGACGGCTAGGGACTTGCCGCGCCCGGTAAGTCAGTTGCCGGGAAGAAGCCAAAGGATGGACCCAAGTCTGAGACTGAGTGCTTTTATTGCAAGGGAAATGGTCACTGGAAGCAGAACTGCCCCAAGTACTTAGCGGATAAGAAGGTCGGCAACACTAAAGGTATATATGATATACATGTTATTGATGTGTACCTTACCAGCGCTCATAGTAGCTCCTGGGTTTTTGATACCGGTGCGGTTGCTCATATTTTGTAACTCAAAACAGGACCTGCGGAATAAGCAGAGACTGGCGAAGGACGAGGTGATGATGCGCGTCGGGAATGGTTCAAGGTCGATGTGATCGCCGTCGGCACACTATCTCTACATCTACCTTCGGGATTAGTTTTAAACCTCAATAATTGTTATTTAGTGCCAGCTTTGAGCATGAACATTGTATCTGGATCTCGTTTAATGCAAGATGGCTACTCATTTAAATCCAAGAATAATGGTTGTTCAATTTATATGAGAGATATGTTTTATGGTCATGCCGCACTGGTCAATGGTTTATTTTTCTTGAATCTTGAACATGATGTTACACATATTCATAGTGCGAATGCCAAAAGATGTAAGGTTGATAATGATAGTCTCACATACTTGTGGCACTACCACCTTGGTCACATTGGTGTCAACCGCATGAAGAAACTCCTTGCAGATGGACTTTTGGAGTCTCTTGATTATGAATCATTTGACACGTGCAAACCATGCCTCATGGGAAAAATGACCAAGACTCTGTTCTCCGGAACAATGGAGCGAGCAACCAACTTGTTGGAAATAATACATACTAATGTATGCAGTCCAATGAGCGTTGAGGCTTGCGGTGGGTATCGTTATGTTCTCACCCTCACTGATGACTTTAGTAGATATGGGTATGTCTACTTAATGAAACACAAGTATGAGACGTTTGAAAAGTTCAAGGAATTTTAGAGCGAGGTAGAGAATCAACGTGACAGGAAAATAAAGTTCTTACGATCAGATCGTGGAGGAGAATATTTGAGTCACGAGTTTGGCACACACTTAAGGAAATGTGGAATTGTTTCACAACTCACGCCGCCTGGAACACCTCAGAGAAATGGTGTGTTCGAACGTTGTAATCGCACTCTATTGGATATGGTGCGATATATGATGTCTCTTACCGATTTACCGCTATCATTTTGGGGTTATGCTTTAGAGATTGCCGCATTCACTTTAAATAGGGCACCATCTAAATACGTCGAGACGACACCGTATGAATTATGGTTTGGGAAGAAACCTAAGCTGTCATTTCTCAAAGTTTGGGATGTGATGCTTATGTCAAGAAACTTCAACGTGAAAAGCTTGAACCCAAATCGGAAAAGTGTGTCTTCATAGGATAGTGTGATGGCCTGGCTTATTAGGGATGATGGACTACTCATATCAATAAGGAATTCCTTCTTTTCCGGGAGCCCATTCAGACAGAACTCCAAAGTTAAGCGTGCTCAGCTTGGAGTAGTGTCAGGATGGGTGACTGATCGGGAAGTTGCTCTCCGGTGCGCACAAGTGAGGACAAAGTGTGCAGAGAAGACTAGTATTGATCTATGGGGCCAGTCTATATCCAGCCAGGAGTAACGACCACCGGCGGGTGTGTCTGGGGCGTTATAGATACCCTAAGGAAACAATTGGGTATACCTTCTACATCATATCCGAAGGCAAGATCTTTGTTGCCAAAAATGGATCCTTTCTATAGAAAGAGTTTCTCTCGAAAGAAGTAAGTGGGAGGAAAGTAGAACTTGATAAGGTACCCCCTCTTGAAACGGAGGGTAGCACAGCTGTCGGTCTACAAAAGTAGGGGCGCTTCTTTTAACACCTTTACTTGTGCACGTGCAGTCAGAGCCGGGCGCCACGGCCACACTTAGTAGGGCAGAGGAGGGAAGCCAGAGAGAAGCCGAAGCTTGAGACAACCAAGGCAATGCCGAGACCAGAAGCGCGGGAGAGCAAGACTGCGAGGTGGACTCCCTCAGCAAGATCCTTCCCGATGCAGCCTCCGCAGCCCCGGCAAGAGCCTTGCTGGGGCAACTTGCCCGATGCCAGTGGAGCAAGCCACCCTTGAGCCCACAGGCTCCAACCCAACCAACTACATTGGAACCAAGGCTCGGGAGGTGCCTCTGTGGTGGCATGCAAATCTTCATCAAGATCATGAACATGTGAGATCAGATGAGGACCAGAAGACGGCAACCCTCGACAGCATCCTAGCCGAGGAAATCCACAAGACCCCCAGCAATACTGCAACACCATGGAAAGACCCTTGTTGGGCCCCCGGCAAGACCCTTGCCAAGGGCATAAGCAGGGCCACTGCCAGGCCCGCGCCAGCCAAGACTCCACTACCGTCCCCAAGCAGCTGCTAGCTCAACCAGTTGGGCATGCACCTGCGTGGCGACGGGCGGTGAGGGAGTCCTGGATTGGGGGGTCTCCGGACAGCCGGACTATATCCTTTGGCCGGACTGTTAGACTATGAAGATACAAGATTGAAGACTTCGTCTCATGTCCGAATGGGATTCTACTTGGCGTGGAAGGCAAGCTAGGAAATACGGATATGTATATCTCCTCCTTTGTAACCGACCTTGTGTAACCCTAGCCCTCTCCGGTGTCTATATAAACCGGAGGGTTTTAGTCCGTAGGACAACAGACAATCATACCATAGGCTATCTTCTAGGGTTTAGCCTCTCTGATCTCGTGGTAGATCTACTCTTGTAATACCCATATCATCAATATTAATCAAGCAGGACGTAGGGTTTTACCTCCATCAAGAGGGCCTGAACCTGGGTAAAACATCGTGTTCCCTGCCTCCCGTTACCATCCGCCTTAGACGCACAGTTCGGGACCCCCTACCCGAGATCCGTCGGTTTTGACACCGACATTGGTGCTTTCATTGAGAGTTCCTCTGTGTCGTCGCCATTAGGCTTGATGGCTCCTACTATCAACGATAGCGATGCAGTCCAGGGTGAGACTTTCCTCCCCGGACAGATCTTTGTGTTTGGTGGCTTTGCACTATGGGCCAATTCGCTTGGCCATCTGGAGCAGATTGAAAGATACGCCCCTGGCCACCAGGTCAGGTTTGGAAGCTTAAACTACACAGCCGATGTCCGCGGAGACTTGATCTTCAGCGGATTCGAGCCTCTGCCTTGTGCGTCACGCGGTCACGATGAGTACGATTTAGCTCTACCATCAGACGGTGTTCAGGAGATCGCACCGGCAGCCGCTCCGACCCTCAATTTGGAGCCAGTTGCGCTGTCCATGGATGGGTGGATGGACCCCGCCACGGAGGCCTTACCCTCAGTGGCGATCGAGCCGAACATCGACCTTACCTTGCATGAGAGCTGTATTGTTAAACTGCCGGATCTTTCTCCGGCCACGGACTCCGAACTGCATGCACCCGATCCTATTGAATCCAATTGGGCACCGATCATGGAGTTTACCTCCACGGATATTTTTCAGCACTCGCCCCTTGGCGACATACTGAACACATTAAGGTCCCTCTCCTTGTCAGGAGGATCCTGGCCGAACTATGTCCGGCAGGATTGGGATGCGGATGACGAAGAAATTCGCCGCCCACCCACCACCCACTTAGTAGCCACTGTCGATGAATTAACCGACATGCTCGACCTCAACTCCGAAGACATCAACGGTATGGGCGACGATGCAGGAGACGAACAGGAACCACTGCCCACAGGGCACTGGACGCCCACTTCATCACATGATGTATACATGGTGAACACACCAAAAGAAAACGACGACGAGGAACGGAAGGACGCAACGAAGGGTTGTCCCCTCGAGAAGCAGTCAAAGCGGCGGCGTAAGCGCCGCTCCAAATCCCGCCTTGATAGAAACAATGATCATATAGACCCAGTGTTAGAATAGGGTGAACCATCGCCGGACGATTGCAACACAGAGAATCAAACCGAACAACCTGACTCTGTCAAAGATAATAGTCCGGACGACCTCACACCGGACAGACACCCGGAGCAACAGAATGCCCGTCAAAGGCCTGTTGCCACCACGAGGAGTCTAAAAAAAGGAGAAACAAAGACTCAAGGCTGCACAAGACACACTCGGAATCAGATGGAGCAAAGTACTCAACGCAGCAGCGAAGTACGGCGGTAATCACCCCACCAAGAGCTACCCGAAGCGGAAGTTGCTACCTGAATTCGATGAGGAGGCCTTAGATCCCCCGCAACCAAAATTCAAAACGGCCACCTGGCCGGATAGACATCCTCATGGCCAATATAGAGCGGCAAACAACGCCACACATAAGCCAATACGCGATCCACGCGAGGGCTCGCATCAAAAGGACAGCGCAACCAGATCCATCTATGGACCACTCAAGCACGCTCCAGCATATGATGCAACACAACAAACATCCGAACAATGCGGTACACCCAGATACAGGGGTGCCGCACACCCCCTATGTTTCACCGATGAGGTGCTGGACCATGAATTTCCAGAGGGATTGAAACCCGTAAACATAGAGGCATACGACGGAACAACAGACCCTGGGGTCTGGATTGAGGACTATATCCTCCATATCCATATGGCTCGAGGAGATGATCTCCACGCCATCAAGTACTTACCCCTCAAGCTCAAAGGGCCAGCTCGGCACTGGCTTAAAAGCCTCCCCGAAAACTCCATTGGAAGCTGGGAAGAGCTCGAAGACGCTTTTCGAGAAATTTTCAAGGGACTTATGTCCGACCTCTGGATGCAGACGATTTGAGTCATATAACTCAACAGCCCAGAGAGTCAGCCCGAAAGCTTTGGAACAGGTTTCTTACTAAAAAGAACCAAATAGTTGACTGTCCGGACGCCGAAGCCTTGGCAGCTTTTAAGCATAGCGTCCGCGACGAATGGCTTGCCAGACATCTCGGCCAAGAAAAGCCGAGAACAATGGAAGCATTAACAAGCCTCATGACCCGCTTTTGCGCGGGTGAGGATAGCTGGCTAGCCAGATGCAGCACCAGCGACCCAAGTACATCCGAAGTTAGAGATGAAAACGGGAAATCACGACGCAGCAAAAATAATAAGCACCGGAATAAAGAAGACATCCCGAAGAGCACGGCGGTAAACGCCGGATTCAGAAGCTCTCGGCCAGGTCAGCAAAAGCCGCCCTCTAAAGGCGCCAGAGATGAACTGTCCAGCCTCAACAAAATTCTGGACCAAATATGTCAGATCCATAGCACCCCTGGTAAACCCGCTAATCATACCCACAGAGAATGTTGGGTCTTCAAGCAGTCCGGCAAGCTCAACGCCGTACACAAGGGGGAGGATACACCAAGCGAAGACGAGGGTGAGCATCTCAAGCAAGACACTGGGGAACAAAAGAAATTTCCACCAGAAGTCAAAACAGTAAACGTGTTACACGTGATCAAGGGGAGAAACAAAGCGGCACTCCCAGATAAATATGCCCAAGGGCCTATCACCGCGGAGTCCTGCCACTGGTCGTCTCAACCGATCACTTTTGACCATCGGGATTACTCAGCAAGTATCCGGCGTGCAGGATGGGCTGCCTTGGTATTAGACCCAATAATTGACGGATACCACTTCACACGAGTCCTGATGGACGGTGGCAGCAGTCTAAACCTGATATATCAGGACACAATCCGCAAAATGGGGATAGACCCAACGAAAATTTGCCTCAGCAATACTACCGTTAAAGGAGTAACGCCAGGCCCAGGGGCTCATTGCACGGGCTCCCTGCTACTAGAAGTTATATTCGGCTTCCCCGATAACTTCCGTAGCGAAAATTTAACCTTCCACATTGCTCCGTTCCAAAGTGGCTATCAAGCACTACTTGGACGCGAAGCTTTCGCTCGCTTTAATGCAATACCGCATTACGCTTCCCTCACGCTTAAGATGCCCGGTCCACGTGGCATCATTACAGTAAATGGAAATATTGAGCGATCCCTGCGCGCCGAGGAGGGTGCGGCTGCCTCGGCAGCCGCACACTAAAACGGCCTCACCAACTAAAGTATTCGATAGGTCGTCAAGACCACGGACACGGTTAGACGAGTCCGGCGCAGCTATATGAAATTCGTACAGGTTTGATGGCCACACCCCTATCACAAACACAAGGGGCTCAACGCGCGCAGACAAGTGGCAATTTTTACTCATCTTGAAATTTACATGGTTTCTTTAAAACCTACCTTTTTGCACGACAACTTTTCACCTAAGTTCCTCTCTTTTACAGATGACCACCGTGCTACACCCGTCCAGGATACGGCACAACGGAGACACAGGCGCAGACGTGCAGCAGGGACCCGTCCCAAGGATTCTTTTTAGATTAAGACCCTGCGTCAACCTTTTTTACTGTCTCTTGTTGATACACATCCCTCGGATTCTCAGTACAATTGAGAAGGATGCTGGCGTCTTGGCATGTGGCCACGTCAGAATAATGCACGTACCTGGACACCAGGGGCTTCTTACAAAGGGCACTGTTTAGGCCCGGTTTATACCATAAAGACCGAATACCTTAGGGAGTGTTCGGCGTCGCGAGTTTGGCCTTATATGCATCAGCTCCGAATCATGTCTTTGGTCAAATGTTGGGTTTGCCCGGCTCCTATGTTTTGGTACCTTACGTTCCGCTCTATCGGCTAAGGTAGCACTAGGAGAACTACTGCGATTGTGCCCCGGGTCATCCGGACGAGCACCTCAGTAGAGAAAGCCGAAAACTGACTGTCATGATATAGCGTGAGACTGGTCAACCACTCGATGACCTATCGGAATGTTAGAATTCCTCCGCCTTAACGAAGGGCCGTTTCCCGGCCAGGCATGTACGCGCCCCGAATTCGGGAGAGTGCGGAGCCACCAGGGGCTATATAGTAGCCCCACCGTCAAACTCCTATGGCTAAGTGAAAGTGTTAAAGCATTATAGTCCGGTTGCCTCGTTTGCTGCGCTATCACCTCCTTAATAGGGCCAAGATGTTGGGTTAAGTGTGAACACACGTCTTCTGCGAACACCTCCGCATTATATGCGTGGGGGCTGAAGCCGACGACTGCAATCTTTCAGGTTATACACATGTATACATAAACGGCCGCACAGGAGGCATCATATTACTTTCAGGCAAAAGTATAAACACAGCCTTAATAAATTTCATGAAAACATTGTGTTTACAATGGGAATACGTGTCACTCAAACATAATATTCTTCGAGCACTGGGCCTCTATCAAACGAGCACCCTTGAGAACCTCTTCGAAATAGTGCTCGGCAGCCACTCGGCCTATGGCCGAACCCTGCGCCGCAACAGTGTTAGCATCCATCTCCGCCCAGTATGCATTAACACGGGCAAGGGCCATCCGCAAGCCTTCTATGCATGCCAACCTCTTCATCGCATTGATGCGCGGCACCGCACCAAGGAACTGCTGCACTAAGCTGAAATAGCTGTTCGGCTTCGGCTTTTCCGGCCACAGCTGATCCATGACAGACCTCATGGCGAGTCCGGACAACCTATTGAGTTCGGCCCATTTGGCTAGCTGATCAGTCAATGGAATCGGACGCTCTAGAACGTTAAATTGCGACCAGAACAGCTTGTCCACTTCATGATCTGTTTGATCTTGGAAGTATTTGGCCGCATCGACAGCGCTCGCCGCCAAGTCCATATATGCGTCTGCCGAACTCCACAGCCGATCCAGAGGGGCATACCGTGGATCTCCGAACTTCCTCCTCAGCATGAAGGGCTTCCCAGCCGCAATATCCCCAGCTTCATGCAGCTCCTCCTTCTTCGCTCTCATAGCAGAGCGGGTGTCTTTGGTCGTCATCGTGGCCTTTTCAAGATCCGTCGCCTTCACTCGGTTTTCTTCTTCAAGGACATGGCAACGGTCGGAAGTGTCTTTTAACTTTACAGCCATCTTGGCCATTTTCTCTTTGCTCTCGCAATGCGTGGCCTTCTCGGCCCTCAACTCTTCGCCCGCCTTCAAAGCAGCCACATTACTACTCCTTGCTTGTTCTTTGGCTCGGGCAAGTTCCGCCCGAAGGGTCTCCATGGTGGCAGCTCCATCTGCAGTCACAACATATTAAAGATACTGGCACCATGCTGCTCTGACTATGTGACATTCACCCGAAAGCATTACTTACCCTATGCCTCGTCAAGCCGCTTGTTAACAAGCTTGATGTCGGCATTAGTTCGGCAAACTCATTAGTCCGGCTAGCCATCGGAGCTTCCACCACCTGCACATAAAGGCGGTATGGTTACTACCTGGGACCACGATTCTCTGTTCGCTGCCGTTCTCGACGACAACCAGAGTCTCAGGGGCTACTATCTACATAGGGCACACCTAAAAATGTGTGGTACTATCAAAAAGTATCACGTACCTCAAAGCATGTTAGTAGACTCATAAAGGCTTCATGCAATCCGCTTTCGGTGGACGTAATTCTTTCCATCACCGTACCCATTAATGTACGGTGTTCTTCTGAGATGGCCGCTCGCTCCAACAGCTCCCTCAGTACGTCCGACCGCATACCAGACGGTGTCGAACTCTTTTGTTTGCTCTCTTCAAAAGCCGGACGCTAAGGACTTCAGGTGACTATAGGATTATCTTCTGGCCTCACCGGATCCGGAGAGGCCCTCCGTGACGACACTTCAAGGTCGCCCGCTTCTTGAGCGGGGGAGTCCGGGGGAGGTGTTTCGCTCTCCATCATCTTCGGAAGAAGATCCCCCGAAGATGAGCTCTGCTGAGAAGGGCTAAGAACCAAACTGCAAGATAAATGCTTCGGTTATTTTCCTTAGAAGTGAAGTAGTATATCTTCACTATTAAAGTACTTTTGATTACTTACAGCTCGTTAGAGGGCAGATCCCCGCGCGGACTTTGTGCGGCAAGAGCACCCTTTAAGGCAAGACCCTCTGGTGGAGACTTCTTCTCCCGTTTGGAAACCGTGGTTTCCGGATCTTCAGGGGTAGTCCTCTTCCTTCCCCGGGGTGAGAGAATACTAGATTCCTCCCCTGGGTTATCCTCCCTCACGGAGGTACCCGTTCCCTTGGTCGGAATGGGTAGCGGTGGAGGCCCGCTTTCGCCCCCTTTATTCCCCCCTTTATCTTCCTGTGAGGGCTCCGGGCAAGGTGCTAGCTCGAGCATCTTTTCTAGCATCGGATTCTCCAAACCTCTGGAAGGGGGGCCGAACACCGGATCATCTTCGCCTTTGTTATCCAGTCTTGGTCAAAGAGCGATTTCTCAGAATGACGTCATGATAAATGAAAGACGGTGTGTTGTGCTAGAGGATAACTTACTTGGTCGGCGGTGCGGTTGCTGCTCAGGCCCACGTCCTCGGTAGTGTCCGAGCACTCTATCTGGGGTCCGAAGAATGATTTATACATCTCCTCGTGCGTCAGGCCGAGGAAATTCTGAATAGCACGCAGTCCTTCTGGGTTGAACTCCCACATGTGGAGGGGCCGGCGTTTGCATGGCTGGATTCGTCGAACCAGCATGACTTGCATTACCATAATCAAACTAAAATCTCCTTCGAAGAGATCTCGAATGCGGCTCTGCAGTACAGGCACGTCCTTGGCTGGACCCCAGCTCAGCCCTCTGCTAATCCATGACATCAGTTGTGGTGGAGGGCCTGAGCGGAAAGCAGGGGCAGCCGCCCACTTGGCACTTCTGGGAGCTGTGATGTAAAACCACTCCCGTTGCCATAATCCGGACACCTCTGGAATGGAACCCTTTGGCCATGGAGCTCCAGCGATCTTGCTTATTAATGCGCCTCCGCACGCTACATGCTGCCCCTCGACCATCTTCGGCTTCACATCAAAGGTCTTGAGCCACAGGCCGAAGTGAGGGGTAATGCGGAGGAAGGCCTCACATGCGACAATAAATGCCGAGATATGGAGAAAGAAGTCCGGGGCTAGATCGTGGAAATCTAGCCCGTAATAAAACATCAACCCCCTAACGAAGGGATCCAGAGTGAGGCCTAGACCTCGGAGGAAGTGGGAGATGAACACGATGTCTTCGTTGGGTTCAGGAGTAGGGACGACCTGCCCTCGGGCAGGCAGCCGATGCGAAACCTCGGCGGTCAGGTATCTGGCCTCCATCAACTTCTTGATGTCTTCATCCGTAACGGAGGAGGGCATCCACCGGCCTTGAAGGCTAGATCCGGACATGATTGAAGATCCGGAGCACCTGGCCTGGGCTTTGGGTGTTAGAACTCGAGGCAGGGGAAGGATTTGATTGAGCACGGGAGGGAAAAAAGTAAAAGCCTTGTCCCTTTATAAAGAGGGTGAATATCAAACGTCCTCTCTGTAGCCGTTTGGGACTTGCCTATAATCTAGGAGTCCTAGACACGGCTGGGTTACCCACGACCGTATTGATGAGAATCCCGTAATTAGGGGAACACGATCTCTTCTTTGACAAGACATGTCAAAAAACTGCCTCGCGTTATGTGCGGGGCTAGTTAAAGGAAATGGTTCGAATAATCACCGGGCCATGGCATAAGGTCGTGTTGCCATAACAAGTCAGCAAATTAGATTTGTGGAAATATTATTCTCTCTATGGTGGTATGTGGAACTTATTTTGCAGGGTCGGACACTATCCTTGTATTCAAATTCTTCCGTGGTGTATTCGGAGGAGGAACCCGCCTTGCAATGCCGAAGACAATACTGCGCGCCGGAGTCATCCTTATTGAAGCCTGGTCCGCCAGGCCCGCGCCAGCCAAGACTCCACCACCGTCCCCAAGCAGCTGCTAGCTCAACCAGTTGGGAAGGCACCTGCGTGGCGACGGGCGGCGAGGGAGTCCTGGATTGGGGGGTCTCCGGACAGCCGGACTATATCCTTTGGCCGGACTGTTAGACTATGAAGATACAACATTGAAGACTTCGTCTCGTGTCCGGATGGGACTCTACTTGGCGTGGAAGGCAAGCTAGGCAATATGGATATGTATATCTCCTCCTTTGTAACCGACCTTGTGTAACCCTAGCCCTCTCCGGTGTCTATATAAACCGGAGGGTTTTAGTCCATAGGACAACAGACAATCATACCATAGGCTAGCTTCTAGGGTTTAGCCTCTCTGATCTCGTGGTAGATGTACTCTTGTAATACCCATATCATCAATATTAATCAAGCAGGACGTAGGGTTTTACCTCCATCAAGAGGGCCCAAACCTGGGTAAAACATCGTGTTCCCTACCTCCTGTTACGATCCGCCTTAGACACACAGTTCGAGACCCCCTACCCGAGATCCGCCGGTTTTGACACCGACAGGCGGCGTCTACACCGACTCAGCAAGCACGTGGGTGGCGGCATGCGACCTTTCATGAAGGCTCCACCACCGCACTAGCCAAGCAGCCAGCCAACGTGGCGCCGCGATGCCTCATCACCTCGGACGCATGTCGAGGCCAGGAGAGGCGGCGACGGCTGGGACGTGCTTCCCTGGCGTCCCCGATAAAGCAAGGAGGGCACGTCGGCAGCGCATTAAATCGTTTGTCCGATGGTCTCAAAGGATAGGCTTATCGACTGTAGACCTTTCCACCTCCTGTGTGCCACGGAGGCAACCCCTTTTTCCTCTAAAAGGAGGCCCGAGGCGGCCAGGAGAGGGATTCGGATCTTTTGGGCAAAGTTGCACCCCGTAGCTAGCTCAAGAACACAAGAACACTCTCAAATACATCCACCAAAGCAGGACTAGGGTATTACGCATCTTCGTGGCCCGAACCTGGGTAAACGATCCATGTGCTTCTTGTCAGACCCGCTCTTTGCACAACCTCGCGCTTGCCAACAGTAGAAGGGATCCCAATGACCCCATAGGTGTCATTTCCACCGACACAGCAGCTTAGGAAGATGTTTCTGTGGTGCCTGCACTGACTAGAGAGAAAGTTAATGATGATGATCATGAATCTTCGGGTCAAGTTACTGCTGAACTTCGTAGGTCCACAAGGACACATTCTTCACCAGAGTGGTACGGCAACCCTGTCCTGCAAATCATGTTGTTAGACAACGGTGAACCTGCTACATCTTGAGCTTTCGTTGGTTTTCCCCGAAGAGGAAGGGATGATGCAGCAGAGTAGCGTAAGTATTTCCCTCAGTTTTTGAGAACCAAGGTATCAATCCAGTAGGAGGCCATGCGCAAGTCCCTCGTACCTACACAACACAAAGAGCTCAATGCAACCAACACGATTAGGGGTTGTCAATCCCTTCACGGTCACTTATGGAAGTGAGATCCGATAGATAATATTTTTTGTATTTTTGATATAAAGATGCAAAGTGAAAAGTAAAAGGCAAAGTAGAAACAAAACAAGATTAAAGTGATGGAGATTGATATGATGAGAATAGACCCGAGGGCCATAGGTTTCACTAGTGGCTTCTCTCGAGAGCATAAGTTTTCTACGGTGGGTGAACAAATTACTATTGAGCAATTGACAGAATTGAGCATAGTTATGAGAATATCTAGGCATGATCATGTATATAGGCATCACGTCCGTGACAAGTAGATCGAAACGATTCTGCATCTACTACTATTACTCCACTCATCGACCGCTATCCAGCATGCATCTAGAGTATTAAGTTAAAAACAGAGTAACACTTTAAGCAAGATGACATGATGTAGAGAGATAATTTCATGCAATATGAAATAAACCCCATCTTTTTATCCTCGATGTCAACGATACAATACGTGTCTGGCTGCCCCTTCTGTCACTGGGAAAGAACACCGCAAGATCGAACCCAAAGCTAAGCACTTCTCCCATGGCAAGAACTACCAATCTAGTTGGCCAAACCAAACGGATAATTCAAAGAGACTTGCAAAGATAACCAATCATACATAAAAGAATTCAGAGAAGATTCAAATATTGTTCATAGATAGACTTGATCATAAACCCACAATTCATCGGTCTCAACAAACACACCGCAAAAGAAGAAGATTACATCGAATAGATCTCCACAAGAGAGGGGGAGAACATTGTATTGAGATCCAAAAAGAGAGAAGAAGCCATCTAGCTACTAAATATGGACCCAAAGGTCTGAGGTAAACTACTCAAACTTCATCGGAGGGGCTATGATGATGTAGAAGCCCTCCGTGATGATGGCCCTCTCCGGCGGAGCTCCGGAACAGGACCCAAGATGGGATCTCGTGGATACAGAAAGTTGCGGCGGTGGAATTAGGTGTTTGGCTCCTCTTCTGATCGTTTGGGGGTACTGGGTATATATAGGAGGAAGGAGTACGTCGGTGGAGCACTGAGGGGCCCACGAGGTAGGGGCGCGCCCCATAGGGGGGGGCGCCCCCTACCCTCGTGACCGCCTCCGGTACTTCTTGGAGTAGGGTCCAAGTCTCCTGGGTCTCATCCGAGAAGAAAATCACGTTCCAAAAAATATTTTTCTGTTTGGACTCCGCTTGATATTTTGTTTCTTCGAAACATTGAAATAGGCAAAAACAACAATTCTGGGCTGGGCCTCCGGTTAATAGGTTAGTCCCAAAAATAATATAAAAGTGGAAAATAAAGCCCAATATAGTCCAAAACAGTAGATAATATAGCATGGAGCAATAAAAAATTATAGATACGTTGGAGATGTATCAAAACCTTCGAACTATGAAGAAGCGATGGCTGGCCCGGATTCCAACAAATGGCTTGAAGCCATGTAATCTGAGATAGGATCCATGTATCAAATCAAAGTATGGACTTTGACGGACTTTCCCGATGATCGGCAAGCCATAGAGAATAAGTGGATCTTTAAGAAGCAGAGTGACGCGGATGGTAATGTGACCATCTGTAAGGCTCGGCTAGTCGCTAAGGGTTATCGACAAGTTCAAGGGGTTGACTATGATGAGACCTTCTCACCCGTAGCGAAGCTGAAGTCCGTCCAAATCATGTTAGCAATTGCCGCATTCTATGATTATGAGATCTGGCAAATGGATGTCAAAACGGCATTCCTTAAGGGTTTCCTCAAGGAAGAATTGTATATGATGCAGCCGGAAGGTTTTGTCGATCCTAATAATGCTAACAAAGTATGCAAGCTCCAGCGCTCCATCTATGGGCTGGTGCAAGCATCTCGGAGTTGGAACATTCGCTTTGATGAAATGATCAAAGCATTTGGGTTTATACAAACTTATGGAGAAGCCTGTATTTACAAGAAAGTGAGTGGGAGCTTTGTAGCATTTCTCATATTATATGTGGATGACATACTATTGATGGGAAATGATATAGAACTTTTGGAAAGCATAAAGGCCTACTTGACTAAGTGTTTTTCAATGAAGGACCTTGGAGAAGCTGCTTACATATTAGGCATCAAGATCTATAGAGATAGATCAAGACGCCTCATTGGTCTTTCACAAAGCACATACCTTGACAAGATATTGAAGAAGTGCAATATGGATCAGTCCAAGAAGGGGTTCTTGCCTGTATTGCAAGGTGTGAGATTGAGCGCAACTCAATGCCCGACCTCGACAGAAGAAAGAGAAAAGATGAGTGTCATCCCCTATGCCTCGGCCATAGGCTCTATTATGTATGCCATGCTGTGTACCAGACCTGATGTGAACCTTGCCATATCCGGACCTAGCTATCCAGAAAGCACTTTGTGCTGGTGCTATTTGCCGGAGGTCCGGCCCTCTATGCCGGATGTCCGGGCTCTCCTTGCACCTGGATTTCCGGGCTTCCTTGCCGGACGTGCGGCCTGTGCTATCCAGAGGACTTTTCAATTTGGTGAACTTGTTGGATGTCTGGACATGTGCCGGATGTTCGGGGTTTCCTGATATTCTAGATGTCCGGGCTTGGCCCCCAGATGTCTGGCCCCTCTACTTTTAATTTTGCTTTTGCTTTGTTCTTCAAGTGCCTCGCCAAGCCGGATGTCCGGCCCCCTTGCCCGGATGTGCGGCCTGCCCGTTCACTTATGCTACAATGGCCACATTTGTGCTCTCACTATATATAGCCCTCCTCCCCCACGGGAGAGGGTTGACCATTCACTTTGAACAAACCCTAGAACACATTTCACTCTCTCTCTCTCACTCTTCCACAAAAAATCTTAGATCCCTAAGGGATTTGAGAGAATTTGAGAGAATCGTCCTACCAAGTGATAGATCCACTCCTTCTCCTTCTTTGCACCAAAGTAATTCGTGGTTTGAGCAAGTTTTGAGCTTTTCCCCATCGTTCTTGTTACTCTTGGAGGTTGGAGACTCCTAGGCGGTTGGAATCTTTCGGAGAGGAATCGATCATTGTGATTACCCCCGGAAAAGTTTGTGAGGATTTGGAGACCACCCCAAGGTCTACCACTAGTGGTTGAGAAACGCCTTCGTGGTGTTGTCTCAAAGGGAGAATAGGGTGAGCCTTCATGGCGTTGGTGTGCCTTTGTGGTAACATCCACCTCTCTAACGGCGGCGTAGCTTCCCTCCAAGGAAGAGAACATCGGCATACATCCTCGTCTCCCGGAGTTGCGGTTATCCCTAACCCTAAATCTTTACCTGTGGTTACTTGTCCCTTAGCTCTTACTTATATCATATTGTGCTTGCTTACACACCTATTTGTGTTACGTGTTTATCTTGCTTAGCTCCTAGCATTACTGATAACCCACAAGTATGGGGGATCAATTGTAGCCTCTTTCGATAAGTAAGAGTGTCGAACCCAACGAGGAGCTAAAGGTAGAACAAATATTCCCTCAAGTTCTATCAACCACCGATACAACTCTACGCACGCTTAACGTTCGCTTTACCTAGAACAAGTATGAAACTAGAAGTACTTTCTAGGTGTTTTTGGATAGGCTTGCAAGAAATTAAAGAGCACGTAAATAAAAGCTAGGGGCTGTTTAGATGAAGACACAACTAAATTAGTTTTAGTAGAGAGCTTGTTGTCACGAGAAAGTTATTTGTCCCTAGGCAATCGATAATTAGACCGGTAATCATTATTACAATTTTATTTGAGGGAGAGGCATAAGCTAACATACTTTCTCTACTTGGATCATATGCACTTATGATTGGAACTCTAGCAAGCATCTGCAACTACTAAAGATTCATTAAGGTAAAACCCAACCATAGCATTAAAGCATCAAGTCCCCTTTATCCCATACGCAAACAACCTACTTACTCGGGTCTGTGCTTCTGTCACTCACGCCACCCACCATAAGCAAATCATGAACATATTGCAAAGCCTATAGCGGGGATCCCTCATGCTTGCGCGACACGGAGAGCACCATAGGACATCACCAATAATAAAACATGCAACTCAAACCAATCTTGATCATCAAATAGCCATTAGGACAAAACGGATCTACTCAAACATCATAGGATAGCCATACATCATAGGAAATTGATATATAGCATTGAGCACCATGTTTAAGTAGAGATTACAGCGGGTAAGAGAGAGGTTACACCGTTGCATAGAGGGGGGAAGAGTTGGTGGTGAAGGCGGTGAAGTTGTTGGTGAAGATGACAGTGATGATGATGGCCCCGGTGGCATTCCGGCGCCACCGGAAGCAAGGGGGAGAGGGGCCCCCTTCTTCTTCTTCTTCTTCTTCTTCTTCTTCTTCTTCTTCTTCTTCCTTGACCTCCTTCCTAGATGGGACAAGGGTTTCCTCTCTGGTCCTTGGCCTCCATGGCGTGGGAGGGGCAAGAGCCTCTCCGAGATTGGATCTGTTTCTCTCTGTTTCTGCGTTCTCAGATTCTACCCCTTCACCGTTTCTTATATTTCCGGAGATCCGAAACTCTGATTGGGCTGAAATTTGAACACGATCTCTATCCGGATATTAGCTTTCTTGCGGCGAAAGAAGGGCATCAACCGCCTTACGAGGTGGCCACGAGGGTCAGGGGCGCGCCCACTACCTCATGGGCCCCTCGAGCATCGTCTCGTGTTGATTTCACTTCCCAAAAATCACATATATTCCAAAAAAATCTCCGTCTGTTTTTATTCCGTTTGGACTCCGTTTGATATTGATATTCTGTGAAACAAAAAACATGCAACAAACAGGAAGTGGCACTGGGCACTGGATCAATATGTTAGTCCCAAAAATAGTATAAAAAGTTGCCAAAAGTATATGAAAGTTGTAGAATATTGGCATGGAACAATAAAAAATTATAGATACGATGGAGACGTATCAGTATCCCCAAGCTTCATTCCTGCTCGTCCTCGAGTAGGTAAATGATAAAAAAGATAATTTTTGATGTGGAATGCTACCTAGCATAATCTTGATCACATATCTCATCATGGCATGAATATTAAGATACGAGTGATTCAAAGCAATAGTCTATCATTTGACATAAAAACAATAATACTTCAAGCCCACTAATAAAGCAATCATGTCTTTTCAAAATAACATGGACAAAGAAAGTTATCCCTACAAAATCATATAGTCTGGCTATGCTCCATCTTCTTTACACAAAATATTCACATCATGCACAACGCCGATGACAAGCCAAGCAATTGGTTCATACTTTTTAACGCGCTTCAGCTTTTTCAACCCTCACGCAATACATGAGCGTGAGCCATGGACATAGCACTATAGGTGGAATAGAATATGATGGTGGAGGTTGTGTGGAGAAGACAAAATGGGAGAAAGTCTCACATCGATGCGGCTAATCAACGGGCTATGGAGATGCCCATCAATTGATATCAATGTGAGGAGTAGGGATTGCCATGCAACGGATGCACTAGAGCTATAAGTATATGAAAGCTCAACTGAAACTAAGTGGGTGTGCATCCAACTTGCTTGCTCATGAAGACCTAGGGCATTTGAGGAAGCCCATCGGTGGAATGTACAAGCCAAGTTCTATAATGAAAATTCCCACTAGTATATGAAAATGATAACTCAAGAGACTCCCTATATGAAGAACATGGTGCTACTCTGAAGCACAAGTGTGGTAAAAGGATAGTAACACTGCCCCTTCTCTCTTTTTCTCTCATTTTTTGTTTTTTTCTTTCTTTTTTTGGGCCTTCTATTTTTTTGGCCTTTCTCTTTTTTTCGTTCGGAGTCTCATCCCGACTTGTGGGGGAGTCATAGTCTCCATCATCCTTTCCTCACTGGGGAAATGCTCTAATAATGATGATCATCACACTTCTATTTACTTACAACTCAATATTACAACTCAATACTAGAACAAAGATATGAATCTATATGAATGCCTCCGGCGGTGTACCGGGATGTGCAATGATCTAGCGTAGCAATGACATCAAAAAACGGACAAGCCATGAAAACATCATGCTAGCTATCTTACGATCATGCAAAGCAATATGACAATGAATGCTCAAGTCATGTATATGATGATGATGGAAGTTGCATGGCAATATATCTTGGAATGGCTATGGAAATGCCATGATAGGTAGGTATGGTGACTGTTTTGAGGAAGGTATAAGGAGGTTTATGTGTGATAGAGCGTATCGTATCATGGGGTTTGGATGCACCGGCGAAGTTTGCACCAACTCTCGAGGTGAGAAAGGGCAATGCACGGTACCGAAGAGGCTAGCAATGATGGAAGGGTGAGAGTGCGTATAATCCATGGACTCAACATTAGTCATAAAGAACTCACATACTTATTGCAAAAGTCTATTAGCCCTCGAAGCGAAGTACTACTACGCATGCCCCTAGGGGGATAGATTGGTAGGAAAAGACCATCGCTCGTCCCCGACGACCACTCATAAGGAAGACAATCAATAAATACCTCATGCTCCAACTTCGTTACATAACGGTTCACCATACGTGCATGCTAAGGGAATCACAAACCTCAACACAAGTATTTCTATAATTCACAACTACCCACTAGCATGACTCTAATATCACCATCTTTATATCGCAAAACTATTGCAAGGAATCAAACATATCATATTCAGTGATCTACAAGTTTTATGTAGGATTTTATGACTAACCATGTGAATGACCAGTTCATGTCATCTCTCTAAATAGATATAAGTGACGCAAGAGAGTTTAATTCTTTCTACAAAAGATATTCCCACGCTCTAACAAATATAAGTGTAGCAAAAGAGCATTCTACAAATGGCGGTTGTATATGTAAAGAGAAACAGGCAATCCAAACTTCAAATGATATAAGTGAAGCACATGAAGCATTCTATAAAGCCATACTCAAAAGATATAAGTGAAGTGCATAGAGCATTTTATAAATAAACCAAGGACTATCTCATACCAGCATGGTGCATAAAAGAAAAATGAAAACTAAATGCAAAAGACGCTCCAAGATTGCACATATCGCATGAACGAAACAAATCCGAAAACATACCGATATTTGTTGAAGAAATAGGGGATGCCTTCCGGGGCATCCCCAAGCTTAGATGCTTGAGTCTCCTTGAATATTTACTTGGGGTGCCTCGGGCATCCCCAAGCTTGAGCTCTTGCCTCTCTTCCTTCTTCTCACATCGAGTCCTTCTCGATCATCGAACACTTCATCCACAAAAAACTTCAACAGAAAACTCGATAAGATCCGTTAGTATAATAAAGCAAATCACTACTCTAAGTACTGTTGCAAACCAATTCATATTTTGTTTTTGCATTGTGTCTACTGTAGTATAACTTTTTCATGGCTTAATCCACTGATACAAATTGATAGTTTCATCAAAACAAGCAAACTATGCATCAAAAACAGATTCTGTCTAAAACAGAACAGTCTGTAATAATCTGAACATTCACCATATTTATATACTTGAAAAATTCTGCCAGAATTAGGAAAAATAAAAAATTTGTATAGGAAGACAGTTCAAAAAGAATCAGAACCATTTGACATTCCAGCTAAAAATGTAAAATCACGCACTATAGCCAAAGTTTCTGTCGTGTACCATACAAACCATCAAGCAAATGTAAACATCCTAAAGGCAAACCTTGGCACATTATTTTTATTTCTAAACTTTATAAAAGCACACAACAGAAATAAATGACTCTCTAAAACTTCCGGGTTGTCTCCCTGGCAGCGCTTTCCTTAAAGCCATTAAGCTAGGCATATAGTGCTCAAGTAATGAATCCACCCAGATCCCAAGGTATATCAAAGCCAATTTTAATTAACGATGATTTAGCATTTAGTAGTGAGCACAAAGTAACATATATCATGTAACAACAAAGTCTAACTCTCTTCCTATGCATCGGCATGTCATAAAAGAACAATTCATGCACACATAGTGACGTGGGTTTGTCACGGCAGCTGTCCTTGTGAAGGGACTTAGTCGTGGAGCCATTGCTACGGGTTAGCTTAAAGGGGTTAAACAGGACAAGGGGACACAGGGAGTTTTATACTAGTTCGGCCCCTTCGAGGAAGGTAAAAGCCTACGTCTAGTTGTGATTGGTATTGCTAAGGTTTTGAAGGCCAGGGAGCGAATCCGCTTTGTCTGTCTCTCGAGTTGTTGTCTGTCCCTAAACCGCGGCCGGGTCGTCCCTTTATATTCATAGGTTGACGCCCGCCGGGCTACAGAGTCCCGAAGCTGGATCATAAACGTGTCCGGTTCGGTCTCTACTCTTCCTACCTTACAATACAAGTTACATGACTAGGTCGGTTTACATTTACAGGCCGTAACCCGCCTTTGAGCCTTGGGCCTTCCTTAAAGCGCCACTATCCTTGCATCTTCATGGGCTTCTAATCTTCAAAGAGTCAACCCAGCTACATAAGGCCGGTTTACCTCCCATAGTAATATCCCCAACATTAGGCCCCAGATTGGTTTGAACTTGTTCATGTCAATCTTCTACACTTAGAAAAAATCTTCTCCCATATCTTCACCTTGATCTTGTAAACCGTCGTGACGTCATACTTCCAGATTATGATAAACCGCCCTGACGTCATCCATCCGTCAATGTTAGAGATTACCTTCATTTAATGTGTATTCAGTCACCAAGGCGACACCTTTATTAACTTATCCATTTTTTGGGCTCCACGATTCCCGCACTTGCCGTTTTATCGCTTCGCCTTATAAATAGGGGCGGAGGACCCCTTTCTTTTCTTTCCACTACCCATTCATCTCTTCTTCTTCCTCTCGACGACCCCGCACTCGAGCGCCGCCGTCATCTTCGAACCTCGCCTCTGCTTTGTCATCGGCCGCTGCATCAACCTATTCGCACCAGAGTTCCACAACGCCCTTTCCGCTGCTTCCGTGGTCGCAGTAAGTCCTTTCCCCCTTCTTTCCTAGATCCATTAGGGTTTCCTCGCTGTTCTTCAGGTTTGTCAGAGATTATAGCGCTGTTCTTCCTTTGGCTCGTAGACGAATGCTTCGTACTTATCATATCTCTTGTCATGATGAATCTTCTGTTACCCTCACAAATCCTTATACAAAAACTGTTGCAATCCTTCATAAACTGTTTCGGGTCTTACGCTTTTTAGGTCGAAATATTTTGCTTTTCTGTCTTACCTTAGATCCGAAAGTTTTATACATCTCTGTGAAATCTGTTTCTCCTCACACCATTATAAGCGCTTTAACTTTGCATAATCAATCTGTACCATTAGCCCTCTGATAAACCGGAAGAGCCTTTTGTCTCCATAATTATATTCTGGTTTAACAGTGTCTGAGTACCCCTGTCGTGGTATTACCTTTTATGCATTATTGCATTGATCTCTGGTTTATGCCATGTCCTCTATCAGTATGTCTCTTACTCCATTGTATCGTGCATATAATCATGCATGATTTATAAACCGGTCTTTCATTTTCAGCTTGTTTGTTTCGCAATGGCCAAACAATTCACTGCCTGCAACTGGGCTCGTTCCCGGGTTACTGAGACTCAGTTGAATGAGATGGTCAGCATCGGCTCCCTACCTAAGAAAACTGAAATCAAATGGCGAGTTCCCGGAATAGAAAATCCTCCAACCCCAAGGCAGGGCAAGGTGGTGGTCTTTGTTGATCACATAGGCCGTGGCTTCAAACCGCCAGGGTCAAAGTTTTACTGAGATGTGCTTGCCAGCTTCCAACTTCATCCGCAAGATATTGGTCCCAACTCGGTCTCAAATTTATGCAACTTCCAGGTCTTCTGTGAAGTATATTTACAAGAAGAACCAACTGCAGAACTGTTCCGGGATTTCTTCCACTTAAACCGGTGCACAGAGTTTGTAAATGGACCGAACACAGAACTTGGTGGTGCCTCGATTCAAAAGCGGAAAGAAGTTGAATTTCCTCATGCCAAACATCATAGCCACCCAAAGGAATGGAACCAAACTTGGTTTTATTGCAGAGACACTTCGCCTGAAGATAAAAATCCCCTCCCCGGCTTTCGTGATCACAAACTATCCAACACCCACCCCATGCCACAACGCCTGAGCTCTTCAGAAAGGGCAAAATACGCTCCTCAACTCGCCAAACTCCAGGCCTTTATGGCGAACAGTTTAACAGGCGTGGACTTTGTGCGCTGTTGGATATCCTAGAGTATCTTGCCGCTAAGCCGGCGTCTCGGTTTAATGTGTGAATAGACCGGTGAGGTTGACGACCCTCAACGCCACTGCAACATCCAATTATCTGAGGAAGAAATCACTGAAGGTGTAAAGAAGATTCTGAATGAATTGGAACTGATCTGTAGTCAAACCGGTCTGAGTCCCTTCTATGCCAAGAACAAACCGCCTGCTGTAAGCATTATATTTCCCCCTCATCTCTAATATTTTTAGCTTATGCAACCTGTAATCCTTCTTCTTTGTATATAGGGAGATGACCCCTTCTGGAAACAGAAAACCGCAAAGAAAGCAACAAAGCCGACTGGAGACAAAGCGGTCAAGCCATCCCGCCCAAAGACCAAAGCCGTAAAATGGATATCAAAACGGAAAACGGCTGACCAAATTAATATGGAGCTTGATGATGATACTGATGATCCAGAAGTTGAGGTAGAACTTGACTCACTTGGCTCTCCTTTCATGCATCTCATTAACAATGATCTTCCTCAGGAGGATGCAGAAGCTAGTCAAGCTGATGATGTCGAGGTAATTACCCTTTCCTCCGGTTCAGTCTCTATGCCAACACAAAAAACTCGCCAAGCAGTCCAGAAAGTAAGCTTTTCTCATCCTCTTGCTCACTTGGATCCAACATTTGTTTTGAAGACTCAGCAGCATGAAGCTCGCCGGACAACCCGGCATAGTGGCCAACAGGTCACTTTCGCCGGTTTACCTGATACTCCGGTTCGGAAGCGCCAGTCTGAGGTCTCTCCTACTTCTGACCATTCTTACCCCCAAGGCAGGTTTATTTCAGACATTCTCTTAATCCATCCGATTCAAATTATCAGGTGACACCTCCTTCATCTTCTGGTGAATCGACAGCAACTCAACTCCCCTCTTTGAGAACTGTGGCTTGGTAAATTGTAAAAACCTTTCCTTTCAATGCGCCATAAATCCTTTGAATAGGATGTTAATCTTCTTTTATTCTGTTTGCAGGGCCAAACCAGACCCAGTAAGAAAGCTCGGACCACCAATCCGCTCGCAGATCCGGTCATCGAAGAAGAAGAACCAAGAGGTGAACCGGAAAGCCCCCATCCTAAAGCTGCTTCTAATAACCCGCCCCTTAAAGGCCAAAATACTGATGAACCAGCAGACACTGATCCTGCCGCGCCTGATGCTGAACCGACAGAACCAAACCGGGCTAGTCCGGTGAAAGATGCTGAAATTCCAATATCATCAACCAAAAACCCTGAAGGCCAAGGTGATGACGTTATTATTACTGGAATGGGCCACAGCTCTCCTGGACGTCCCGTCATTTTGGCTCAACACAGTGCCAAAGAAGAGCAAGCTGCCAGGGAGAAAGGTAAATGGAGCAGCGATTTATCAAGCTATGCTCATCTTAACGCTGATGAGCTCCATTCTGGCTTCTTGAACCGTCTGCACTCAAACCGGGATTATGAAGCCGGTTTGGTGAACTTGATGAAAGAGCGATATGAGGTAAATTCTTCTCCCTTTGTTTATTGATTTATAGCTGAAATACTATCCCAAGTAGCCTCCAAGGGCCGTTTTATGATTGTTAATCATAAATCGGGTCTTTGTAACACTTTAAGCATCTCATCATTGATCCTTGCAATGGCAGGTCTCTAATAATAGATAAGACTCATCTTGAAATAATTAGATAACTTTCTGCAGCATAGCCCCCAAAGGCCGGTTTAACTTTGGCAAGCTAATCCGGTTTTTAATCCACACATCCGTTTTAGAACAGACGCACATTAGCCCCCAAGTGTCAAGGATAATGCTTGCATTGTTCTAGAGACTTGTATAAAGTGTAGTACTTGAGAGCAAATAGGCATTAGCCCCCAAGTATGAAGTGCATAACTTTGTTATACGCTTTGTACTTAGCACATATATATGATGTTTGTTTAACATAACTTCAACGTGGCAGGCTGAACTGAGAAACAAAGATGCCTGAAATTCTGATTTGCAAGAAAATGTGAAGTCACAACAAGCCGAGGCTGAAAAAGCCAAAGAGGAGCTGACCCAGGGCCTGGCCGTGATGGAAACGTTGAAAGAATCTTTCAACAAAGATCGTGCTGACTGGGAAATCAAGAAATCCAGTTTAACCAAAAGAGCTGTAGACGCCGAGGCAGCCCTGAAGCCAGTGGTAGATGAACTAGCTGGTTTGAAACACCAAATCAATGCTATGACCTCTGCTATCTTTGGTAAGTACCTGCTTTTATGTGTGTTACATAATTTGATGAACCTTATAACTGACAAAAATGTTGATAAAATCTTTGGTAGGTACCCGGATCGCTCATCTTGGCACAGATATGCGGATGAAACTCAAAGCGGCATACACATTGATCGAACAGCTGTACTCTGGGTCTCAGCGGGCTATTTGCACGGCAACTTATAATAAACCGGCTCCACTTTGATTAAAGAAACTCTTGAGAAGTTGGCCATGTTACCAGCCCGCATCGCCGGGTTGAAGAAAGCAGCTGCCAGAGCCGGCGCTTTAACTGCACTTATTCAAGCAAAAGCCTGGATTCCAGATCTTGAAGCGGAAGACATCATCAAAGGATACCCAGGTGTTAAAGAAGATGGTTCCAATTTTGACAATGATGATCTCCGGCGGCTGACCAAACAGATGTAGCCAACAGCTAGCAAGTTGGCCGATGATACAGATTTGTCCCATTTTCAACTGTCTTACAATGCGGAGGGGAAGAGGCAGCCGGCCGACATCCATGAAGTTGAAGAACTTGTGCCTCCGATTCGTAAGCACACTTATGCTCCTAATATTAACTCCTCCAATCTTATCCATGAAGAAGCAGTGTTTCAAGCTCTAACTGGAATCGATTGGTCAAAGGTTGATTTCCAGCGTCTGGGGAGGAATGAAGAAGTGCCCACACCGACTGACCCTCAACCATCAAACCATCCAGACGAAGCATCCTAAACCGGTCGCCGGTTTACTGTCCACCATGTGCTGATCTTGTAAGAAACAATTGTGCCATTGGAGCCGTTTTGAAGGCTTCTTGTAATAGGATAGCTAAAAAACTCCTTTATTTGCCATGCCATCGAGCATGTTTTGTAATGCCTCATGACAACTTGTGCCACCCTTTGGGATATATTTATGCATAACCCATGATGAATTGTGTTCCTGGGTATAACAACTTAAAAGTGTCTAGCGGTTTACCGCTAGACTGGTCAATATATCCAGGAAGTATACAGGACATAGATGAAATAATCAAAGTGTTTGTACAAAAAGCAGTATACATAACATACCTCATTGGTCGACCAATGGTGTATACGGCAAAGGTGTAAATACCAATCCGGAGCGTTGATAACCTCATCTCTATACTGTAGGTTTATATATTAAACTGGACCGGGATAACTAACGGGTTTTCTTTATAACACTGGTGATTTAGTCAAACCAGACTGGGTCAATAAATACCGGTTTATAACTGATCATGTGTCAACAACTTGTAGTTGAAAAGCAAGTCGGGTCAAGGACACCGGTTTATCAAAAAATACTTATGAATTTCAACAAACAAAATTCAAACAGGAAAATATGCAAGGCTTTTTACGAGCTGCCAGGCTCCAAATCGAGGCTTTTCCTGGGCTGCCAGGCCTCTGAGTTAAACCATTTAACAAAGCCTTTTAAGATGGGCCTCCAATTAACCAATCATCGTTTTAACTTTAAAAAGTTCAGGGTCTATAAAAGATTGACATGTCAAACGTTCGATGGGTCATACCAGGATTACCTGGACAGGACTGGCTTACTTGATGAAGGCAGGTTAACCCGGGTTTTTAGGTGAATACACCAGGCTTCCAAGCCGTGGCTTGATAGCCAATTACGAGGGTCCTTTCAAACTCTTTGTTGCTTTGCACAAAGAGCCCCCAAGTAACTTTGTGAGCTATGCTCAGTGGGTGCCCATGTTTGAGTTTGTGCTTTGTGCAACACTCTCTTTGGCCTCACATAATTTCCTTTCTGGATAAACGCCTATCAAGAGGTGTAGCTGTGGTGTGATAACAACCAAGCCCCCTAGTGATATCCATTTGTCGTTTCAAACCGATCAAGAGGTGTAGCTATGGTTCAGATATGACCAAGCCCCCTAGTGATATTCTTTATATCCGTGTGGCTGTAGAGACCGGTTTAACAAAAAACTCCGCTTTGTCAGTGGAAACTCTTGTGAGAACACACATGATGTAAAAAGAACAGAGACCCCGCTTTAATGGAGGCTCTGGTTTATTATATAATATATGCATTATCATAAATATGTACATAGGAAGAGCCTATGGCTCAAGTATAGTAAGGCCGAAGAAGAGCTATTTCCATGGCCGCTTGGTCTCCTCCTCCGATTGACATGAGTCTTTATGCTCTCGAACATCAATGAGGTAGTAAGACCCGTTGTGCAGATTTTTGCTGACCACCAAGGGTCCTTCCCAAGGTGGGGATAACTTGTGCATATTAGTCTGATCCTGGATGAGCCGGAGCACCAAATCGCCTTCTTGAAAGGTTCTGGTTTTAACCTGGTGGCTGTGATAACGTCGGAGATCTTGTTGATAAATCGCCGATCGTGCTGCTGCAAGATCACGCTCTTCATCCAACAGGTCTAGAGAATCCTGATGTGCCTTCTCATTATCAGCTTCAACATAAGCTATCACACGAGGCGAATTGTGACGGATGTCACTAGGAAGAACGGCCTCCGCTCCATAGACCATGAAGAAAGGTGTGTAACCCGTAGACCTATTGGGTGTGGTGTTGATGCTCCATAACACAGAAGGTAGCTCCTCAACCCAACAACCCGGCATCCGCTTTAAGGGAACCATAAGCCTGGGTTTGATACCCCATAGAATTTCTTGATTCGCCCTCTCTGCCGGACCATTAGATTGGGGGTGAGCCACCGACGCTAGATCGAGCTAGATGTGCTCACGTTGACAAAATTCTTCCATCTCCCCTTTTGACAAGTTAGTGCCATTATCTGTTATAATGTTGTGTGGAAAGCCAAACCGGTATATCACCTTCTTGATGAATTGAACCGCCGTGGCTGCATCACACTTGCTGACTGGCTCTGCCTCCACCCATTTAGTGAATTTATCAACTGCTACTAACAGGTGGGTCTTTTTGTCCATAGAGCGCTTGAAGGGTCCAACCATATCAAGCCCCAAGTTGCAAACGGCCACGTAATTGGAATCATCCGCAATTCTTGAGCCGGAACGTGCACACGGCGGGCAAATTTTTGACATCCATCACATCTCTTGACTAAATCCTCCGCATCAGTAGGCGCCGTCAACCAGTAAAAACCGTGGCGAAAAGCTTTGGCAACCAAAGACTTTGACCCGGCGTGGTGACCGCAATCCCCTTCATGGATTTCTCGCAAAATCTCACAACCTTCTTGAGGAGAAACACAACACTGAATTGCTCCTGAAACACTGTAACGATGTAACTCCCCATTGAGTATGGTCACGGACTTTGAACACCGGATTATCTGTCGGGCCAACGTTTCATCGTCTGGTAACTCGCCCCGGTTCATGTAAGCCAGATATGGGATCGTCCAATCCGGTATGGCATGCAGAGCTGCCACCAAATGAGCCTCCGCATCAGGAATAGCCAAATCTTCTTCGATTGGCACCTTGACTGACGGATGATGCAACACATCAAGAAAGACATTGAGCGGGACCGGTTTACGCTGGGAACCAAGACGACTTAAAGCATCCGCCGCTTCATTCTTCTGCCGGTCTATATGGTCCACTTGATAACCCTTAAAGTGACCAGTCCACCTCTCGCCGATATGCAGCCATGTGTGGGTCCTTAGAGTCCCAAGTGCCGGACACCTGTTGAGCCACTAGATCTGAATCGCCGAAGAACTTAACCCGGCTCAAATTCATCTCCTTAGCCATCCGAAGACCGTGGAGCAAAGCCTCATATTCAGCTGCATTGTTAGTACAAGGGAACATTAAACGAAGGACATAACAAAACTTGTCACCTCGTGGGGAAGTTAGTATGACTCCAGCCCCCGAGCCCTCCAACTGTGTGGATCCATCAAAATGAATAGTACAATATGTATTATCTGGTTTCTCTTCAGGCGCTTGTAACTCCGTCCAATCATTGATGAAGTCCACGAGTGCCTGGGATTTGATCGTTGTGCGGGGTATATATTTGAGCCCATGAGGTCCAAGCTCAATAGCCCACTTGGCAATCCGGCCAGTTGCCTCTCTGTTTTGAATGATATCACCCAAAGGAGCTGAGCTGACCACTGTGATGGGATGGCCCTGAAAATAATGTTTAAGCTTCCGACTTGCCATAAATACTCCATACACCAGTTTTTGCCAATGCAGATACCTCTGCTTTGACTCAATGAGCACCTCGCTGATATAATAAACCGGTCATTGAACCGGATATTCCTTGCCAAGCTCCTTGTGCTCTACCATAATGGCTACGCTAACAGCCCGGGCATTAGCAGCCACATATAATAATAATGGCTCTTTATCGATCGGCGCTGCAAGCACGGGCGGTTCAGCTAGCTGCCTCTTCTGATCCCCGAATGCTTTATCAGCCGCCTCACTCCAGACAAAGTTATCTGTTTTCTTGAGCATCTGATATAAGGGGATGGCCTTCTATCCAAGGCGACTGATAAACTGGCTCAAGGCTGTAATCCGACCGGCCAGACGTTGAACATCATTGATACACGCCGGTTTAGCCAAGGATGTAATTGCTGCAATTTTTTCCGGATTAGCCTCAATGCCTCTGTTTGACACCAAAAAACCCAAGAGCTTGCCTGCCGGGACACCAAAAACACACTTCTCCGAATTGAGCATCATCTTGTAAATCCGAAGATTGTCAAAGGTTTCTCTTAAATCCTCTATCAACGTTTCCTCCTTTCTGGACTTTACCACAATATCATCCACATATGCATGAACATTGTGCCCAATTTGTTTATGAAGGCAATTCTGAACACATTGCTGGTAAGTTGCCTAGGCACTCTTGAGTCCAAAGGGCATGGAAACATAGCAGAAGGCTCCAAAGGGAGTTATGAAAGTTGTCTTCTCCTGGCCCTTAACTGCCATTTTGATCTAATGATAACCAGAGTAAGCATCCAGAAAACACAAACGGTCACAACCCGCCGTAGCATCAATTATCTGATCAATGTGAGGGAGAGCAAAGGGGTCTGCAGGGCAAGCCTTGTTTAAATCTGTGTAGTCCACACACATGCGCCAAATGCCATTTTTCTTAAGAACTAGCACCGGATTAGCTAACCACTCTAGATGAAAAACCTCCATAATAAACCCTGCGGCCAACAGACGGGCTACCTCTTCACCGATAGCCTTACGTCTTCCTTCATTGAAGCGGCGGAGGAACTGCCGGACCGGTTTAAACTTAGGATCAATGTTGAGTGTGTGCTCAGCGAGTTCCCTCGGTACACCTGGCATGTCAGAAGGTTTCCATGCAAAGATGTCCCGATTCTCATGGATGAACTCGATGAGCGCGCTTTCCTATTTGGGATCCAGGTTAGCGCTGATGCTGAACTGTTTGGATGAATCACCAGGAACAAAGTCAACCATCTTAGTGTCTGTAGCCGACTTGAACTTCAGTGCCGGATCATGTTCCGTAGTCGGCTTTTTCAAAGAGGTCATGTCTGCCGGATCAACTTGCTCCTTATAGAATTTCAACTCCTCCATGGCACAAACCGACTCAGCATAAGCCGCATCACTTCCTCACACTCCAAAGCAATCTTTCTGCTTCCATGTACTGTGATAGTCCCCTTATGACCTGGCATTTTAAGCTGTAGATAAACATAACACGGCCTTGCCATAAATTTAGCGTAGGCTGGCCGCCCAAACAAGGTGTGGTACGGACTTTTGATCTTTACCACCTCAAATGTCAATGTTTTTGACCTTGAATCATAGTCATCTCCAAAAGCTACCTCCAAAGCTATCTTTCCAATAGGATATGCAGAATTACCAGGCACCACACCATGAAAGACCATATTCGACGGTTTAAGATTCTTATCTGTCGACCCCATACGTCGGAATGTATCATAATATAAAATGTTGATGCTACTTCCCCCATCCATGAGTACTTTGGTAAACTTGTATCCCCCAACTTGAGGGGCTACTACCAGGGCCAAGTGACCTAGATTGTCAACCCGGGGTGGGTGATCCTCTCTAATCCACATAATAGGTTGCTCAGACCAGCGTAAATACTGAGGTACTGCCGGTTCAACAGAGTTTACTGCCCTTTTGTGAAGCTTCTGATCACGCTTACACAAACTAGTAGTGAAGACATGATATTGCCCGCTATTTAGCTGCTTGGGATTGCTTTGATAACCCAACTGCTGCTGCTGCTGATTCCCCTGATGGTTGTAACCTCCCTGGTTAATTTGGTGCCCTTGATTGATGTGTCCGGTTTGGTTGCCTTGAAATCCTAAACCGGAACCGCCACCTCCATAGCCCGACCCATGGAAACCTCATCCTGAACCGCCGGGCGGGTTGTTATCATACTGGAACATATTGTAATTCTTGAAATCCCGCATGATATAACAGTCCTTCCAAAGATGTGATGCTGGCCTCTCCTTTGATCCATGCTTTGGACAAGGCTGATTTAACAGGCGCTCCAAATTGGGGCCTGAACCTCTGCTCCTCTGGGGTTGCTTGCCCTTACGGCGCTGGCCATTCTCCTGTGCTTTGGTGTTAGCAACAAAGTCCAAGCTGCTGTCGGCCTTGCGCTTACCGCCGTTTCCATGGCTTGCCGGATTATGCTGCTGACCCTTGGCATTGCCGTTCTTCTTACCTTTCCCCGGTTTATCCTCCTCTGAGTCCGGGTCCTTGGTATTATCTGAATCGACGTATTTAACCAAAGTGGCCATGAGCGTTGACATATCATTGCAGTGACGTTTGAGTCTTCCCAACTTCTGTTTGAGTGGTAAGAAACGGCAATTGCCCTCCAATGTTAACACTGCAGTGTCTCCATTGATATGATTAGATGAATGCAAAATCGCTGAGACCCGTTTGACCCAATGGGTCGTGGACTCCCCTTCCTCTTGGACACAAGCGGCCAGACCCACGATTGACATCGGCTGCTTACAAGTATCTTTGAAGTTCTGGATAAACCGGTGCTTTAACTCAGCCCATGATCCGACAGAATTGGTTGGTAAGCTTTTCAACCAAGTGTGAGCTGTTCCTTCCAACATCATGGTGAAATATTTAGCACACACTGCCTCATCCACATCTAACATCTCCATTTCCATCTCATAGCTCTCCACCCACGCCTCTGGTTGCAAATCGGCGGTGTAATTTGGTACCTTACAAGGTCCCTTGAAATCCTTGGGCAGTCTCACATTGCGCAAAGCGGGGGTAAGACATGGCACCCCTAAGGAACTGAACACCACACCTGGCTCCACTGAGGCCGTAGGGTGAACCGAAGTATGTTGTCGTGTTCCATGTCGAGCTGTCAACTCGGCCTCCTGACGTGCGCGGCCATGGTCCACAACATCCCGCGCATTAGCGCCTCCCCCCGCCGGGTTGTTTCCTCGTGGTGAATTTCGGTGACGTGCACTACTGGACACGGCCGGTTCGTCCTCCACGTGTCTGCTATAGCTCCGGCTTGTACGGGGAGTGGAATGAATCCTCTCACGACTGTGTGAATACGCATGTTGTTGATTTAGTGCTGTTTGAAGGAGATCCCTGGCCCGACGTGCTTCCACCGCAACTGGTGACTCGCCGTCGGTTGGGCGGGCCGCTAGGCGTGAATCGGCAGCCACAATGTTGTCCAACGGGTTGGAATAATGCCCCGGAGGTGTTGGTACATACTGTGGCACAACGTTGTTCTGGCGAGGCGGGTCCATCAGGCGCGGTTGAACCGGCGCCCCTGTTCCCGGCGCCTCCGCCCGGTTTAGTATGGGTTGGTTACCAGCTCCTGCTCCTGGTGTGTTGAAGAGATTCTGTGGCTCATAAACCGACGGGAGACGCGATCAGTACCTTCTTCTCATGACTTCCTCTGAAGCATTCTGATCCAGCCTAATCCGGTAGGCCTGTGCTTCCAATTCAGCCCGCTCTGTAGCCATCCTAGCATTTTTCTGTCGCCAGGTCCGCTTTAGCCTGGGCTATCTGATCTTTCACCTTTGCAATCTCCGCATTGTGCTGATCCCTGGCTGCTGCATCCACCTCTACGGCCATCAACGTTGCCAAAGCGTCGAACAAATCAGACAGGACTTGGGCTGGAGGTGGCGATGAGCTTCCTGCCCCTGTTGGTGTGGCCGTTGTTGAACCGGAGAGCATTGCCGTGGCAGTAGATGAATGAGGCGCAGATTGTGTGCCAGCCATGAAGATGGCGGCCCGGTTTGGCAAATCAGGGGAATCCGGAATACTGTTACCCTCGGATCCTCCATCAATCCGGCCGTCCTGCAACTGGTAAAGTGATTCGGTCTCTCCAGAGGACTCGTCATCAGAACAGACCATGGTCTCTCCATCGGACACCGGCCCTTCCTCGTACCTCGATCCATGGATGACACCCACGAACACATGCCTTGCCTCGGGCTGAACCGACGAAGAACTTGCACGCCGAGCCGTTTCGATGATGTCGGTGCAGATGTCCGGCTTAGGGGCCGGTTCGCCGATCTTGCCGATGAAGACGTGAATCCCACCAAAGGGGACCCGGTACCCGTATTCGATTGAATCGGCCTCGGGACCCCATCCTGCGTTGTCGATGTAGAGCTTGCCGCGATGACTCTTCGTCATCCGGCCCACAGCGATCCCTTAAGTCCACCGAAGCTACCCTTCAAGAACTCAAAACCATCGTGCGATAGCCCCACGGTGGGCGCCAACTATCGTGGGTTTGTCACGGCAGATGTCCTTGTGAAGGGACTTAGTCGCGGAGCCATCGCTACGGGTTAGCTTAAAGGGGTTAAACCGGACAAGGGGACACGGGGAGTTTTATACTAGTTCGGCCCCTTCGAGGAAGGTAAAAGCCTACGTCTAGTTGTGATTGGTATTGGTAGGGTTTCGAAGGCCAGGGAGCGAATCCGCTTTGTCTGGCTCTCGAGTTGTTGTCTGTCCCTAAACCGCGGTCGGGTCGTCCCTTTATATTTATAGGTTGACACCCGCCAGGCTACAGAGTCCCGAAGCCGGATCATAAATGTGTCCAGTTCGGTCTCTACTCTTCCTACCTTACAATACAAGTTACATGACTAGGTCGGTTTACATTTACAGGCCGTAACCCGCCTTTGAGCCTTGGGCCTTCTGTAAAGCGCCACTATCCTTGCATCTTCATGGGCGTCTAATCTTCAAAGAGTCAACCCGGCTACATAAGGCCAGTTTACCTCCCGTAGTAATATCCCCAACACATAGTAAAGGCCAATGCATAGTATAAATAGTTTCTTGCAATTTTATCATATTGGAAACATAGAGAGGTAGAGATATAGTTCCTCTCTCATAATAATTGCAAGTAGGAGCAGCAAGCACATGCATATTATATCAATCAAAATCATCATGTGTAATAGTAAAAAGCAACCCATCAATATAATCCTTAATAAGGGTAAACTTCTTCGATATAGTGTAGTTTGGAGAATTCAAAAAGATAGTAGGACTATCATGCGTGGGTGCAATAGCAACAATTTCATGTTTAACATAAGGAACTATAGCAAGTTCATCTCCATAAGCATAATTCATATTGGCATCTTGGCCACAAGCATCATCAAAAAGGGATATTTCAAAATAATCGAAGGGATCATAACAGTCATCATAGCAATCATCCTTCGGTAAGCACGAAGGGGAATTAAACAATGTATGAGTTGAAGAGTTACTCTCATTAGAAGGTGGGCACGGGTGATCAATCTGCTCTTCCTCCTTTTGTTCTTCGCTCTCTTCCTCATCTTTTTCATCCAATGAGCTCACAGTTTCATCAATTTCTTCTTCCATAGACTCCTGCAAAATATTAGTCTCATCTTAGACAGCGGAGACTCTCTTAATAAGCGCATTAATTTCGTAATTTTATTCATAATTCTCATAACAATATTTCAGGATAGCTAAATTTTCAGGTCTATAAACAGCATCATCAAAATCTTCAAACTCTTTAAACAGAGATTCAATTTCATAAGCACCCATAAAAGCAACAAATTCTTTTATTTGTTCCACATCATAGTAATCGTATATACCATTAGCATAAGAAGCTAATATTTTATTATCATTAAATTTGCATGAAAAGGGAAGGTGTGGAGCCTTCATCCTAGAGCAACAAGTATAATCATAACTCAAGCATACTTGCCGAGCATACCACTTCAATATATGAATTTGATCCCATAGTAGTTTCCCTTTTTGTGTCAAGTCGTAATCCCTAAAGTATTCACGTTGATCCAATGTTATTCCCATTACATAATTGAATGGGGTTTTCTCAGGATTATTAAAGTAGTACATAATATCTTTCACATAACCAGCATCGAGGGTTTTAGGAGGTTCCCCATCTCCATGAGCAGAAAGTACACCTAATTTTTTTGGTATTTCGTGTTCCATATCCATAACTAAAGATAAAGAACAACTAAGAGCAGCAAATAACAATTACTTAGTGATAAAGCAAACAAGCACACACGAGAATATTCACCCAATGCTATAACTCCCCGGCAACGGCGCCAGAAAAAGGTCTTGATAACCCACAAGTATAGAGGATCAATTGTAGCCTCTTTCGATAAGTAAGAGTGTCGAACCCAACGAGGAGCTAAAGGTAGAACAAATATTCCCTCAAGTTCAATCGACCACCGATACAACTCTACGCACGCTTAACGTTCGCTTTACCTAGAACAAGTATGAAACTAGAAGTACTTTGTAGGTGTTTTTGGATAGGCTTGCAAGAAAGTAAAGAGCATGTAAATAAAAACTAGGGGATGTTTAGATGAAGACAAAACTAAATTAGTTTTAGTAGAGAGCTTGTTGTCACGATAAAGTTATTTGTCCCTAGGCAATCGATAACTAGACCGGTAATCATTATTACAATTTTATTTGAGGGAGAGGCCTAAGCTAACATACTTTCTCTACTTGGATCATACGGACTTATGATTGGAACTCTAGCAAGCATCCGCAACTACTAAAGATTCATTAAGGTAAAACCCAACCATAGCATTAAAGCATCAAGTTCCCTTTATCCCATACGCAAACAACCTACTTACTCGGGTCTGTGCTTCTATCACTCATGCCACCCACCATAAGCAAATCATGAACATATTGCAAACCCCTACAGAGGGGATCCCTCACGCTTACGCGACACGGAGAGCACCATAGGACAGAACCAATAATAAAACATGCAACTCAAACCAATCTTGATCATCAAATAGCCATTAGGACAAAACGGATCTACTCAAACATCATAGGATAGCCATACATCATAGGGAAATAATATATAGTGTTGAGCACCATGTTTAAGTAGAGATTACAACGGGTAAGAGAGAGGTTACACCCGCTGCATAGAGGGGGGAAGAGTTGGTGGTGAAGGTGGTGAAGTTGTTGGTGAATATGACGGTGATGATGATGGCCCCTGGTGGCACTCCAGCGCCATCGGAAGCAAGGGGGAGAGGGCCCCCCTTCTTCTTCTTCTTCCTTGACCTCCTCCCTAGATGGGAGAAGGGTTTCCCCTCTGGTCCTTGGCCTCCATGGCGTGGGAGGGGCGAGAGCCCCTCCCAGATTGGATCTGTCTCTCTGTCTCTCTCTGTTTCTGCGTTCTCAGATTCTACCCCTTCACCGTTTCTTATATTCCCGGAGATTCATAACTCCGATTGGGCTGAAATTTGAACATGACCTCTATACTGATATTAGCTTTCTTGCGGAGAAAGAAGGGCATCAACCGCCTTACGAGGTGGCCACGAGGGTCAGGGGCACGCCTGCCCCCCTGGGGCGCGCGCCCTACCTCGTGGGCCCCTCGAGCATCATCTCGCGTTGATTTCACTTCCCAAAAATCACATATATTCCAAAAAAATCTCCGTCCGTTTTTATTCCGTTTGGACTCCATTTGATATGGATATTCTATGAAACAAGAAACATGCAACAAACAGGAACTGGCACTGGGCACTGGATCAATATGTTAGTCCCAAAAATAGTATAAAAAGTTGCCAAAAGTATATGAAAGTTGTAGAATATTGGCATGGAACAATCAAAAATTATAGATACGACGGAGATGTATCTATTACTTGCAATTGTTAGGCTCACTTTCATATTCCGCATTATTGCCTAAAATTGCTAAGTAACAATTAAAATTTGTAATTGTACCTATTCACCCCCCTCTAGGTCCATCATGATCCTTTCAATTGGTATCAGAGACTCGTGCTCTATTCTTATGGCTTAACCGCCCTAGAGCGAGATGAACCCCGATGGGACTCCCCTTGTTGCAGATCTGAAGAGTACGGGCGTGGCTTCCACGGAAGCCAAGTCCTTCACTTTAGAGGATCTGGAACAAGCTCTTGCTAAGCAAAAGGAGGATCATGATGCTTCTCTTGAGGCCTTGGTCCAAATGAGGATAGACACACTAACCATGATGCTTGCACCACTTTCTGGTGGTGTGGCCTCGAGGCCAGCTATGCCTACTCCTTCACTTAGCCAACAACCTCCTAGTAATGAACGCTCTAGTGTTCCTTGGCTTTATGCAATATCTCAAATAGAGAAACCTAAGTATAATCCTCAAGGCAAACCTCCTTTACTTGATGACACTACCGATTTTGCTTTGTGGAGAGTTGCTATGAAGGATCATCTTCGATATGGAAATGATGAGATGTTGGAGATCTTGGAGTATGCTACCAAGCTGTTGACCCAAAGAATATTACTCCAAGATAAGTATATGACAAGAATCTCAAGGACACAACAACCATGTTCATAAGAAGAGGCATGACTGACAAGCAAAGGAGACCATACATACATATCACAAGTGCCAAGGAATTATGGGATAGCATTCTGAGGACTAAGACTGGTACCTCCACTCCTGGACTTGCTCAATCTGAAATTGCCAAGGGTCAATTGCAAAACTTTTGTATGGATAAAGGTGAATCTCCCAAGAAACTACTTGAGCGTCTCATGACTCTCACCGCCGACATTGAGTCATGTGAATGTGACAAGACTCAAGATGGATTCAACTTGACTATGCAATTTCTCGTGGATAAGTTGCTTCATGATATTGCTCCATATCATCACCAAATGGTGTGGGACATAAGACAACACCATGGATTCAAGGAAATGACTCCAGATGACATCATGTCCACTTTCCAACTATTTGAAGAGTCAAAGGCACATGCCACAAAACATCTTGCCATGCATGGTACCTCTACATCAAAGATCAATCTTGCATTGAAGGCCAAGCATGTATGTGAAGAAGAGCAAAGTGAAGAAGAAGAAGATAATGAGGATGGTGATGAGATTGACTCGGATGAGAGCCCGTCATATGAAGACATTACTCTCTTTGTCAAAAAGTTTAGTGCGGGAAAATTGAAAGGAAGATTCTAGAAGAAGAAGGTGAGAAAATGCCACAACTGTGAAGAAACCAACCACTTCTCCAACGAGTGCCCTTATGAGAAGAGAGAAGATAAACCAAGGTTTCCAAGAACTTTCCCAAGAAGAAGTTGACAAATCCTTTGAAATCCAAGCTCAAGAAGAGAGATGGGAAAGCAATGGTTGCTCATGAAGAATCCGATCCGGATGATGTTAGTGGTGTTGCCGGAGTTGCTCAAGATTCTCAAAACACTTTGAGGCTAGTCAACAAGAGTGGTGATGTTGTCACCTACAACTATATGAAAGACTACAATGTCAATGCTCACAAGTGCCTAATGGTAAAGGCCGTGGTAGAAGATGGAGAGGACCAAAGCTCTCCTGACAAGGTCAAGGTAACCCCACGATCAAACCCTCCTCTCTTCACTCCTTCTACTCCTAGTGATTAGTATCTTGATGTGAAGGATAGTTATGAGGATGATGATATAGATGATCCTATGCTTGCTAAAATAAATAAGTTCATGTGCTCCCTCAAAGGAAAGAAGCTCACTATGTTTCGTATGTTTATGGAGATGGTGAGTAATCACACCATCACCATTAAGGAACTCAAAACCCTCGTCATCGAGGAAAATGAAAATATGAAATCCTTGAGAGGAAAGTCCAATATGAGGAAGTATGAAATGATGAACTATGCTTGAAAATTGGTGCAAACATTGATGTTCATACTAAAGATCTTGCCTCCTTGAAAAAGGCTAATGACTCTTGAGAAGAGTTGATGAATGATAAAAGTAAACTTGTGAAGTCTCATGCTTCTCTCTCTAAGGATTGTGAGCTCCTATCCGTGTCCTTCAAGACTAAGGAAGAAGAGCTCACCCTTCTTACAAAGAGTTTTGAGATGCTCAAGCTTACTTATCTTGAAACTCTAGCCAAGGCCTACTCTTCTTCTATTATCAATGTTGATACTTGTACTACTAACTCTAGTAGTGATCTAGCATCTATTCTTGAGGATAATCTCTTTCTCAAGGCTAAAATCGAGAAAGGTCTCATGACATGTGCTCAAGGACAAAAGAACCTTAATGAGGTATTGAGCCAACACAATGAAGTGTTTGCCAAAGTGGGGCTCGGGTTTGACCCAATCACAAGCAAGAAGAAGACGTCTTCTCAAAAGTGCACCACTCCTCTAAACGAAAATTTTGTACAAGAAGGGCACAAGGAGAAAGGTAAGGTTGTTAGTGGGAAGGCCACAAGGAGCATGCCCACTCTTAACAAGCCAAAAGAGTTCATGCCTCCATCCTATGTACTTTGTAAGACTAAGATGGAGAAGTTTATGCAAAATTTGTTGGTCCTCGAAACGCATTCTGATTCTATGCTATTTGGGTTCCTAAGATCCTTGTGACTAACTTGAGAGGTCCCATTGCAAAATGGGTGCCTCTAACCAAGCCATAATTGTGTGTAGGTTTCCTTATCCGGTGGAGTAAAATGAGTGATTGATAGTGGATGTACCAATCATATGACCGGAGATAGCAAATTGCTCTATGATTTCATGGAAGCTATTCAACCATTTGTGAGCATTATGTTTGGTGGACGATCAAAAGGATATGTACTCGGGTTGGGCAAGGTGGCTATCATAAATGACATGTCTCTAGCAAATGTCATGCTTGTTCAATCCCTTAAATATCATTTGCTTTCTGTTCGCCAATTGGCTTCTATTGGTTATGATACACTCTTTGGACTAATGGATGTGAAAGTCTTTAAGAGAGATACTCTCGAAGTGGCCTTTGTTGGAGAGTTGGATGGCAACCTTTACACGGTTGATTTCTCAAAAGAGAGCACATTCCATGCGACTTGTCTGATGGCTAAGGCTGACAAGGGGTGGCTATGGCATCGCCGGCTAGCCCATGTCGGCATGAGAAATCTTCAAGATCGCTTAAAGGGTAATCACATCCTTGGACTAACCAATGTCTCTTTTGAGAAAGATCGTGTGTGTAGTGCATGCATAGCCGGGAAGCAACATCAATCAAAGCACCCACCCAAGAATATTGTGTCTACTTCAAGGCCTTTGGAGCTCCTTCATGTGGATCTCTTTGGTCCTCCTTCATGGGATAGTCTTGGTTGGAAAAAGTATGGGCTTGTCATTGTTGATGATTACTCAAGATATACATGGGTCTTCTTCCTCAAGTCCAAGGACGAGACAAAGATCACCTTCATTGATTTTGCCAAGCAAGCACAATGCAAGTTTGACAAAGAAATCTTAGCAATAAGAAGTGATAATGGCTCTGAGTTCAAGAATCTATACCTTGGAAGAATTTCTTAGTGATGAAGGAATTGAGCATCGATATTCAGCTCCATACACTCCTCAACAAAATGGTGTAGCAGAAAGGAAGAACCGCACACTTGTGGAGATGGCGAGGTCCATGTTGGATGAATATAAGTCGCCACAAAGTTTTTGGGCCGAGGTTGTCAACACCGCATTCCATGCATCAAACCGGCTCTTCCTCCGCACTATATTGGAAAAGACTCCATATGAGCTCCTAACTGGGAACAAGCCGAATGTCAAGTACTTTCGTGTATTTGGGTGCAAATGTTTCATCCTCAACAAAAGAGAATGGTTAGGAAAATTTCAATCCAAAACCATTGAGGGCATATTTGTTGGCTATGGATCAAACTCTCACGCCTATAGAGTCTACAACAAATCCAATGGATGTGTTGTAGAAACTTGTGACGTGATGTTTGATGAATTTAATGGCTCCCATGGGGAGCAAGTTGATCTAAGTGATGTAGGTGAAGAAGATTCTTCTCAAGATATTTTGACCATGGGTGTTGGTGCACTCCTTCCAATGGAACAAGAACCTCATGATGATGATGAAGAAGATGGAAGCTTCACACATCATCAAACTACTTCAACACCCATACCATCACAAGCTCCTATTGCTCAACCAATGCCCTTAGACCAAGTACAAGAAGATGATCATGTCCCTCATCATGATAATCTTCAAGAACAAGATCATCATCAAGGGCAAGAATAATAAATTGTAATCATTGATGATGAACCTCAACAAATGCAAGATGAAGAAGAAGATCTTCGACCACACATAAATGATCCATATGTTGAGGACGTGGATGATGGACATGAAGTTGAACCTCGTGAAAATCTAACATACATCATGCCTCGAGTGGCCGGTCGTGTTGATGTTGACAAAATTCTCACTGGCATATTGATAACCCACAAGTATAGGGGATCGCAACAGTTTTCGAGGGTAAAGTATTCAACCCAAATTTATTGATTCGACACAAGGGGAGCCAAAGAATATTCTCAAGTATTAGCAGCTGAGTTGTCAGTTCAACCACACCTGGAAACTTAATATTTGTAGCAAAGTATTTAGTAGCAAAGTAATATGATAGTAGTGGTAACGGTAGCAAAAGGTACACTACAAAAAAAATACACTTCTGTGATGATACGTGTTTGTCACAGTAGGTCGCGTTTTTTGTCATGCATGTACATCCATGACTATTTTATGACAGAATCAAGATAGTCATACATGTGCTATCGCAGAAGTGTTCCATGACATTACCAAAATTATCATCACGGAAGTGTGCACTTCCATGACAATAAATCGCGCGTCACAGAAGTGCTTTCATCAAGGGTGACCGACACGTGGCATCCACCGTAACGGAACGTTGTTAAGCTATCGGGCCGGGTTTTGGATCCGATAACCCGTTAACAACACCGACCAATGGGGATTTTCCACATGTAAAATCATCATTGGCTGGAGGAAACACGTGTCGGCTCATCGTTGGGACAGATGTCATCCACTCATCGGACAGAAGGCGCCTATGATACGTTGACACGTGGCACAGCCCAACAAAGGCCCATTCCTATGAAAAGGCTGGCCCATTTGACTTGGTCAAAAGGTGGCGGGCCGACCCATGGAAAGCGTGTTAACGGCCTATTCGCATATAGCCCATTTAGAGCCCACTAACCCAAGGCCCGTTATGCCCTATCCGAATTAGGCCCAGTAGCGTCATCTGGGCCATCCAATATGATTCCAGCCCGTTTTCACTTCTGGCCCATGTATGGCACATGACATCTTTTGGCCCATATGAGGCCCTACGTAACTCTTGGCCTATTAACAACCAATGGTGAAACTGGCCTATAATGAACAGTGTATCATTTTACACCTATTAACGGCCCGTGGTGAAACTGGCCCGTAATGAACAGTGTGTCACTTTATACCCATTAACGGCCCGTTATTCCGTTGGGCTGTTTCCAGCCCATGTTATCTTTCGGCCTTCTTAGAGCCCATTTATTCTTGGGCTCATTTCCAGCATTCGTTTACTTACGGCCCGGTACTGTCACTTTCTGCTTGTGGGCCAAATTCAGCCCATGGTTACAGTCAGCCCGTTTGTGGTCCATTAATACGTTGGGCCATTTTCATAGCATCATCAAATATGGCCTATTAACGATGGCCCGTTATGGTCGGCCCATGAACGGACGATTCCAACTCTAGCCATTTACGGCCATAATGCGGCCTGTTATTGGCCCATGTTTGACCAATCGATCATACGGCCCGTATAAGGCCCATTGATGATACAACCCGTAGAAGGCCCATTGTTTCTACGACCCGTAGAAGGCCCATTGTTTCTACGACCCGTAGAAGGCCTACTGTTTCTACGGCCCTTATAAGGCCCACTGTTTCTACGACCCGTAGGAGGCCCAGTGTCACTACAGTAAATATTAGCCCATGGTTATTGTGGCCTAGTTTTAAAAATAGGTTATTGCAGCCACTAGCAAACCGCGGAAAAAGAACTGCACTGACTACAAGCAAACAAATAAACAAGACAACAAGGAAATAAATAAGCAAGCAACTTATACTAGGCTATCACGGCTATTACACATATTACATCCACTAGGCATCAAAGTTCGCCACCAGTGCAAATATAAGGAACAAAGCAGCATATAAACGCCATAGCAAAACAAATCCAGAACTGAAACCACTTTAGAAGAGTTCAAGAAACAATATCCTAGGTACCCATAATGCTGGCAAGATGCTTAGCAAGATTATTAACTTTCTCTTGTTTAGCGCTTAAATCCTCCAGCGCTTGCTGTTGCACAAGAAAGTACACATCTGAATTCTGCAGGAACTTCCTCGGTCATTCGGCTTCTTGCCGCAGCACAGCTGACTGATGCCTTTCAACTTGTAGCTGAGAATGAAGAAGCCGAAGTGATTCAGGCATCGAGTTCGAAGAGCTTGTGCCAGCGGTACTGGCCAGTAACTCGAACACTACATCAACACATGATTGTGGGGTTTTCTCACTGTCTACAAGATTGTTTTTATCACCTTTCTTCGAGACCAATAGGGTTGTCTCACTATCTTGAACCTTATCTGCATTACTTTCTCTACCATTGCGTAGTGGGGTGCTCTTCTCCAATATTCTGTTTGCATACTACAAGAGAAACAAGCAGACACATCACAGGTTTAGCTTGTAGTATACGAAACTCATTTTAGTAAACCGGTTCAGTAGTAAGGTGGACAGGATAACAGCATGAAACAAACATATATCTATGTACTATGGTCACTGTATTATCCATATCATTCTAGTTTATGTTCCCTAATCAAGATAGACACAGTTCAACTCATATATTTTTAAGACACAACAGCATAGACAGAATATAAGCGTGAGAAACTACACAGCATTGGCAGCACTTGTAATGTGCATCACATGAGAACATAACTGTTTATACAACTTAAACTGAAATCAACATAGAGCAAGAAGTTAGAACAGCAATCCAGTTAAAGAAATAGGTTTAAAACATACCTGTTGCGCCATTGGAGTTTCAATTGGATCCTTCAAATTCGAAAGTAGTTGGTATGAGTAAATACAGTGATGCAATAGCAAAGGAGTATGGACCATAGCTATGGAATCTGACCTGAGAACAGTTGCTCTTCTGCTTTAAACGTGGAGTTTGGGTTAGCTGTGGTGGTCTTCGTGCTTTGGGCACTGCAGTAGCTTTACAAACTGCTCGTGTGGGGGTACTCTGTGGTGGACATGGTGCTTTGTCAACTATAAGTGGGTTACTATCCGCTGGGGTTGCGGTTAGATGGGTTGTAGCTGGTTCTCTGCCCAACGGTGTAAGTGTGCAATCTGGAAGAGTCTCGATTATGTGTGGTGGGGCTAGTTTGTGGGCCAGTACAACCATGTTTCTATCTGCATCGACGGGTAGCACTGTCTTTTGTGAAGAACGGGTTTTTGCTCCCTTAGATACTGCCATCACCCCCTCCAATTCAAATGGCTGATAAACAAGAAAAGAAATTGAACGTATAGACATTCTATGATAGACAGATGTGGTAATTCACATATATGTTGTCTAAGCAAACAGGACAGCATGACACAATTTCACATATATGATGCCTAACTAAACAGGATAGCATGACACAGTTTCAGATATATGATGGATAACTTAACAAGATATAATGGCATAATTCAACATATGATGAGTACCTAAACAGGATGACATGACAAAACTATATGATGTCTTTCTAAAATAGGTTGGAATGAAATAATTCACATACATGTTGTCTAAGTATACAGGATGGCATGATATAATTGACATAATTGATTCATATACTAAGCAGCTGGCACTCGCATGTATGATCTCTAAACTAAGCAGATTGAATTCAATATTGTGCATATGATTTATAAACTAAGCAATGCAAGAAACCATATGCATCATATGAGAAATATAAACATTGCAACTTAGAGCATACACCTCAGGTGGGATATAGGACTGGTCATCTGTCTCTGAATCCTCCTTTGAGGAGCTCCCTGTAACCATCGAGATATATGCTTCAACATGTACCATTGCCTGCTCTGAAGACCTTGTTTTCACTCCAGATTTTTCCATAACCAGCTCAAATGGTTGATACACGTGAAGAGTAGTTCAATATACATAGATTGTCGACAAATGGAATACGTAATGGAAAAAAAGATGGCATTAGATAATTCACATATATGATGCCTGGCTCCATGGCGATGCATAATTCACATATATGATAACTGGTTGAAAAACATGGCATTGCATAATTCACATATCTGATATAGAAAGCAAACAGGAGGCATTCACACAAAGCATGTCTAATCTAAGCAGATGGCATGGCAATGCAAGACACCATATGCATGATATGAGCAATATAACCCAGCCAAGTTAGAGCATGCACCTCGGGGAGGAATACGACTGGTCATCTCTCTCTGAATCCTCCCCTGAGGAGCTATCTGTAACCAGCAAGAAATCGGCATCGACAGGTAGCACTAACTGCTCAGAAGACCTTGTTTTCACTCCAGATTTTCCCATGACCGACTCAAATGGCTGATGCACAGGAAGAGTTGATGAATGTATAAACATTATTGAAAAATGGAATACATTATGGAAAAAAATATGGCATGATACAATTCACATATATGATGACTGGCTAAACAGGATGGCATTGCATGATTCACGTATATGATGCCTGGCTAAAGAAGATGGCATTGCATAATTCCCATATACTCCCTCCGTTCCTAAATATTTGTCTTTTTAGAGATTTCAGATGGACAACCACATATGGATGTATATAGACATGTTTTAGAGTGTAGATTCACTCATTTTGTTCCGTATGTAGTCACTTGTTGAAATCTCTAAAAAGACAAATATTTAGGAATGGTGGGAGTATGATATAGAAACCAAACAGGTGACATTCACACAAAGCAAATCTAAACTAAGCTGATGACATATAAGATGTATAATGTAAGCAATGCAAGGCGCCATATGCATGATATGACCAACATCAACATTCCAGGTTAGAGCAAACACCTCAGGTGGTAAACAGGCGTGGTCGGCTCCTTCTGAATCTCCATCTGAACAGTTATCTTCCTCTGGAATATAATCTGGAAATGCAGGAGGGGGCACTTCGCCCACCATGGAGCGGCGTTTGCATGACATTATATTCGCACGCAACGGTCTTCTCTTTTTCTCTACATGTTCAGTATGATTGTGTACAATATCTGACATGCATAATAAAAAAATAGTTAGATTTTGTAAGGCCTAAGGGGTGCATGCAAAAATCAAGACTGATGGTAGCAAACGAGTGGATGGATCCAAAATTAATGATAGCAGGTAGATTATAGCTTCAGTTTAAAAATATAGACAATGAATCATCTATTGTTTGTTGCCCACCCAACATGAACCACATAGAAGACCCCAGATGAACCAGATAGTAGACAGATACTATTCGTTGCTGGCTCGATATGAGACCCATGGGCAATTCAAAACTCAAGATTGAACGATAAAGTAGCAGGTAATAATAACTGATGTATAACGTAAGCAAACACGAAAGACTGCGACCTCTCTTCCGGAACTGTGTAGTCCTCAGGTTCATCTGCTCAGTCGATGATGGTAATGCAGTTGGCGTGGCTGCCGACAATGAGGAAGATGATCTGAGGCGGTGAAAGGAAGTCTACAGGGGGGATCTCTGCTGCAGTGAACACTTCTGTCCATGGTGCACCTCAGGTGGGGTGGATGACGGCACGGCAGGAGCAGGACATAACACACAGAGTTTTCTTTGACGCCTATCTGAAAATGAAGTAAATATGTAAGGGCTCCTTAGAATTGGAGGATTCTATAAACGCAGGGACAGGAAAAACACAGGAATAGGATAGGAATGCAAGTGCAAAACTGAGCATTTGGAAACATAGGATTTTAATCAACCTGGGTGTTTAGCTCACATGAATTGGAAGAATAGAGGAATGGAGAAACAAAGTGATGCGACAAGTGTACAACCTCTTTGGCATAGCCTTGTGGACCTCAACATCATTGGGTTGGATATGGAGGATGGTGATGATGCTGGTGTGACTGTCGGAGGCGGGGAAGAAGATCCGAGGCCTCTGGACATGGCGCCGAGGGTACTGCTCCGCTGTGATGGACGGTTCCGTCGTTGGAGAAGCTCCGCTAAGGTGTACGGCGACGAGGCTGACAAGAAAGACAACTTTAATCTGAAGTGGGACCCTAATATCATCTGCAATAGATGATGTAAAATACATCACCAAAAAGTGCTAGATGTAAAACACATCAGCCGTGCCATGGCCACTCCGACAGATGCTGTAAGTACTGTTCACTCTGAACTTAACTGAAGAAAATGAACTTCACAGTCGAAACTGAATTTTACTGTCGAAACTGATTGAACTAGTAACAGAGCATTGCAATAGATGTTTAGGGCGTTCGAGCACTAGTTGCAGAGAAGTAGTGATCTAAATCAGCAGACGCTCGAGCAGGGAACGCACTAGCAGAGAGCAAGTCGTGCAGTAGCACCACGAGCGAGTGCTAAAGCGGCAACTCCTGTAGGTGCCGGAGGTCATGCAGCAGCAGTAGCGCAAGCGAGAGCAAGAGTAGAGCAGCAACATGAACAAAAGCAGGAGCAGTGCAGCAGTGTGACCGACAGCAAGAATAGAGCCGCAGCGCGAGTGAGAGCCAGAGCAGCTGCAGCTAGTGCTGTTGTGAAAGTCGCCGCCGAGGAAGCAATGACATGGGGGAGAGATGTCGTGGATGATGTGGCCGGTGACGGCGCCGTCGATGGAGACACGCCAGGTCTGCTCGGTATCGAGCACCGGCAGCCCCGTGAGATCGAATAAAAGATAAAATGCAGTGGTGAGTGCAGAACCTCCTTGTTGGCGCCGAGTTGGCCTCAGCTTCATCGGAGGAATTGGTGAGGGTGCTGTGGTTCCGGTGGGGCAGGTCAAGACGGCGTTGTGGGGATTGAGGTGGCGTGATGGATGAGGCAAACATCGGGGCAGGTCCTTGGAGGTGGAGGACGGGGTGGCTGATCCGGCGGGACGACGAGATCGACAACGGATCCTCATCCGGTGCGGTCGATGAGGGACGGCGAGCTGTTGCGGTGGATGATGTAGTTAGGGAAGAGTCTCCGGCTGGGCGGCGGACGGGAGGCTGATGGAGGAGCGTGGGGTTTCGTGGGTTTTGGCGGCCTCAGTGTACGAATGGGGGGCGAAGGGGGAGGGGGGAGCCAAGCTTAGGGACGCGCTTGTCCGAAATGTAGGGTAAGTTACCAGCGTACCCCCACCGGTTTTGACACCGCGATGTGGAGCTTCATTTCTGGCTGAGGGGTAGAAGGGGTATTTCGCGTGTCTGGGCTGCGGGAGCAATTTCGGATGAGGAGGGAGTTCTCGCGCGCGTCCAAATTTCTGGATAACAAGGCGCGACGCGGGTTGAAGAAGTGGGAGTTTCAAAGCAGGTGAGACAAAAGATACTTGAGCTTGAAAATTTCGGGATAACAAGGTGCGGATTCCTTGTTCGGCAGAACAAACTTAACGTGTAAAAAAACAATTCATACAAGACACAAGAGAGTCATGTCCCCTTTTACTATATTGCTATAGATGCCATTGAAAAAACTACAAGAAAAATGTAAAAAAATCGGGAGAACAAGATTTCCCTGCACAGTACCAAATCGATTCGCACTTCCCTCAACTACAACAAAAAACAAATCAATTCCCACCAAAGAAAGAGTAATGTCCCTTTTTATATGATTACAGATGCCATGATCTCAAATTTCAATTTTTGAATCCATGTTATGTTGAATTCGAATATATCGTTAGGTGACCTTGCGGTTTATAATTGATGTAGTCGTACATTTTGATCTTCCGTCATATATGAACATTTTACTCCACCATGTGAACATATATATTGTCGTCTACCATATGGAGTAAATTTGAATCAATTTTCCTTATTTGAATACGATTGTTGTCAAGTTATACAATAATTTAAATATTATCTTGATAACAAAAAACATACATATAGAAGTAATCATATTTCACTATGAACTACATGTACCATACGCTCTCCAATTCAAATATTTGTATCCATTTTATGTTGAATTCAAATCATAGTACATTATTGGCCTAGGTAGCGAGATGTTTGGGATAATCTAAACCCTGTTTTCATACATATAATTTTTGGCTAAATTGGGACAAGTTTTGGTATAAGCCTCTTGCAAAACCGGAGATTCTCTCAACAAGCCTCATGGTTCCGAGAGGGAACATGTCACCTTTGTGTGCGAAATGATATACGCTGCCTCCCCCTAATTTTATTTACAGAGGAAACATAGAACTATATGAGTGCCCTATTAAATTTTGGAATTATTTCAGGTTCATTTGGCCTTTTTATACATTAATTGACTTTCTGGACTTTTAATGTGCATAATCTAAATATGAATTGCATGCACATGCTCCGGTGCACCAAAGTGGGTTGAAAAATCACATGTGTGTCCTTGGTTGAATTTCTAGGTCCCATGGAAGAAATGAGAATCAAATTCAAACATCTGGGCATCATGACTCGGCCGAGATCATCGAGAAACTTTGATTTTAAATTCATGTAAATCCAAAACTCGCCTGGAAATCATGAAACTTGGCATGGTGTCATGTCATGGCACTAACATGTTGTGGTAAAAAATTGGGCCGATTTGGAAGCTCGTGGTTCTAAGAGGGAACGTGCCACCTTTGAGTGTGAAACGATATACGCTGCCCCCCCTTTAGTTTCTTAACAAAGGCAACATAGAACTACATTAGTGCCCTATTAAATTTTGGAATTATTCCGGGTTCATTTGTCGTTTTTTATACATTAATTGAGTTTCTGGTCATTTAATGTGCATAAGTCAAATTTTGAACTACAAGCACATGCTCTCGTGCACCAAAGTTGGTTGAAAAATCACATTTATGTCCTCGGGTGAATTTCTAGGTCCCATGCAAGAAATGAGAATAAAATTAAAACATCTGGGCATCGTGGTTCGACCGAGAACATTGAGAAACTTGGTTTTAAAATTCTTGTAAATCCAAAACACATCTGAAAATCATAAAACTTGGCATGGATGTCATGTCATGGTACTACCACGTTGTGCTAAAAAATTTGGCCGAATAGGAATAGATTTTGGTATAAGCTTCTTGCAAACCGAAGCTTCTCTCAAGAAGGCTCATGGTTCTGAGAGGGAACGTGCCACCTTTGAGCGCGAAACGATATGCGTTGTCCCCCTTGAGTTTATTTACAAAGGCAACATAGAACTACATGAGTGCCCTGTTAAATTTTGGAATTATTCCGGCTTCGTTTGGCCTTATTTACACATTAATTGAGTTTTTGGTCATTTAATGTGCATAATTCAAATTTGAACTACAAGCACATGCTCCCGTGCACCAAAGTTGGTTGAAAAATCACATTTGTGTCCTCGGGTGAATTTCTACTCCCTCCTTCCATCTATATAGGTCCTAATGCGTTTTTCGAGGCTAACTTTGACCAAATGTTAGAGCAATAATATATGACATGCAACTTACACAAAGCATACCTTCAAATTTGTATGTCAAAGGAGCTTCCAATAATATAATTTTCATAGTATACATCTCGTGTGCTATTAATCTTGTCAATAGTCAAAGGCTGTCTTGAAAAACACATTAGGCCCTATATAGATGGAAGGAGGGAGTAGGTCCCATGCAAAAAATGAGAATAAAATTCAAATATCTGGGCATCGTGGCTCGGTCGAGAACATTGAGAAACTTGGTTTTAAAATCATGAAACTTGGCATGGTGTCATGTCATGGTAGTACCATGCCGTGGTAAAAAAACTGGCTGAATAGGAACAAATTTTGGTATAAGCTTCTTGCAAATCGGAGCTTCTCTCAAGAAGGCTCGTGGTTCTGGGAGGGAACGTGTCACCTTTGTGTGCATAATTCAAATTTGAAATACAAGCACATGTTCCAGTGCACCAAAGTTGGTTGAAAATCACATGTGTGTCCTCGGGTAAATTTCTAGGTTCCATGCAAGAAATGGGAATGAAATTCAAAATTCTGGGCGTCGTGGTTGGGTTGGAAACATTGAGAAACTTAGTTTTTTAATTCCTGTAAATCCAAAACACGCATGAAAATAATGAAACTTGGCTTGGTGCCATGACATGGCACCAACATGTTGTGGTAAATTTGCAGTCCGATTTGCGAAGGCACACACATTAACAATCAACAAAGTCATTTTGGAACAAGTGCTGTCACGTTACAATCAGAAACACAAGTATTATTGAAACCATGGGCGTTCTACTTACTAGTACCATTTACGTGCCGCCACGTGTCCCCATTTTTTATTAGCTAGGAGGCGCCGTGCAGGGTAGCTATTTGAGTACGAGAGGCGTGCGATCAGACCTGTGCGTTTGCTTATCGGGAGGAGAGCCCTTTGACCTTGCCGTACTGGATCATGTGCACGGGCATGGGATGCGCGGTGCTGATGTGGTGGTAGAGCGTCGGCGGCAGGCCTTCGTAGCCGCAGACGGGCACGGGGAATTTGCAGGGCGCGAGCGGACACACGCTCTGGTGATCAGTGAGCTTGTGGTAAGTGACGTAGAGCCCATAGCCTTCGTGCGGGCACTCCACCCTCACCGACGAAAGGACGGAGTCCACCGCTGTGTTCCGCATGTCAAAGCCACCGCTGCGCTCGCACTTCGGGCACTGCTGCTGGTTCCCGAGGCGGTCGACGCGGCAGTCCGCGCAGGCCAGGTGCCCTCCCTTGCACTGCAGAAATCAATCGAACAACACATCAATCAAGAAACCAGCACCATGCTCAATCAGCCGAATGGACGAGGTGTATTCGAACCTCATACACTGGAGGCGTCAAGGGGCGGAGGCACAAGGGGCAGTGGAGCACGGTGAGGTCCATCGAGACCTTAGAGAGCTCCATCATCGGGTCCTGTTCGGTCTGCATGATCTCGCCCTCCTCGTGCACAACCATCTCTCGACTTGGGCCGGGGTATTACAAAGCTTTACCGTCACATATTTTATAATACTTCAAGGTGCATTAAATCAACACATGCAAGTATCAAAAGGAGAGTCACGGCATGCATGCATGCGTTGTAATTAATGCATCGGTAAACGCAAATTATTGAAATATATCGAGTGCAGTGCTTTGATGTGTCGCGTTAACTCGTACATCAACGAGAAGTTTGATTATCCTCTCCCTCGCGGATTTAACCGCACCTGCCTTTGGCTATATGACAGGTTGGCCACACACCTGTCGGGCCCACCTATCATACACGCAAAGGCAGGAGCGTCCCTCCCTCGCCCATGAGCATGGTGGCTGGCAAGACTAGGAGAAGCTTTCGCTACACACTCTCCCTCCCGCACGTGGTGGACATGCAGCAGTTCAATCGGTGTCAGATGGCCAGAAGCGTACTGTAGTACTCCTCCAGTGCAGTAGTACTCCATCATTGTTCGACTTCCCGAAGAGGCGAAGAGCCAAGCGCAACCTGGACGCTCGTGTGGCAGTTTCATGTGTAGAGTAGTCTAGGATAGTGTGTACCGTGCCTGTAAGCTTAAAATCGTTGGGTTCGGCTCCATGCTATGTGGTCGTCTCAAAGTTTTTTTAAAAGAATTAAAATAGTCTTCTGGCCCTACCTGACACCCTCGTGATTCTAGTTTGCACGCTCATCTGGTCAAGACAGGAATATATATTTTAATTTGTTTTTTTTAAAAGGGGGGACTCCCCGGCCTCTGCATCGGAACGATGCATACGGCCACATATATTTTAATTTGTGGTGGGTTAATGTTAGGGGTTGCAGCAAATATATTGTACACTGCGGGTCTTTCAGCCAAGTTTAGAGGCAAGCATGTGGGGCCAGTGCTATGATGTGTCGCGTCAACTCGTACAACGAGGAGAAGCTTGATTTTACTACACGCCTTCTCCCTCACCCATGCGCGCGGTTGCTCGCAAACAAGGACAGGCTTTTGCTTAGTAGTACTTCTACAACAAGCTATATGTCCCGCTCGTGGTGGACGGACATGTAGTAGTGGATTCGACACTGTAGAAGCAGTAGTAGTAACATCATTGTTCGTCTTCTCGAAGAGGCGAAGAGCCAAGCGCAATCCGAATGTTGCAGTTGCGAACATTGGAGCACGCATATCGCCAGGGTCTTGCATGAGACAAAATTGCTATGTGATCCCACTATTATACTAGTACGTACAACTACTTGCTAGTATAGCTCTGTAAACCAGAAAGGAGTATTTGCCCTTCTAGAGATTTCAACAAGTGACTAGACTACACCGAGACTGAGTACATATGGAGCAAAATGAGTGAATCTGCACCGTAAATAAATACGTACTAGTTCTATCGTTTTCCTCTTCGAGGTGCACAATATTGAGTATACTGACTAGTCTCTTTTTGACACTCATTTACGGTTTTTTACACAGTACAGACACAAACGCTCATATACACGCGCATACACTCACCCCTATGAACGCACACACGCGCGGCACTATCATCTTGAAATTTATGAAGTCACCATAGGCACCTCGTCGTTGACGGGTCCATAGGTGCTTGAATGCCAAGGAGGGAGAGGGTAGTGGTTCTCGAGACGTTGAACGGTCAATGATGCATCCTCAATTACATGCAGAGGGAATTAATTGGAGAAGCAGAATAGAGCCAACACGATGTGAATGCAACAGAGTTTGGACTCTCATATAATAAAGGCGCCCCACCACTCCAATCCATCTACTCCCAAGTCTCTGCGCAACACTGCTCACTCCAATCCAAGACCAACTGACCAGAAGCCACAAACACCTATGGAGGCGATGGACGCGAGCGGCAGTCGGCTGTGCCAAATCATCCAAGGTGCCGGCCTGTGGCCCCGCACCGTGCAGCGTTTCCAGACAGTGCTGGCGACCGCAGGCATCGTAGCCCTCACCGACGCCGGCTTTGCCTCTCGCATGGACGACCAGATGGTCAACTCCATCCGCAAGTTCACCGCCATCAAGAAGCGCGCGGAGGACCTTGTCGTACTGCTCCAGCCCGCGCGCCTAGGATCCTCATTGCCTGCCACCCTCATTGGCCTCCATGGTGATGAACTCTTTCAAGCCCTGGTGGCCCTGCAGGTGCCGAAGGTCGCGACAAAGAATGTGCACCTCGAGGCCGCGCTCGCCATGCAGTGCCTCGCCATGCAAGAAACCGTCGACCTGCACATCCACATCTATGAGGAAATCGTCTACCTAGGCCACTACAAGGCAAGCGAGGACAGAAAGACGTTGGCCTTCTTCCAGCGGCTGGAATCTTTGGACGCCATTGTTCGGAAGCACATCGACCTGGCCACGAAAGCCGCTGCTACTTAGGCGTCGTTCGGTGGGCCGGCGCCCTGACTTGAGGAGGTGGACATCGTCGATGGATGCATCTCTTCTTCTTGCCTCCTGTAACCAGCATTGCATCGCCTCGTGGGCTTAATGTTTTATTAGTATAGTACTCCCTCTGTTCCCAAATATAAGTCTTTCTAAAGATTCCAGCAAGTGACTACTACATACAGAGCAAAATGAGTGAATCTACACTCTAAACTATGTCTACATACATATGTATGTTGTATTCCATTTGAAATAGTATATAAAAAGGCTTATATTTATGAACGGAGGGAGTATATGGCATTTTTATTCCAGTCGTAACGTTTTCACTGTGAGGTGGGGCCGCAGTTGAGCAAACCCACCCCGCCCAGCGGGCGTGGCCGAGTTTAGAATTAGAAGAGAGAAACGAGGGAGGAGAGCTAGCTGTAGCACGGACGCTATTCTCATATGGGACTCGTGTTTATAGAATAGGAGTACTGAGCACTCGTGCCTCTTTTTTTTGAGAGAAAAATTAGTCGTATGTCTAGTACCACTAGTTGGGTGCGTGCGACCTATAGATGTCATCACTTTAGGTCTCCTTTTTGAACAGCGGCTACGCTTCACAGTACATATTATTTCACGCATTTATCCTCCTATATGTACTCCTAGGCTATTTCCACGTGCTCCCATTCGCCGACATGTGGGACATAGATCATCTGGGTCGTAGTGCATGCATGACTCGGAGCATATGTCGGGGTACTTTACATTTCAGACCTCACGAATTACATGCAAACCCCCCACAGAAGAATAAATAAATGAATGAATTACTACATGAAACCGGATTATTTTCGTGGAAACCGGAGCATGTTCATTAAATTTTGGACATAACACGTTTATAAAAAATGACCGAACCGAAACCAGTCTAAGGGCCTCTTTGATTTTTCCTGCAAAAAAGGGCCTCTTTGATTCGCAGGATACTGAAAACACAGGAATGGGGTAAGTATGATAGCGATGAATCGAGACGAGGAGAACTCTAACTCAGTTAAAGGTTAGAGTTAGATTCTAACCCTGAACTAACTCTAAACCAAAGAGGTGTATGGATGGCAGGGTTAGATTGACAATAAATGCTCTATCTCAATCATTTGACTACTTTGGACCCTATTTCCTGCCGGATTTGCCGGGCGTGCAGCGAACGAGGGAGGGGTAGTAACTGTTGTCGCCTGTACACACTCAGCTTACTGTTGAATCCAGTTCCCCAAGAGCTGAAAAATGAACTGCCACCGCCGCCTACACACTATTTCACTCGAAGAGACTCCAATGGCGATCCGAGGGGTGAGCCTGCTGGATATGGACTTCAGCAAGGAGTTCCCCTTTGAGTTCGCCGTTCAGTCCTATGGCTGCACCAAGTTGAATGTGATGTACACCAACGATACGGACTCAGTGAAGCTTTGCCTCGCCTCAGTCCTATGGCTGCACCAGTTTCTGGAGTATTCGCCCGTTTCATCGGCAGCGCTGACTGCACCTTCGCTACGGTGGAGAGAAGGAAGAACGCGACGATTCGGCCATCTGGTGCAACAAGCTTGTCGACATCCAGAAGCAATACAAGATCATCAGCAACGGGCAGGAGAAGGACTCCGTGGTTGACCTTGCTGATACCATCATCGACCCCTGATACGCCAACATGAAAGAAGACGACCTAAACACGTGGGAGGTACCTCTGAATCTAGCCTACATAACCTTCGCGGCCAAGGACGCATACGCATGCTACGACATGTACAGGCAGATCTTGGACATGAGGGCGTGTCTGCTTCCCGTAACCGACGAGTACATGGACAGCCGCAGCATCATGATCAAGCGTGTCAGGAAGGTCTAGATGTTGTACTTTATCTATTTATAAGCACCTTTATCATCTGATTATTTCATGCATTAGCCTATGTGTCGTAATTATCTGTTTTGTCCGAAATATTTCTTTTAAGAACCCATTAACCTGATTTCTTTTTTTAGTGGCTATTTTCTTATGTATGTAAACTAGTTCACTTGTCCGTAAGAAAAACTAGTTCACTCGGCTGTCGTGCTTTGAATCTCCTTCCTCCCAACATATTCCCCTCCTCAGGTGGACCCAGCAGGTCTCTGAATTTTCTCCCACTTTCTTTTTCGATGTAACCTGAGTTTTCTCCCAGTACTTTCCCCTAGAACCAACTCAACTGTCCCACGTCTAGCCTAAAAATAATAATACCCCACGTACTATTAACTCATCAAATTAAAATGATATTTTATTTTGTAAGTTGAAAGTTCTTACAAAATAAAAATAATAATTGTTTATATATAACTTGGCAAGTTAACTCCTAGTGATTGCGTACATAAGCTTGCAAAGATTTTACTGACGTGCAATCATGTGTTTATGTTTTTATAAAATTTCTCCGTCTAGCCTAATATGATATTTTCACCCAGCCCAGCAAGTCCACGGATTTCGAGAAAAATGCAAATGGGATTTAAACGGGCTGCATAGATGCTACATCATTGTTTCACCCAGCCCACCAAATGGACTAAAAAGCAAATGGACTGGCTGACATGTGGGCCATTAGGTCAAAGCCTAAGAAGGCGTTGGATTCACATCCAACGGCCGGCATTCTTCTTCAATCTCTCGTCTTCTTCCCCTAGCGCTGCCGGAACCACCTGCTCTAGCCTTCGGCGTCCAGCGGTGTTGTTGTGTGCTCCTCAGCGAAATGCTACCCCACCAACGGCGAGGCCATCCCTCCACTCCGCACCTCCTGTTATTCTCTGCCGAGTGTAGGCCCACCCCGCACCCGAACCAGTCAAGTTTCCCACTCCTCTCCGTCTGTGACTCCACTGTCGTGTCTTCCCCATCTCCGGGTCATTCCAGCCTGGGGCCTCGCCGTCGTCTACCGCCTCGGTGCGCTCGGTGCGGCGTGGTCAACATACGAGAGTCATCGGAAGAGGACTGTACGTGGAGAGCCTGACGTCTAGGACCCACGAGGTCCATGGTCGCACGCAAGGAAAGTTCCTCCTTATTACGCACTGTACGTGCACTGTACGTGGGAAGGGCTTCTGTATTTCGCGAAAAAAAACATTCCCCCCGCTGACAAGTCAGACCCACCAGCTATATCTTCGCACGCAAGTGCCTCCTTATTACGCACCAAAAATTGAATACCCCCTGCTAGCTGGGACCCACCATAGTGGGTGGCTAACTTGTGGGCCTCCTAAGTTGATGAGGACGGAGGGCTTTGTCAACTAGTCAATATGAACGATTCTAGCTCCAGTGATCGTACGATGTCCATCCAACGGCCATAGTGCTTCTTCAACCTCTGGTCTTCTTGCTCCAGCCGGCCAAAGCAGCGCCGGTCGTGTCGCCTGCTCCTGCCTCTGGTGGCCGGTTGTGATGTCGTGGAGGCCTCACCGCCCCCTACTACTCCCATGGCTGGCCCAAGGTATCCCTGTACTCACCCACACCCCCTGTTATTCTGTGGCGACGGCAACCTCACGCCGCAGCCGAACCAGTGAACCCTCGTACTCCTCTCTGCGTGGGCATCCACTGCCGCGTCTTCCCCGGCTCCGCGTCGTCCCCTTCCTAGGCCTCGCCGTCGTCCACCACCATGGTTCTCTCGGTGCGGCGTGGTCAATGTGGTCAACGACCGACTTCCATCGGAAGAGTACTGTACGTGGAGAGGCTGACAGCTAGGTCCACGGCCACAGCCCAGTTTTTTTGTGATTTGCCAAGTAAGTCGCTTTGTCAGGCCTGTTGGGCTGCAAATCTTTCAAGACAAGGAGAGCACCATTCGGCTGGCCGAGAAAATGGTCTATCAGTAATGAGAAATGGGTTGTACATTTTTAAAACACATCAAACCGGCAATCAGTTTCAAATATCTTTTTTTCATTTCAAGATTTTTAATTTACATTAATTTTTATGCGTGGAGAATTTGTTGGATTTTATATTGATATACATTTTTTTAAATCAGTTTGAATGTGAGTCGAAATTTTGGTATTAAAAACAGTTCAGACCGCACCGAAATATGCAAAATTTCGTATAATTTTTTAATCGTGGCCACAATATGGGCTGTAATGCTAACAAAAAGAATATGGGCTCCAAAAAAACCTTAAAATTAGCAAATGGGCTGTAAATTATTAGAAATAATGGCAAACGGGTTGTATGATGTTTTCCACAGATTTGAGGCTTTCCTAAAAAAAGGTTGACGCGTAAGCAGTGACTGTTCATCGAACGGCCGTCGTGCTTCTTCAATCTCTGCTCTTCCTGCTCCAGCCGCTCAAACAAGTGCCGGTGGGACTACCTGCTCCCTCCTCCCCGTGGCTGGCTGTGCTACCGCGCAGGCCTCACCGCCCCACCGTACTCTCATCACTGGCCTAGCCACCCCTCCACTCACCCACACCCCCTGTTATTCTCCGGCGATGGCAGACGAACCAGTAAACCCTCGTACAGTCGTACTCCCCTCCGCGTTGGGAAACAACTGCTGAGTCTTCCCTACCTCCGTGTCGTTCCCTTCCTAGGCCTCGTCGTCGTCCACTGCCCTGGTGCTCTCGGCGCGGCCTGGTCAACGTGGTCAACGATCGACATGCATCTGAAGTGGACTGTACGTGGAGAGGCCGGCAGCTGGGTCCACGGCCGCACGCAAGGAAATGCCTCCTTATTACACGCAAAATAATGATTCCTCCACCTGACATCAGGGACCCACCGAAAGGGCCTCTGTATTTCGCGAAAAAAACGTTACCGCCGCTGACAACTCGGACCCACCAGCTATATCTTCGCACACAAGGAAGTGCCTCCTTATTACGCACAAAAAAATGAATACTCCCCCTGTTAGCTGGGACCCAGTATAGTGGCAGGCTAACTTGTGGGCCTACTAAGTTGACGGGGACGGAGGGCTTTGTCAACTTAGTCAATATGCACGATTCTAGCTCCAGTTACCATACAATGTCCATCCAACGGCTGTAGTGCTTCTTCAACCTCTGGTCTTCTTGCTCCAACCGCCCAAACCAGCGCCGGTCGTGCCTCGTGCTCCTGCCTCCCGTTGTCGGCTGCGATGCGGCAGAGGCCTCACCGCCCCTATTACTCCCACCGCTAGCTAGGCCATCCCTCTACTCACCCACACCCCCTGTTATTCTGCGGCGACGGCAGCCTCACACCGCAGCGAACCAGTGAACCCGCATACTCCTTTACGCGTGGGCATCCACTGCCGCGTCTTCCCCGGCTCCGCGTCGTCCCCTTCCTAGGCCTCGCCATCGTCCACCGCCCTGGTGCTCTCGGCGCGGCGTGGTCAACATGGTCAAGGAACGGCTTCCATCGGATGTGGACTGTACGTGGAGAGGCTGACAGCTGGGTCCATGGCCGCAGCAAGGAAGTGCCTCCTTATTATGTGCAAAATAATTATTCCTCCACCTGACGGTGGGGACCCACCAGACGGGCCACCATATTTCGCGAAAAAAATGTTTGCCCCTGACTGCTGGGACCGACCAGCTACATCTTCGCACGCAAGGAAGTTCGTCCGGGCAAAAAAAATGATTCGCCCCCTGACTGCTGGGATCCACCAGCTACATCTTCGCAGGCAAGGAAGTGCCTGACAGTCGGGACCCACCTGGTCGAAGCGTATGTAGCGTTGTCATTCTGGTCGCGAACGTGTACGTATATATATACTGGTGGATGTAGGGGCGTGCATGTGTCGTAGTAGAGGCGCGTACGTGTCGTAGTAGAGGCGCGCACATAGCATGTACACGTACGTACAGCAGCCAGGGTGCAAGAAAGAAAATACGGCCACGTATGTGTACATACGAGCGGGGTCTTGAACGCCTACTCGCACATACGTACGGCCAGGGCTCGTGTACATGGCTGGGTCAGAACGGAGAAACAGCGTCGTCGTCGTGTTCATGGGGAGGCAACGGAATGCGTCGTGTTCATCGGGAGGCAACGGAACGCGTGGGAGCCAACCGGCTGGGTCGGAACGTGTAAGTGCATCTAGTGTCACCCCTAGTTGGTTTTGGAGTATTGACGACAAACCTAGTTGAGGGACTAATGTGTTTATGAGAATTGCAGGATAACACAGGTAGAAGTCCCTCATTGATTCGGTTTTCCTACCAGAGATGACCCCTAAAAATGTATGAAGACATTGAAGTCAAAGGTGGTATATGAAGATATATTCACATTGAAGACTATGACAAGAGAAGACACCACATGAAGCCTATGGAGCTCGAAGACTTAGATCTTTCATAGTTCTTTTTCTTTTGTGTTGAGTCATAGGAACCACCGTACTGTTAAGTGGGGTCCAAGAGAACCAGTCAGAATGACTGAAGTCATGCCTAACCAAAACCTATGTCTTCGATTGAAGACTATGAGAGCGAATCTTGTCCAGAGTCGGACAAGTCAGCTTTGCTTGCAGCCCAAGTAAAGTTGCCGTGTGAGTTTGAAATCTGACCGTTGGAACACGTGTCAGTTCCTTAGTGACCCAGGGTCATTTCGGACAAATCAGGTCAGGTTGCCTAATGGCTATAAATAGCCCACCCCCTACAACCATAAACGGTTGGCTGCTCAGATTGAGAGTGCGGCTTTTGTCGTTTGAGAGCAACCCACCTCGAAGCCTTTGAGAGAGAATTCCTTGCGAGGATAAAGCCCTAACCACCCAGAGACAAAGAGAATTGGGCATCACTTAAGTCTTCTTGTCTGTGTGATCTGAAGACTTATTACACTTGAGGACTGTGCATCCTCCAGCCGGTTAGGCGTCGCATTCTGAGCATCCAAGAGACATTCTGGATTGCCGGTGAACGAAGTCTGTGAAGGTTTGGGAGTCTACCTTGAAGACTTACCAGAGTGATTGGGCGAGGTCTGTGTGACCTTAGCTCAAGGGGAATACGGTGAGGACTGGGTGTCCTGAGCTGCGTGTTCAGGACTGGGTGTCCGGGACTGTGTGTCCTAAGGCTTAAATACCTAGCCGCCCCAACCAGATGTACAGTTGTCACAGTAACTGGAACTGGTCCAACAAATCATTGTCTTCAACGAGTCACGGGTTTCATCCTCCCTTCCCTTTACTTACTATTTCTCCTTGTGAAGTCATTGTATGTTTGCACTATCTTTTGTCTTCACTGAGTGACTGCATGTTTTGTATGGCTTCATAATATCTTCCTACCTGATCCTTACTACATTGCTGCTATTAAGTCATTGTGCTTTCACTTTATTGAATACTTGACTATGGCTTGCCTAGTGTAGTCTACCTTCCGCTGCAGGGTAATAGGTTTATTTCTATCGTTTGTCTTCATAACTTCCACGTTTTGAAGACTTCCATAAAAATCGCCTATTCACCCCCCTCTAGTCGATATAACGCACTTTCAATTGGTATCACGGCAAGGTGCTCCCTTGTTCTGTGTGATTTGGTTTAACCACCTGGAGTTTTAGCTATGTCGACTGCAGGGATAATTAAAGTCTGCGCTGCGTGCCCCGTCTTCGATGGAACTGAATATCCCTACTGGAAGAATAAGATGCGCATGCATCTTGAAGCCATTGATGTCGACCTATGGTATGTCTTCGAAAACGGCGTTCCCAAGGCTGGAGAAGGTGTCATTGCTGCTGATGTCAAGAAATTTGTTCAACTGGAGTCTACTGCCAAGAATATCATCTGTGGTCACCTGACCAAAGGACAGTATGGCCGTGTGAGTGCTTTGAAGACATCTAAGCTGGTCTGGGACTGGCTCTCCAAGGTCAATGAAGGCATCTCAACCCAGAGAGATCAGAGAATCAGTGTCCTTCGCAACCTCTTCAACCGCTTCAAGAGAAATGACAATGAGAATGTCCAGCACACATTTGACCGACTCACTGACATCACAAATGAGCTTCAAGCCCTCAGCACTACTGAGATCACCAAACATGAAGTCGTCAAGACACTACTGAGATCACTTGATAGTTCGTTTGACATCCTAGCCCTGATGATTCAAGAACGTCCTGATTTCAAGACACTCAATCCATCTGACATACTTGAGAGGCTCAACACACATGAGTTTCAGCTTTCTGAGAAAAGAGATATCTACGGTCCAAACTATGGGCGAACTCGTGCCTTGAAGGCAAAAGCTATCTCCTCATCTGAAGAAGAATCTGACAGCAGTTCTGATGATCCCGAAGACATTGGAAGGGAACTTGCTATGCTTGTGAAGAAGTTCCAAAAATTCACCAAGAAGAAAGGTTTCCGAAAGTCTTCCCGATCAAGCTCAAGGAATGATGAAGCTTCTGCTCATGACTACAAGAAGAAAACATGTCACAAGTGCAAGAAACTTGGCCACTTCATCTCTGAGTGTCCACAGTGGGACAATGAGAACAAAAAGAAGAAGAAGAGCAAGGAATATGACTCTGACGACAAGAAGAAGAAATACTCAAAGTCCTCTTCCAAGTCTTCCTTAAAGTCTTCATCACACAAGAAGAGCTCATCTGGCAAGGCACGTGCGTTTGTTGGCAAGGAAATGGATTCAGAGGAGGAGTCCGCTTCTGAGGAGGCGGAGGTGGAGTCTGAGGAGGAGTCTGATTCAGGCGTCGCAAGTCTGGCTACAACATACGTTGCCAAGTCCATCTTCAATACTGAAGACAATGACCTCGTCACCGACACTGATGCAAATGACAAGGACTACTCCGCTTCTACCTACTGCTTCATGGCACGCGGTGCCAAGGTAAACACACGCACTACTCACCATCAAACATCTAGTGACGATGACTCTAATTGTAATTCAAAACCCAGCTACAAAACACTTGCTAAAATTGCAACTGAACAACAGAAAGCTATGGAACATATTCAAAAACTGTTAGACAGAAGCGATGATATGTTAGGTGCTGAAATGACTCGATCTGAATCCTTAATTGAAGACATAAAAAATCTTCACGTTAAGTATCAGGAACTTGAAAGTCATCATGAAACTCTCTCAACAACTCATGAAAAGCTTTCCTATGATTATCTTCAAAGGAAACAAGATCTTGAGAAATTGAGAGCGGTTCATGAAGATCTTCAAAAGGAAAATGAGTCACTTCGCACCAAACAGACCAGTCCCGCTCAGGAAGGATTTGAACCACCATGTCTTAAATGCATTGAGCGTGATAATGCTACTTCTGTTGCTGAATGTTCTACTACTACTACTGTTGCAATATCTTCAAATGTTGATGTGGTAACTAACCCCTCTACTGAGGATACCACTGCTATTGCTGATGAGAATGCTAGGTTGAAGACATTGCTTGAGACAGGGATGTACAAAAGTCTTAAAGGGCACCAGACACTATGTGATGTCCTCAAAAAGCAGATACTGAACCGAAACCCGAGGAAAGAGGGTGTTGGGTTCGTAAGGAAAATGAATGCTGATGGCTCTTACTGGAAACCTGAGCAGTACCCCAAAACCATGTGGGTTGCTGCAAAGGAACCTTCAGCAGACCCATCCAATCTATCTGGCTTCACTTGTGCTAACCCCATTATCATTGATGAATCCTTTGATGCAAACTATATACTGTTTAAGAATCAGAATGGTGAAGTGTTTGCCAGGTACATTGGTACTAACTGCAGGAATGGACCACCTATGAAGAAGATCTAGGTTCCAAAAAGGTGTCTGGAGAATCTTCCTGTGAATGTCATCATGACACCTCACGTGAAGAAGACAAACCTCAGACCAAAGGCTTCATACGGTCCAAAGGCTTCATACAGACAGAGGACTCACCTGAGTCGCACTAACGCAAATGTTTTGCAGGGAAACCATACTCAGGCATATGAATATGAGAGCGGTTCATCAAACCGCCATGTTCATAAGACCAAGAACTATTCTGCTTATTCTTATGAGTACTATTGTCTGCCTGCAAGATTGTTTGCTAGGGCTCCAAAGCCAAAATTCTCAGATGCCGCACTTAGACTTATTGCTTCTCAGCCACCCTTGAAGATGTGGGTGGCTAAGAAAGCTTAACTCTCTTTTGCAGGGAAAGGTCTCCAGCAGAAAACCAAAATCATCTGACGCCATTGCTGGGGACCTTAAACATCTTGTAGGGCGCAAGATCAAATGCCCGAATGGTCTTACTATGTACTTCCTTCCTGAATCGCTTGCTACTCTCCCTATTAGTCCTAATCTGGATCTAAGCTTTCATAACCCATTGGTTCGTCAAATATTTTTGCTTCACAATGCTCTTGGTGAAGCCTATCCCCCTAACTGCACTGTAGGGTAGGACACCAGCGTCTTCAGAATGGATTATTGATAGTGGGTGTACAAATCACATGACTGGCAAAAGAAGTCTTCTTATGGACTCAACCTTACGTCCATCCGACAAGAGCCACATCACATTTGCTGACACTGGTAAAAGTAAGGTATTGGGTCTAGGTAGAGTTGCAATCTCAAGGGATCAACACATGGATAAAGTCATGCTTGTTGAATCCCTTGGCTTCAACTTAATGTCTGTCTCAATGCTTTGCGATTTGAACATGATCGTAATATTTGGAAAATATCATTGCCTTGTACTAATGGAATCTGACAAGTCTCTAGTATTTGAAGGGTATCGAAAAGATGATTTGTACGTGGTAGATTTCTCAACAGGACCACAGCTTGCCGTATGTCTTCTAGCAAAAGCTTCAGAATGCTGGCTCTGGCATCGGAGGCTTGGGCATGCTGGCATGAGGAACCTCCACACCCTTGCAAAGAAGAAGCATGTCATAGGCATCAAGGGCGTCAAGTTCAAGAAAGATCACTTATGCGATGCCTGTGAAGCAGGGAAGATGACGAGGGCCAAACATCCCTCGAAGACAATCATGACCACTACTCGACCCTTCGAACTGCTTCACATGGATCTTTTCGGTCCCACTCATTACTCAACGCTTACTACTACTGCTTGCCTCTATGGCTTCGTTATTGTTGATGATTATTCTAGATACACTTGGGTGCACATAATCCTTTACAAGACTGAAGTGCAGGATGTCTTCAGACGCTTCACCAATCGAGCTATGAACAATTATGGAGCCAAGATAAAGCACATCAGAAGTGACAATGGCACTGAATTCAAGAACACTGGCCTTGATACATATCTTGATACCTTGGGCATCACACATGAATTCTCAGCCCCGTACACGCCACAGCAGAATGGCGTCATCGAACGCAAGAACAGAACACTCATTGAGATGGCCAGAACGATGCTAATGAATACAAGACCCCAAGAAAATTCTGGCCTGAAGCCATTGATACTGCATGCCATACAATCAATCGTGTTTATCTTCACAAGCTGCTGACAAGACATCTTATGAGATCCTTACTGGCAAGAAGCCAAATGTCAGTTACTTCAGAGTATTTGGTGCAAGGTGCTGGATCAAGGACCCACATCACACTTCAAAGTTTGCACCAAAAGCACATGAGGGTTTTATGCTTGGATATGGAAAGGATTCGCACTCCTACAGAGTCTTCAATCTCTTTCATTACAAAGTGGTTGAAACAGTGGATGTGCGGTTCGATGAGACCAATTGTTCACAAAGAGAGCAACTGCCAAATGTGCTAGATGAAGTTCCATCCAGTGAATCAATCAAGCTGATGGGAACTGGAGAAATTATACCTTCTGAAGCTCATCCTGAAGAAGAACTTATCATCTCAGCACCTGATCAACATGAAGACAATGCTCAGCCTAAAGACATTCCTTCTAACAACGACAATGATCAGCAAGAGCAAAGTCTTCGCCCTGTACATCCTCGCGTTGCCAATGAAGTGCAGGTTGAAAGAATAATTGATAGCATCAATGCACCCGGTCCACTCACTCGTTCAAGGGCAACTCAGCTAGCAAATTTTTGTGGGCACTTCGCATTCGTCTCAATAACAGAACCCAAGAAAGTTGAAGAAGCCTTCATGGAACCTGAATGGATTCAAGCTATGCAAGAAGAGCTTCAACAGTTTGAGCTGAATAAGGTATGGGAACTAGTTAAGCGTCCTAGTCCATGGAAGCACAATATAATAGGCACCAAATGGATATACCGCAACAAGCAAGATGAGCATGGTTAAGTTGTCAGAAACAAAGCTCGTCTCGTTGCTCAAGGATATACTCAAGTGGAAGGCATTGACTTCGATGAAACATTTGCTCCTGTGGCTAGACTTGAAGCCATACGCATACTGCTGGCCTATGCAAATCATCATAACATACTTCTATATCAAATGGATGTGAAGAGTGCTTTTCTCAATGGCAAGATTGAAGAAGAAGTGTATGTTGCGCAACCGCCTGGCTTTGAAGATCCAAAACATCCTGACATGGTATACAAGCTCAACAAGGCACTGTATGGCCTCAAACAGGCCCCTCGGGCCTGGTATGACACACTCAAATACTTCCTGAAGAGCAAAGGCTTCATACCTGGTTCCCTAGACCCCACTCTCTTCACGAACACATATGATGGTGAACTGTTTGTGTGCCAAATATATGTGGATGACATTATCTTCGGCTGCACCAATCAGAAGTACAGTGAAGAGTTTGGATATATGATGCAAGAGCAATATCAGATGTCCATGATGGGGGAGATGAAGTTCTTCCTTGGTCTTCAAATACGACAACAACGCAACGGCATCTTCATATCTCAAGAGAAGTATCTCAAAGATTGCCTGAAGAAGTTCGGTATGCAAGACTACAAAGGCTTCACACACCAATGCCAGCCAAACATCATCTGGGTCCCGACGATAATGGTAAAGAGTTCGATCAAAAGTTATACCGCTCCATGATTGGTTCCTTACTTTATCTATGTGCATCTAGGCCAGATATTATGCTTAGTGTTTGCATGTGTGCTCGATTTCAAGCGGCACCAAAGGAGTCGCATCACTTAGCTGTGAAGCGAATTCTTCGATATTTGGCTCACACCCCAACTCTAGGGTTATGGTATCCAAAGGGCTCAGAGTTTGATCTGGTTGGATTCCTGGATGCTGATTATGCTGGTGACAAAGTTGATCGCAAGTCTACATCAGGCACATGTCACTTTCTGGGACGATCACTTGTATGTTGGTCTTCAAAGAAGCAGAACTGTGTATCTCTCTCCACTGCTGAATCTGAATACATTGCTGTTGGATCTTGTTGCGCTCAGCTTCTGTGGATGAAGCAAACACTCAAGGACTATGGCATTCATCTGAAGCAAGTGTCACTTTACTGCAACAACGAAAGCGCCATCAAGATCGCCAACAACCCAGTTCAGCACTCAAAGACAAAGCACATTGAAATTCGTCATCACTTTCTCAGAGATCATGTTGTGAAGGAAGATATTGATATCATACACGTCAACACTGAAGAGCAATTGGCAGATATCTTCACCAAGCCCTTGGATGAGAAGAGATTTTGCAAGTTACGGTGTGAGCTAAATATCCTGGAATCCTCAAATGTCCTGTGATCAGGCACACATCCTAACCCTAATGCATATTGATGACTTAGATGTGCAACACACGAAGTAAAGTATATCTTCAATCAATGAAGACATACATTCTAAGTGTGAATACATTAATGTGGAATTTGACTTCGGAGCGCCACGATAATTGTGCACTATGTCTGAGTCTAATACTTCCTATACGGTGGGTAACGCCACCACCAAAGGTTCTATTCTGAAGTGTTTCACTCATGGTGTTACCTTGCAATGTCTTCATATTTGGTTTGGCTTCGATCTCAACATATCTTCATGATTATCTTCACTATGTTGATTATATATATATATATTAGTGTTCTGTCCTCTACAGCATTCACTTATAGCTATGTCTTCATTGTTGCATCTTTTGAACTAAGTGAATGTGATCGGACCCTAACCTCTCTATGCTTTCTATCTCAAATTCTATCTCTCCAAATCATATGCATTCTATTGAAACTGTCGAATGTCTTCTCTGCGTCCTTGTTAGTAGAAGATACAGAGACAACCATTAAGTCCGTTTTCAATTCTCATTCCTCCACATGAAACTCGGAGAAATAGGAACGACCACCCGACAATCAAGGCGTGCATGGGACGTGGAACAAACCCCAAAATTCCGCATAATGGCCACGTGTTCCTCAGATGCGAATCGCCAGGGGCACCTGTGTAATAGCGCAGTGCCGCCCATGTACCTATAAATACACACTTCACCGCGGTCATTATCTCTTCTTCCACTCTCGCACGAACCCTAGTGCCACCGCTAGCCCTCAACGACGCCGGCGATGAAGCGCTTCGCTGCCGCAACCTCTCCGACGCCATCTTCACGCCGACCGCGGACATCGTCCTCTCCGCCGTCGCCGTAGGTGTCCTCCGTCGCCAAGTTAGGGCATGGAAGATCGAACTGCTCGGCCTCATCTTCCACTTCGTTTAGCATTTCTTAGTGTGGTAAATAGAACTTCCTTTTTACAGCACCGTTGATCCTATGGATTTGTCACTTTCTACCACAAGCAGTTTCTATTCACACAAGTTAGATCTCTCTCATACTGCATCTCATAACATGCCTAGTATATTCACTTATGCTTCACAAAGTAGTTAGATTCCTCACTTGTACTGATCTGTGGATTCGTACAAATCTGGAACCAACTCCTTATCTATGAGTGAATGTCTTCGCACGATGAGGTCAATGTCTTCTAAACTGATTTATCTTCAAAATCTTCTGAGAATGCATATGACCTCTTCCCCTTCCCTCGCACCTTAATGCTGTCACAGGTACATGTCCGTGGGAGAATCCTTTGGTTCTCATAGTATGCATTCATTTGCAGAATTCTTACAGCATCACATTAATTCTCCCAAAGCCAGTTCCTGTTGGTCCAGCAAGCGAAAACCTTTGAAGCCTTTGAACGTGTTGAAGCCTTTCAAGTTAAAGTTTATGGCTTCAGAGAAAGCAGCAAGGAAGGGTGGCAGAAAGCGTCATGGAGAAACATCCAGAGATCTGCCAGATGAACTCTTAGAACTGTACAAGACAGATCCTGAAGAGGATTACAATCAGCGCAAGACCCGAATCCAATGGATTCGAAGATATTGGGCAGAACAATGGTTCAAATACCGATTTATAACCCAGGAATATGCTGAGAAAAATGCCATCAAGAGACCATGGGGAGACATCCTATACAAGAATCTTCTACCCAGGTCCAGAGATGAAGCCATTGCACAAGGCTTCTATCCCTGCATGGTCCGTGGGCCACAGCCTGCTGATGCACACCCATCGTCACTACTATGGTGTCGTGACGACAATCTGTTCAAGTGCAACTTCCAGTTTGCCCAAAACTCAGTGAAGCAGAACAAGAAGACTTTGGGGTTAGATTTCAACCCTGGTCCCTCAGCACCAAGGGCAGATGGCACACGAGATGTAGAACCCAATGTCATCGGTCCCTTCTACAACCTTGAAGGCCTCATCACCCGTATCTTGGTTCAAGGGACTGTAGTGAATGAGCCTGCAGCTGACGCTGAATCTGAAGAAGCGCCTGCAGCGCCGAAGACAAAGAAGCTGGAGAAGCCTAAAGCTTCAAAGCCTGCCCCCTCACCAAAAATCTCACGGGCGAAGCCACTGGCAACTGCACCTCCTGAAGACAGTGTGCAGTAGGAAGACTTATCTCGCATCTCCAAGCCCCAGAAGGTCAAGATGCCTCTGCCTCACACCGGACAAGAGCTAATTGCTGCTGCCATTCTGTGCAATGACGACATTGATCTGTCAAGTGATGAAGATCTAGCAGATGACGCTCTTGAGCAACTCATCAAGAGCAAAGAAGAAGCAGAAATCTTCAATGATCTGCCTCTCTTTGATGTGACCATCATCCACAACTTCATTGACGAGTGGTTTGACACGCCAAACATCAGCTTTGAAGATCCGCAGCTACCAATTGGCCTCAGTGTCGCCTTCCAAGGCGCCATTGCTTTAGAACTCGCTATTGCCCAGCGCATTGTTGAACTGAAGCAAAAGATTGACTATGAAAAGGCTTAGTTCAAGAAGCATATGGCCAAGCTCAGCGTGCAGGAAGTGAAGAACTTCAAGAGTATGATGCACGAGCTCAAGGAAGCCTTTGTAAAGAAACGTGCAGAAGCTCAGGGTTCGCGTGAGCGCATGAAGACTCTGGCTGACAGATGTGTGCAAGCCTACAATGAGGCTGAGAAGCACAAGGCCCTTGGGCGTCCTGACATCAACCCTAGGATGGCCGCAAAGAAGAAGAAGAAGCCTGCTACGGCTGAACCTGACGCACCAAGGCAAGAAGCAGTTCCGATTGTCTTCCCAACTAGACTGACTGGCTCGAAGCCAAAAAGCCGGTCAACCACTTCAGAGCTCAAGAAGACAAGGACTGCTGAGGCTGAAGCCAGGAAGAGGAAACATTCTGAAGTCTCTCCAACTGCCCCCTCCAAGAAGAAGAGGAAGACCAAGAAAGATCGGGCTGCTCCCACAGAGCCCTTGATAGTTGAACCCATTTCTATGGTCTATCCTGAAGCTGAACGCCAACTGACTATCCATGAGCTTGCTTCCACAGAGGCTCATGAAGCTGAAGACTTTCCAGCTGCTGATCCCATCGCTGCTGAAGACATTGGTCAACATGACAATGTAGAAGATGGTGCAGTCCTTCCTCAGTTTGAAAAAAGCGAACTCATCAGCATTGGTCGTCCACTGACGCCAATTGCACATGATGCTTCATGGGCAGATCGCCCACAAGAGGAAGAAGACTTTGAGGCCCAGCCAACTCCAACTCCACAGGCGTCGCTTGCGTTGCGCAGGCTTCACAAAGGTCCAAGGCCTCAAGTCTCTGCTGAAGACAATCCGGCTGCATCAGCTGCGGAAGATGAAGTCCCACAAGTTGCCACTCCACTGTCCCACCAAGAAGCAGTTCTCAAGGAGAACGTGCTTGAAAATCTTGCGGCTGCCACAACCACCAATGAAGCTAATGTGGAGCCCTCCCCAGCGGAAGAAGAAGACAGCGAAGCCACTGATCCCGTCACTTCTGTTCCCGAGTCTGCTGCCGGTCCCCAGTTCGACTATCATGTTGAGCACAAGCCTCAAGTACAGAAGCCAATCCCAAGATTGCCAAGGTTCCCAGGTCCCGCATCAGCACCTGGCTCCTTCAATATCAATGGCTTCAGGGCAGACAACACATTCTTCGATAGCTCCAGGAACCCCTACTCAAGGGAAAGGATATCATCTGATCAGTTCTGGAGCTATCCTCAGCGAAGCTATTACTCATGCATTCTTTACAACCAAGGTCGCATCTTCCCACACAAGCACCTTGACATTGAAGCCATAGCTGGTCTGCCTTGTCTGGAAGAAGCTTTGGATTGCTTCAAGGAAGTTGGACTGCTGCCGTTCGTTACTGACCAAGAGCATTGGAATGAAGAGCTGCTGCTCCAATTCTATGCCACACTTCACATCCGCGGGTACAGCAGAGATCCGAAGACTTGGGTCCTGGAGTGGATGACCAGAAACGTTCATCACGAAGCAAATGCATTTGACATCATTGAGCTCACTGGTTTGCCCACTCCTGGCGATCTCTATGAGCATGGCTGTCAGCTGCATAGTGAAGCTATTGAGAGCATCTTTAAGAGGCCGGAACCTGATATGAGTCAGATGCTCAGCATGATGAAGCCATTGCCCCAAGATGCTGCTTATCCAACAGAGTTCTTCGTTGAAGACCTTGAGTATCTGCCAAGAACCATCTATCACATCATCAGGCGAACTCTCTGGCCCATCAAAGGACACTCTCCAAATGCCAAGCTTGAGGGTGCAATGAAGACTTTGGTCTTCTATATTCTTCATGGAAAACGCTTCAATGCACAGGACTTATTCATCCGCCAACTTGCTGCATCAGGCTCTGATCTGTTTGGCTTGATGTTCTACGCCCCATGGGTAATGCGGCTAATTAAACTTCACTCCGATATCTCATATCAGCCATCTGCTCGCAATCATAGGATTTTTCTGCCTGATGTGGATATCTCTACTGAAGCCATCTATCTTGAGCCTGCAAAGGAACCTCTAAGTCTTCAAAATGCAGAGCATCAGAGTTTCTCACAGAACATTGAAGGAGTTGAAGCAGTCACTCGGGTGTATCCTTTGGCTGGCACTACACGTGCACCACACCCTGCGCCTACTGAAGCCACTGATAGCACAACTGCTCCAAGACCCAAGAAGCGCACTCATGTTCTCACCGACCGAGAGCTTCTTGTGGCTCTTCATCAGAAACAGGATAGGCATCATGACTGGCTGAAGCGTCAGATGAAAAGCCTCTTGGTGGATGTTAATCGCATTCGCAATCTTGCCACCAAGAATGCTTTCGTTGCCCATGAAACCTGTCGCCGCACATGGAAAGGGCTCACGATGATGTGTTCTGAAGCTGATCTTCAAGAGGATGTCTTCACTGAGCGATTCAAGTTTGACTCCACACCTCCTCGAAGGGTTGTGCTGCGAGGAACTCCATCCCTTGAAGATTCTGAGTTCTCTTCCTCTGCTGCAACAGTGACTGCCAGAGTTATCAAGGATGAAGATGATGCTACTTCACCACCACCTCCTTCAGCACGCGTCAACTCTGCTCCAAGCTCTTCAGCACCGCCAAACACCACCAACGACCCTGCTACTTCACCTACTCTGCATGGGAACGAGTAGATGCTCTATGTCTTCAAACCTTTTTGGTCCTTACTGACAAAAGGGGGAGAAGCATATGAGGTTGATAGTCTTCAAGCGGGTCCATATGGGCAGGTGCTTTATATTTTGCTTCGTGCTTACAACTCTCGTTTTGCTACATTTGGTTCTTTGAGTTGTAACACTTAAACTCGATGGCCGTCTGCTACTTATCTGCCACTTTGTTTTGTGATGATAAATTCCGCATGTGTGACGATAAATTCCGCACTTAGATCATTCTGCAGACGTCCATTTTCCATTATGCATTGTCATTATCTTCATATACTTTCACATGCATAGTGGATTGTCATCATAAGTTGAAGTGGATCTCCACAAGTACAACCTGCCATGTGCATTTGCATTCCAAAAGCAAATTACTTATATGCACATCTTCAGGGGGAGCCCTTGCAACTTATGAAGACAATTCCTTATCCTTTACAATTTCACAGATTATATTCCCCGTTGAAAACTTCAACTAGTTTGTCATCAATCACCAAAAAGGGGGAGATTGTAAGTGCATCTAGTGGCACCCCTAGTTGGTTTTGGAGTATTGACGACAAACCTAGTTGAGGGACTAATGTGTTTATGAGAATTGCAGGATAACACAGGTAGAAGTCCCTCATTGATTCGGTTTTCCTACCAGAGATGACCCCTAAAAATGTATGAAGACATTGAAGTCAAAGGTGGTATATGAAGATATTCACATTGAAGACTATGACAAGAGAAGACACCACATGAAGCCTATGGAGCTCGAAGACTTAGATCTTTTGTAGTTCTTTTTCTTTTGTGTTGAGTCATAGGAACCACCGTACTGTTAAGTGGGGTCCAAGAGAACTAGTCAGAATGACTGAAGTGATGCCTAACCAAAACCTATGTCTTCGAGTGAAGACTATGAGAGTGAATCTTGTCGAGTCGGACAAGTCAGCTTTGCTTGCAGCCCAAGTAAAGTTGTCGTGTGAGTTTGAAATCTGACCGTTGGAACACGTGTCAGTTCCTTAGTGACCCAGGGTCATTTCAGACAAATCAGGTCGGGTTGCCTAGTGGCTATAAATAGCCCACCCCCTACAACCATAAATGGTTGGCTGCTCAGATTGAGAGTACGACTTTTGTCGTTTGAGAGCAACCCACCTCGAAGCCTTTGAGAGAGAATTCCTTGCGAGGATAAAGCCCTAACCATCCAGAGCCAAAGAGAATTGGGCATCACTTAAGTCTTCTTGTCTGTGTGATCTGAAGACTTATTACACTTGAGGACTGTGCATCCTCCAGCCGGTTAGGCGTCACGTTCTGAGCATCCAAGAGACATTGTGGATTGCCGGTGAACGAAGTCTGTGAAGGTTTGGGAGTCTACCTTGAAGACTTACCAGAGTGATTGGGCGAGGTCTGTGTGACCTTAGCTCAAGGGGAATACGGTGAGGGCTGGGTGTCCTGAGCTGCGTGTTCAGGACTGGGTGTCCGGGCCTGTGTGTCCTAAGGTTTAAATACCTAGCCGCCCCAACCAGACGTACAGTTTTCACAGCAACTGGAACTGGTCCAACAAATCATTATCTTCAACGAGTCACTGGTTTCATCTTCCCTTCCCTGTACTTACTGTTGCTCTTTGTGAAGTCATTGTATGTTTGCACTATCTTTTGTCTTCACTGAGTGACCGCATGTTCTGTATGGCTTCATAATATCTTCCTACCTGATCCTTACTACATTGCTGCTATTAAGTCATTGTGCTTTCACTTTATTGAATACTTGACTATGGCTTGCCTAGTGTAGTCTACCTTCCGCTGCATGGTAATAGGTTTATTTCTATCGTTTGTCTTCATAACTTCCACGTTTTGAAGACTTTCATAAAAATCGCCTATTCACCCCCCGTCTAGTCGATATAACGCACTTTCAGAATGGAATGTGTGGTCGTGTTCATCGGGAGGTCTTGGACGGAACAGGCGATGGAAACGAGGCCTGGCGTACCGCACAACGGAGGAAACGGACCTCCTACGTTCGGAACGGGGTCCTGTTGATCGGGAGGGGTCTGGCATATCGCAAAACGGAGGAAACGGACCTCCTACAGTCGAAACGGGGGTCATGTTGATCAGGAGGGGTGTGGTGTACCGCAAAACGGACGAAACGGACCTCCTACGATCGAAACAGGGGTCGTGTTGATCGGGAGCGGTGTGGCGTACCGCAAAACGGACGAAACGGACTTGTGTTGGAGCGCTACGGTCGAAACGGGGGTCCTGTTCATCGGGAGGGGTGTGGCGTACCACAAAACGGGACTCCACGGGATACTGTTCATCTCCACCGTCGACCTCCTCCAGCCTCCACGGGCTACCGTCGACCTCCTCCAGCCTCCACGAGCTCCTGTTCATCCAGGCTCCACCGCGCGCTACTCCACCGGCTACTGTTCAACCACCCCTCCACGGACACCCCTCCACCATCTACTGTTCATCCAGCCCTCCACACCACGGGGTCCTGTTCAACCACCCCTCCCAGGGCACCCCTCCACCATCTACTGTTCATCCAGCCCTCCACCACACCACAGGGTCCTGCTCATCCAGAGGCAACACCACCGCTCACTGTTCATCCAACCCCCCCGGCAACACTCACTGTTCATCTTAGAGGTAGCATCGATCGGCTTTAGTTAGCAGCAGTAGCGAAGGAATCGCTCGATCGGGTTCAGTTAACAGCCATCGATCAATCGCTCGAGTTCAGTAACGCGTAGCCTGCAGTGCAATCACTCGGGTTTAGTTAGAGCCCAACGCCTCGCTCGGGTTCAGTTAGAGCCAACGCCTCGCACACACGCACGTACGTGTACGAGAGAAACACGCATCCCTTGGCCCCTGACCTCCCACCGTAACCGAGAACTTGCCGAAACTTTCCTCGCCTTCGCTTCTACCACGGTTTTTTCCGTCATGGACGGCCCAAAGAATGTCATGCAGTTGCGTCTCCGGCCCACCCAGGACAAAAAGCCCATTTTCGGTCATGATTTTTTGTCATAGAAGTAGGAGCCCACCACATCTATGATGATACCGGGTTTTGTCACAATTATCGTCATAGAAGTGTCATATGTATGACAGAAAAAAATTCATTCGGCCCAAAATGTCAAAGATGTGTCTTTTTTTGTAGTGGTAACAGTAGTAAAAGTAATGATTTTGGTATTTTGTAGTGATGATAGCAATAGCAACGGGAAAGTAAATAAGCGAAGAACAATATATGGAAAGCTCGAAGACAATGGATCGGTGATGGAGAATTATGTCGGATGCGGTTCATCATGTAACAGTCATAACCTAGGGTGACCCAGAACTAGCTCCAGTTCATCAATGTAATGTAGGCATGTATTCCGAATATAGTCATACGTGCTTATGGAAAAGAACTTGCATGACATCTTTTATCCTACCCTCCCGTGGCAGCGGGGTACTTACGGAAACTAAGGGATATTAAGGCCTCCTTTTAATAGAGTACCGGAACAAAGTATTAACGCATAGTGAATACATGAACTCCTCAAACTACGGTCATCATCGGTAAGTATCCCGATTATTGTCACTTCAGGGTTAACGGATCATAACACATAATAGGTGACTATAGACTTGCAAGATAGGATCAAGAACTCTCATATATTGATGAAAACATAATAGGTTCAGATATGAAATCATGGCACTCGGGCCCTAGTGACAAGCATTAAGCATAGCAAAGTCATAGCAACATCAAGCTCAGAACATAATGGATACTAGGGATCAAACCCTAACAAAACTAACTCGATTACATGATTGATCCCATCCAACCCATCACCGTCCAGCAAGCCTATGATGGAATTACTCAGGCACGGTGGTCAGCATCATGAAATTGGTGATGGAGGATGGTTGATGATGACGATGGCGACAGATTCCCCTCTCCGGAGCCCCGAATGGACTCTAGAGCAGCCCTCTCGAGAGGTTTTAGGGCTTGGCGGCGGCTCCATATCGTAAAACGTGATGAATTCTTCTGTCTAGTTTTTTCCCCGAAACACAACATATAGAGTTAGAGTTGGAGACGGAGGAGCTCCAGGGGGCCCACAAGGTAGGGGGCGCGCCCTAGGGGGGCAGGCGCGCCCCCCACCCTTGTGGATAGGTGGTTGGCCCCCTGGCCTTCATCTTTTGCAGGTATTTTTTATATTTTCCAAAAAGTTGCTCCGTGAAGTTTCAGGTCATTCCGAGAACGTTTGTTTCTGCACATAAATAACACCATGGTAATTCTGCTGAAAACAGCGTCAGTCCGGGTTAGTTACATTCAAATCATGCAAGTTAGAGTCCAAAACAAGGGCAAAAGTGTTTTTAAAAGTAGATACGACGGAGACGTATCAGATATCAGAAGATAGAGTCACTCGTAAACATTTGACAAACTTTTGTGCTCACTTCTCGTTTGTGTCTAGTGTTGAGCCTCTCAAGGTACAAGATGCATTGATGGACAATGATTGGCTCGTTGTTATGTAAGAAGAGTTGAATAGTTTTGAACGCAACCAAGTGTGGTCTTTAGTCAAGAGACCAACTACGGAGCACAATGTCATTGGAACAAAATGGATTTTCAAGAACAAGCAAGATGAGGATGGTGTAATCATCCATAACAAGGCAAGGTTAGTGGCACAAGGGTACTCACAAGTTGAAGGTTTGGACTTTGGTGAGACCTTTGCTCCCGTTACCTGTCTTGAATCTATTCGCATCTTACTTGCTTATGCTGCTTTCAATGGTTTTACATTACATCAAATGGATGTGAAGAGTTCTTTCCTTAATGGTCCTCTACAAGAAGAAGTATATGTATCACAACCACCTGGGTTCGTTGATCCCGATCACAAAGACTATGTGTATAAACTTCATAAGGCTTTGTATGGCCTCAAACAAGCACCTCGTGCTTGGTATGATCATCTTAAGAAGTTTTTACTCGATGATGGTTTTGTGAGAGGGGTGATCGGTCCCACTCTTTTTACTAAGATGGACAAAGGTGATTTGATCTTATGCCAAATCTATGTAGATGATATCATTTTTGGTTCTCCTAACATTCATTTGTGCAAGAAGTTTGCGGCTTCTATGACCAAAAACTTTGAGATGTCACTCAATGCGGATTTGAAATTCTTTCTCAGATTCCAAATTCAACAATTTCAAGAGGGAATATTATTATCTCAAGCCAAGTATCTCAAGGATATTCTAGAGAAGTTTGGCATGACTGGTGCTAGTCCATGTAATACACCCATGCCAACCAAAATTGTACTCACTGAAGACACACACGGTATCCCTTTAGACACATCTAAATACCGCTCTATGATTGGTTCATTGCTTTATCTTTGTGCATCTAGACCAGACATCATGTTCAGTGTATGCATGTGTGCTAGATTACAAGCTTCCCCTAGGGAAAGTCATCATAAGGCGGTTAAGCATATTCTTGGATACCTTGTTCACACACCAAAGTTGGGTCTATGGTACCCCAAGGATGCTAAGTTTGATCTCATTGGGTACACGGATGTGAATTGGGCTGGAGACAAAGTGGATCGTAAGTCCACCTCCGGTGCATGTCAATTTCTTGGATGCTCCTTGGTAAGTTGGTCCTCGAAGAAACAAAATTATGTTGTTCTCTCCACCGTCGAAGCTAAATACATTGCAACCGCTAGTTATGCAACTCAATTTTTATGGATGAGGCAAACTTTGAAGGATTACGCTATCACCTATAGAAACGTGTCTCTTCAATGTGATAATGAAAGTGCCATCAATATTGCTAAGTATCCCAAAGATCATACCCGCACCAAGCACATTGATATTAGGCATCATTTCTTGAGAGATCATGTGGAAAAAGGTGACATTGATATTGCTCATGTTGGCACAGATATGCAACTTGCAGAAATTTTTACCAAGCCATTGGATGAAGCAAGGTTTTGTCAACTTAGGCGTGAACTTGGTATCTTGGAGCTTGACAACATTATGTGAAACCTAATACCCATGCATGCATTCTCAAGTCATGAGTACTCTCACCCTACATAATGCATAAATAGAACAAACACTCTCAAAGCTATCATGGTTTCCTTTGAACTATGGTGCTTTAAAATGATGGAGTCGTGACTATGTACCCAAAAGTAGCAATCTTTGCGGTACTATGCCCCATATGCTCAAACATGGTGACTTTGGTCACCGCTCATAGATTGCGTATATGAACCTCTCTTTAATTCATATTGTTGGCTTATTATTTCCCATCGTAGTATGCCCATCAATTACTCAAGTTCTTATCCCTACGAACTCTAAATCTCGTTGGCGGAGTATATATCAATATATTTTTTGTTGGCCCCTCCTTACAAGTTTTTGAAGGAAATATGCCCTAGAGGCAATACTAAAGTTATTATTTATATTTCCTTATATCATGATAAATGTTTATTATTCATGCTAGAATTGTATTAACCGGAAAATTAGTACATGTGTGAATACATAGACAAATAGAGTGTCCCTAGTATGCCTCTACTAGACTAGCTCGTAATCAACGATGGTTAAGTTTCCTGACCATAGACATGTGTTGTCATTTGATGAGCGGGATCACATCATTAGAGAATGATGTGATGGACAAGACCCATCTGTTAGCTTAGCATAATGATCGTTTAGTTTTATTGCTATTGCTTTCTTCATGACTTATACATGTTCCTCTGACTATGAGATTATGAAACTCCCGAATACCAGAGGAACACCTGTTGTGCTATCAAACATCACAACGTAACTGGGTGATTATAAAGATGCTCTACAGGTGTCTCCGATGGTGTTTGTTGAGTTGGCACAGATCAAGATTAGGATTTGTCACTCCGTGTATCGGAGAGGTATTTCTGGGCCCTCTTGGTAATGCACATCACTATGAGCCTTGCAAGCAATGTGTCTAATGAGTTAGCCACGAGATGATGCATTACGGAACGAGCAAAGAGACTTGTCGGTAGTGAGATTGAACTAGGTATGATGATACCGACGATCGAATCTCGGGCAAGTAACATACTGATGACAAAGGGAGTAACGTCTGTTGTTATGTGGCTTGACCGATAAAGATGTTCGTAGAATATGTAGGAGCCAATATAAGCATCCATGTTCCGCTATTGTTTATTGACCGAAGATGTGTCTCGGTCATTTTTACATAGTTCTAGAACCCCTAGGGTCCGCACGCTTAACGTTTGATGACGATTTGTATTATGAGTTATGTGTTTTGATGAACCGAAGTTTCTTCGGAGTCCCAGATGAGATCACAGACATGAAGAGGAGTCTCGAGATGGTCGAGACATAAATATTGATATATTGGAAGGTTATGTTTGGACACCGGAATAGTTTCAGAAAGGTTCGGACATTTTCCGGAGTACCGGGGGTTACCGGAACCCCCCGGGGTTTTAATGGGTCTTCATGGGCCCTAGTGGAAGAGAGAAGGCAGCGGCCAGGTGGAGGCACCCCCCAAGCCCAATCCGAATTGGACTAGGGTTGGGGGGCCTTTACTTCTTCTCCTCCTTATCTTTCCCCCTTCCCCTTTGTCAGAAAGGGAAGGGGGGCGAATCCTACTTGGACCGAGGGTCCAAGTAGGACTCCCCCCCTTAGCGCGCCCCCTCTACGAACGGACTCCTCTCCGCCCCCCTATATACGTGGGAGGGGGCACCCCAAAGGCACACCAAGTCTTCTCTTAGCCGTGTGCGGTGCTCCCCTCCACAGTTACACACCTCGGTCATATCGTCGTAGTGCTTAGGCGAAGCCCTGTGTCGATAACTTCATCATCACTGTCGCCATGCCGTCGTGCTGATGGATCCCTCGTCCTCAACTGGATCAAGAGATCGAGGGACGTCATCGAGCTAAACGTGTGCTGAACGTGGAGGTGTCGTATGTTTGGTGCTTGTATCAATTGGATCGCGAAGACGTTCGACTACATCAACCGCGTTACTAAACGCTTCCTCTTTCGGTTTACGAGGATACGTGGACACACTCTCCCCTCTCATTGCTATGCATTTCCTAGATAGATCTTGCGTGATCGTAGGAATTTTTTTGAAATACTGCATTCCCCAATAGTGGCATCCAAGCCAGGTCTATGTGTAGATGTTATATGTACGAGTAGAACACAAAGAGTTGTCGGCGATAATAGTCATACTACTTACCAGGAACGTCTTACTTTGATTTGGCGGTATTGTTGGATGAAGCGGCCTAGACCGACATTACATGACCGCGTTCATGAGACTGGTTCTACTGACGTGCTTCGCACACAGGTGGCTAGCGGGTGCCTGTTTCTCCAACTTTAGTTGAATCAAGTTTGACTACGCCCGGTCCTTATTGAAGGTTAAAACAGCACACTTGACGAAAAATCGTTGTGGTTTTGATGCGTAGGTAAGAACGGTTCTTGCTAGAAGCCCATAGCAGCCACGTAAACAACAAAGTAGAGGACGTCTAACTTGTTTTTGTAGGGCATGTTGTGATGTGATATGGTCAAGACATGATGAGATATAAATTGTTGTATGAGACGATGATGTTTTGTAGGAGTTATCGGCAACTGGCAGGAGCCATATGGTTGTCACTTTTATTGTATGAAATGCAATCGGCATGTAATTGCTTTACTTTATCACTAAGCGATAGCGATATTCGTAGAAGCAATAGTTGGCGAGAGGATAACGATGTTACAATGGAGATCAAGGTGTCAAGCCGGTGACAATGGTGATCATGATGGTGCTTTGGAGATGGAGATCAAAGGCACAGGATGATGATGGCCATATCATATCACTCATTTTGATTGCATGTGATGTTTATCTTTTATGCATCTTATTTTGCTTAGTATGACGGTAGCATTATAAGATGATCTCTCACTAAATTTCAAGGTATAAGTGTTCTCCCTGAGTATGCACCATTGCTACAGTTCGTCGTGCCGAGACACCACGTGATGATCGGATGTGATAAGCCTATGTTCACATACAATGGGTGCAAGCCATTTTTGCACAGGCAGAATACTCGGGTTAAACTTGATGAGCCTAGCATATGCAGATATGGCCTCGGAACACTGAAGACCGAAAGGTCGAACGTGAATCATATAGTAGATATGATCAACATAGTGATGTTCACCATCGAAAACTATTCCATCTCATGTGATGATCGGACATGGTTTAGTTGATATGGATCACATGATCATTTAGATGACTAGAGAGATGTCAATCTAAGTGGGAGTTCTAAAGTACTATGATTAAGTGAACTTTAATTTATCATGAACTTAGTACCTGATAGTATTTTTCATGTCTATGTTGTTGTAGATCAATGGCCCGTGCTACCGTTCCTTTTAATTTTAATGCGTTCCTAGAGAAAGCTAAGTTGAAAGATGATGGTAGCAACTACATGGACTGGGTCTATAACTTGAGGATTATCCTCAATGGTGCACAGAAGAATTACGTCCTAGAAGCATGATACATCTCCAATGTATCTATAATTTTTGATTGTTCCACGCTATTATATTATCTATTTTGGATGTTTATGGGCTTTATTAAACACTTTTATATTAGTTGTGGGACTAACCTATTAACCCAGAGCCTAGTGCCAGTTTCTGTTTTTTCCTTGTTTTAGAGTATTGCAGAAAAGGAAAATCAAACGGAGTCCAATTGACCTGAAACTTCACGGAACTTATTTTTGGAACGGAAGCAACCCAGAAGACTTGGAGTGTACGTAAGGGAAGCAACGAGGAAGGCACGAGGCAGGGGGCGCGCCCACCCCCCTGGGCACGCCCTCCACCCTCGTGGGCCCCTCGTGGCTCCCCTGATGTATTTCTTCCTCCTATATATATACATATACCCTAAAACTATCAGGGAGCACAATAGATCGGGAGTTCCGCCGCCAGAAGCCTCCATAGCCACCGAAAACCAATCTAGACCCGTTCTGGCACCCTGCCAGAGGGGGAATCCCTCTCCGGTGGCCATCTTCATCATCCCGGTGCTCTCCATGACGAGGAGTGAGTAGTTCTCCCTCGGGGCTGAGGGTATGTACCAGTAGCTATGTGTTTGATCTCTCTCTCTCTCTCGTGTTCTTGAGGTGGTATGATCTTGATGTATTGCGAAGGCTGCGGAGGTAAAAATCAAGAAGGATCATCAAGTGTTGATGGTTAACAAAACAACTAGTTTCAAGAAAAAGGGCAAAGGGAAGAAGGGGAACTTCAAGAATAATGGCAAGCAAATTGCTGCTCAAGTGAAGAAGCCCAAGTCTGGACCTAAGCCTGAGACTGAGTGCTTCTACTGCAAAGGGACTGGTCATTGGAAGCGGAACTTCCCCAAGTATTTGGCGGATAAGAAGGATGGCAAAGTGAAAGGTATATTTGATATACATGTTATTGATGTGTACCTTACTAATGATCGTAGTAGTGCCTGGGTATTTGATACTTATTATGTTGCTCATATTTGCAACTCGAAACAGGGGCTACAGATTAAACGAAGATTGGCTAAGGACGAGGTGATGATGCGCGTGGGAAATGGTTCCAAAGTCGATGTGATCGACGTTAGCACGCTACCTCTACATCTACCTTCGGGATTAGTTTTAGACCTGAATAATTGTTATTTGGTGCTAGCGTTAAACATAAACATTATATTTGGATCTTGTTTGATGCGAAACGGTTATTTCTACCTCTTGAGCATGCGTTGGTTTTCCCTTGAAGAGGAAAGGGTGATGCAGCAAAGCAGCGTAAGTATTTCCCTCAGTTTTTGAGAACCAAGGTATCAATCCAGTAGGAGACCACGCGCAAGTCACCTCGTACCTACACAAACAAATAAGAACTTCGCAACCAACGCGATAAAGGGGTTGTCAATCCCTTCACGAAAACTTGCAAGAGTGAGATCTGATAGAGATGATAATAATAAGATAAATATTTTTGGTATTTTTATGATATAATTTGAAAGTAAAGATTGCAAAATAAAATAGATTGGAAACTTGTATGGTGGAAAATAGACCCGGGGGCCATAGGTTTCACTAGTGGCTTCTCTCAAGATAGCATAAGTATCACGGTGGGTGAACAAATTACCGTCAAGCAATTGATAGAATTGAGCATAGTTATGAGAATATCTAGTTATGATCATGTATATAGGCATCACGTCCGTGACAAGTAGACCGACTCCTGCCTGCATCTACTACTATTACTCCACACATCGACCGCTATCCAGCATGCATCTAGAGTATTAAGTTCATAAGAACGGAGTAACGCTTTAAGCAAGATGACATGATGTAGATGGATAAACTCATGCAATATGATATGAACCCCATCTTTTTATCCTCGATGGCAACAATACACTACGTGTCGTTTCCCCTACTTTCACTAGGATCGAGCACCGCAAGATTGAACCCAGAGCTAAGCACTTCTCCCATTGCAAGAAAGATCAATCTAGTAGGCTAAACCGAACTGATAATTTGAAGAGACTAGTGAAGATAACCAATCATACATAAAAGAATTCAGAGAAGATTCAAATATTGTTCATAGATAATCTTGATATAAACCCACAATTAATCGGATCTCGACAAACACACCGCAAAAGAAGATTACATCGAATAGATCTCCAAGAGAATCGAGGAGAACTTTGCATTGAGATCCAAAGAGAGAGAAAAAGCCATCTAGCTAATAACTATGGACCCGAAGGTCTGAGGTAAACTACTCACACGTCATCGGAGAGGCTATGGTGTTGATGTAGAAGCCCTCTGTGATCAATGCCCCCTCCGGCGGAGCGCCGAAAAAGGCCCCAAGATTGGATCTCACGGGTACAGAAGGTTGTGGCAGTGGAATTAGGTTTTCGTGGTGCCCTCTGATGTTTTCACGGTACGTAGGTATATATAGGAGGAAGAAGTAGGTCGGTGGAGCCACGAGGGGCCCACGAGGGTGGAGGGCGCGCCCCCTGCCTCATGGCCTCCTTGTTGATTGCTTGATGTCCACTCCAAGTCCTCTGGATCATGTTCGTTCCAAAAATCACGCCCCCGAAGGTTTCATTCCGTTTGGACTCCGTTTGATATTATTTTTCTGCGAAACACTAAAATAGGCAAAAAAAATAGCAATTTGGGCTGGGCCTCCGGTTAATAGGTTAGTCCCAAAAATAATATAAAAGTGTATAAATAAGCCCATTAAACATCCAAAACAGAATATATAATAGCATGGAACAATCAAAAATTATAGATACGTCGGAGACGTATCTAGCATCCCCAAGCTTAATTCCTGCTCATCCTCGAGTAGGTAAATGATAAAAACGGAATTTTTGATGTGGAATGCTTCCTAACATATTTCTCAATGTAATTTTTCTTTATTGGGCATGAATGTTCAGATCCGAAAGAATCAAGATAAAAGTTTAATATTGACATAAAAATAATAATACTTCAAGCATACTAACTAAGCAATCATGTCTTCTCAAAATAACATGGCCAAAGAAAGTTATTGCTACCTCTTGAGCAGTGCGTTGGTTTTCCCTTGAAGAGGAAAGGGTGATGCAGTAAAGCAGCGTAAGTATTTCCCTCAGTTTTTGAGAACCAAGGTATCAATCCAGTAGGAGACCACGCGCGAGTCACCTCGTACCTACACAAACAAATAAGAACCTCGCAACCAACGTGATAAAGGGGTTGTCAATCCCTTCACGGCCACTTGCTAGAGTGAGATCTGATACAGATGATAATAATAAGATAATTTTTTTTGATATTTTTATGATATAGATTGAAAGTAAAGATTTCAAAATAAAATAGATTGGAAACTTGTATGTTGGAAAATAGACCCGGGGGCCATAGGTTTCACTAGTGGCTTCTCTCAAGATAACATAAGTATTACGGTGGGTGAACAAATTACTGTCAAGCAATTGATAGAAAAGTGAATAATTATGAGAATATCTAGGTATGATCATGTATATAGGCATCACATCCGTGACAAGTAGACCGACTCCTGCCTGCATCTACTACTATTACTCCACACATTGACCGCTATCCAGCATGCATCTAGAGTATTAAGTTCATAAGAACAGAGTAACGCGTTAAGCAAGATGACATGATGTAGAGGGATAAACTCATGCAATATGATGTAAACCCCATCTTTTTATCCTTGATGGCAACAATACAATACGTGTTATTTCCCTTTCTGTCACTGGGATCGAGCACCGCAAGATTGAACCCAAAGCTAAGCACTTCTCCCATTGCAAGAAAGATCAATCTAGTAGGCCAAACCAAACTGATAATTCGAAGAGACTTGCAAAGATAAACCAATCATACATAAAAGAATTCAGAGAAGATTCAAATATTATTTATAGATAGAATTGATCATAAACCCACAATTCATTGGATCTCGACAAGCACACCGCAAAACAAGATTACATCGAATAGATCTCCAATAGAATTGAGGAGAACTTTGTATTGAGATCCAAAGAAAGAGAAGAAGCCATCTAGCTACTAGATATGGACCCGAAGGTCTGAGGTAAACTACTCACACGTCATTGGAGCGGCCATGGAGTTGATGTAGAGGTCGTCCGTGATCAATGCCCCCTCCGGCGAAGCTCCATAAAAGGCCCCATGATGGGATCTCTTGGGTACAGAAGGTTGTGGCGGTGGAAATAGGGTTTCGTGGTGCTCCTGGATGTTTTCGGGGTATGTGAACATATATAGGAGGAAGAAGTAGGTCGGTTGAGCCACGAGGGGCCCACGAGGGGGAGGGCGCGCCCCCTGCCTCGTGGCCGCCTCGTTCGTTTCTTGACGTCCACTCCAAGTCATCTGGATCACGTTTATTCCAAAAATCACGTTTCCGAAGCTTTCATTCCGTTTGGACTCCGTTTGATATTCCTTTTCTATGAAACACTGAAATAGGCAAAAAACAGCAATTTGGGTTGGGCCTCCGGTTAATAGGTTAGTCCCAAAAATAATATAAAAGTGTAAAATAAAGCCCATTAATATCTAAAATAGATAATATAATAGCATGGAACAATCAAAAATTATAGATACGTTGGAGACATATCAAGCATCCCCAAGCTTAATTCCTGCTCGTCCTCGAGTAGGTAAATGATAAAAAATAGAATTTTTGATGTGGAATGCTTTCTAGAATATTCTTCAATGTATTTTTCTCTATTGTGGCAAGAATGTACAGATCCGGAAGATTCAAGATAAAAGTTTATTGTTGACATAAAAATAGTAATACTCCAAGTATCTTAATCAAGCAATTATGTCTTATCAAAATACCATAGCCAAAGAAAACTTATCCCTACAAAGTCATATAGTTTGGCCATGCTTCATTTTCATCATATAAAATGCTCTCATCATGCACAACCCCGATGACAAGCCAAGCAATTGTTTCATACTTAGCCTTTTCAAACTCTTTCAACTTTCACGCAATATATGAGCGCGAGCCATGGACATAGCACTATGGGTGGAATAGAATATGATGATTGAGATTGTGTGACAGGACAAAAAGGGAGAAAGTCTCACATTGACGTGGCTAATCAATGGGCTATGGAGATGCCCACCGACTGATGTCAATGCAAGGAGTTGGGATTGCCATGCAACGGATGCACTAGAGCTATAAATATATGAAAGCTCATCAAAGAAACTAAGTGGGTGTGCATCCAACTTGCTTGCTCACGAAGACCTAGGGCATTTGAGGAAGCCCGTCATTGGAATATACAAGCCAAGATTTGTAATGAAAAATTCCCACTAGTATATGAAAGTGACAAAATAAGAGACTCTATATCATGAAGATCATGGTGCTACTTTGAAGCACAAGTGTGGAAAAAGGATACTAACATTGTCCCTTCTCTCTTTTTCTCTCATTTTTTTATTTGGGCCTTCTTTCTTTTTTTGGCCTCTTTTCTATTTTTATTTTTTTTATTTTTCGTCCGGAGTCTCATCCCGACTTGTGGGGGAATCATAGTCTCCATCATCCTTTCCTCACATGGGATAATGCTCTAATGATGATAATCACACTTTTATTTTCTTACAACTCAAGAATTACAACTCGATACTTAGAACAAAATATGACTCTATGTGAATGCCTCCGGCGGTGTACCGAGATTGCGATGAATCAAGAGTGACATGTATGAAAAAATTATGAACGGTGGCTTTGCCACAAATACGATGTCAACTACATGATCATGCAAAGCAATATGACAATGATGATGCGTGTCATAATAAATGGAACGGTGGAAAGTTGCATGGCAATATATCTAGGAATGGCTATGGAAATGCCATAATAGGTAGGTATGGTGGCTGTTTTGAGGAAGATGTAAGGAGGCTTATGTGTGCTAGAGCATATCATATCACGGTGTTTGGATGCACCAGCAAAGTTTGCACCAACTCTCAAGGTGAGAAAGGGTAATGCACGGTACCGAAGAGGCTAGCATTGATGGAAGGGTTAGAGTGCGTATAATCCATGGACTCAACATTAGTCATAAAGAACTCACATACTTATTGCAAAAATCTACAAGTCATCAAAACCAAGCACTACGCGCATGCTCCTAGGGGGATAGATTGGTAGGAAAAGACCATCACTCGTCCCCGACCGCCACTCATAAGGAAAGCAATCAAAGAACACCCCATGCTTCAAATTTGTCACATAACATTTACCTGTAGCGACCAGACCTTAAACGGTCTGATCTCTGTGCTCCGGTGTCATCCCTGGATCAGTAATGCTAACACCACACAGTACTCGGAGGATTTATAGCAGAGTAGCAATCACACACTTATTACATCGAGTGTCTCAAAAGAGAACTTATTACAATAAATATGGCTTAAGGCCATCTAATAATGATAACAGCGGAAGGCTTGGAAGATAAGTGAGTCCATCAACTCCAACGGCATCACTGAGTATAGAACCACGACCTAAAAACTCCTTAATCATCGTCTGAAAAGTCTGCAACATTAACGTTGCAGCCTGAAACGGGTCAGCACATGGAATATGCTGGCAAGGTAACACATAGAGAGTAATGGAATAAAACAGCTATACTATATGCATATTTGGCTGGTGGAAAGCTCTATGGTTACAGTTTTGCATAAAGACAATTTTTCCCTACTTCCAAGGAATAAATTTATTTAACTATCATGGTAGTTGTTAAACATTGAGAATGGTTGACAGCATCCTCAATCCCAATTAAACATCATCATTAAACATAACCCAGCAAAATTAATTTAGAGTAACATGTTGAGATTCACATGAAAATCCAAGTACTAGATACTCAAGATGTCCATAACCGGGGACACGGCTAACCATGATTAGGTTATTACACTCTGCAGAGGTTTGCGCACTTTTCCCCACAAGACTCGATCGCCTCCGTTTGGTTTCTCGCACTACATGGTGTTTGAGAAGACGGATGACCAAGACATAGTCTTTCAGAAGCGCTAGCACCTTACGATCGGTTAGACCGTACCACCTACATCCCCTACATCTGCTAGTCTACCACTGTAAGAGTTCGCACAACTTAGTCAACTATGCTAGAGCCCATAATAGCTTGTGGCTGCACACGGAAGTTTCTAGTATGAATAGTCTCATGATCCCTTTGAGCCTCGGTGGCGGTCCAAAAGAAAACAGGCAAATCCTGGAATACCCAGGTGCCTCAATCCACCCAGATGTGTGTTTAAGTTGCCACCTTAGATAAACCATTAATTAACAATCTCACATCTATCATGGATATCACTCACCCAATCCACGTCTACTAGCATAGCATGGCATAATAAGCAAACGTAGAAGTAGCTCCCAAAGGTTTGATAATAACAGGTAATAGGTACTACCTCATCTACTTCCCATCCCACAATTTAATTATATCATAATCATGCAATGTGTGAGGATTGACCTAATGCAATAAAACTGGGTAGTAGAAAAGGTATGATCAAAGTGTTACTTGCCTTGATGATGATCCGCGAAACCTAACGATTCGAAGTAATAAGCGGCGCACTCCGGGTATTCTATCATAGAAAAACAAACAAGCATACAATAAGTACTCATCTAATGCACATGTAAAACTCAAATAAGAGATCTAACCAGAAGGTTCAACTTAAGAACTCCGGTTGGCAAAAGAATCAAATCGAATGAAGCTACGGAAGTCAAACGGCGAAAGAAAACAACTTCGTTCTAGTAATCTGGATCTAGGGCAAATTTTACAGTAGAAAAATCTTGTTTAAGTTGGTTAAACGGATAGAGGGTTTCGAGACGAAACACTAGGCGCTTGAATCGCCTGATTCCGATAAACGAGCGAAAAGTTATACTAAAACGAAAATCGGATCAGGAATCGCGATCAGAAAAATTGCGGATTTAATCCGAGAAAAAGAAAAAAGACGAATGCTCGCTAGAACGAACCGATCTATTTAAAAAATCGAATCTAAAAAAACCGACGAAAATCATTTTTTTATAAAAACGTTGGCACGGAAAACGAGGCGGCGGCGAACCTCGGCGGCGGCGGCGGCGACGCTCGGGCGGCTAGGGTTTGGGGCACGGGTGGCTGGGCCTCGGCTGGCTCCACCCTCGGCTTATAAAGCCTAGTGGGCCGGGAGTCCGGGTCGGACACGGCCCCTAGGTCGGTTCGGTTTTTTTTAAATTATTCCGCTCGGAAGAAAATTAAAAAGAATACTAAACGGACTCCAAAATTCCGAAATAAATTTTCACGGGCTTCTAAAATCAAGCCGCACAAGGTGAAAATTTATTTGGGACCTAAATATAATTTTGGAAAACGCACATTTTTCCTAAATTCAAATAAAACACCGAAAACTCCGAAATAAAATCTTATTTGATGTTATTATTAAATCCTCAATATTTCTTTATTTTTGGAAAGTCATTTTATTCCCTCTCTCATATTTTTGTAGTAGAAATAATTGATGATAAAATAAATAAAATCAAATAATCCTATTCTCAAAATTTGAGAAAACTCAAATATGAAAATAACGAAATCCCCAACTCTCTCCGTGGGTCATTGAGTTGCATAGAATTTCTAGGATCAACCAAAATGCAAAAATAAAAATATGATATGCAATGATGATCTAATGTATAACATTCCAAATTGAAAATTTGGGATGTTACAAACCTACCCCCTTAAGATGAATCTCGCTCTCGAGATTCGGGTTGGCTAGAAAATAGGTTAGGGTGGTCCTTGAGCAAATCTTCCTCTCGCTCCCAGGTGGCTTCATCCTCTGTGTGGTGGCTCCACTGAACTTTGCAAAACTTGATAACCTTGCTGCGAGTAACTTGGTTGGCAAACTCGAGAATCTTGACGGGTTTCTCCTCGTAGGTCAAATCGTTATCCAACTGAATAGTTTCCAAAGGCATTGTATCTCTCAACAGTATGCCAGCCATCTCCGCGTGACATTTATTTAACTGAGAAATGTGGAACACATCATGAACTCCTGACAATCCTTCGGGCAATTCCAACTTGTAGGCCACTTCTCCCATACGCTCCAAAACTCGATATGGTCCTACAAATCGCGGCGCTAACTTCCCTTTAACTCCAAAATGCTTTGTTCCCCGAAGTGGAGATACTCGAAGATAAGCTCTATCTCCCACTTCGTAAACTGTCTCCTTACGTTTAGAATCTGCATAACTTTTCTGTCTGGACTGGGCTACCTTGAGCCTATCGCGAATCAACTTCACCTTCTGTTCAGACTCTTTGATCAAGTCAGGACCAAACAACTGGCGTCTCCAACTTCGTCCCACGATAACGGTGTCCTGTACCTCCTTCCGTACAAAGCTTCGAAAGGGGCCATCTTTAAACTGGTTTGGTAACTGTTGTTGTAAGAGAAATCTGCATATGGCAAATTATTGTCCCAACTAGATCCATAATCTAGCGCACAAGCTCTCAGCATATCCTCCAAAATCTGATTGACTCTCTCGGTCTGTCCATCTGTCTGTGGATGAAAAGTTGTACTAAATTCTAACCTGGTACCCAAAGTTTCGTGCAACTGCTTCCAGAACTTTGAGGTAAACTGGGTTCCTCTATCTGATACGATACTCCTTGGAATTCCATGCAGACATACGATCCTGGTCATGTATATCTTTGCCAACTTAGCACTGGTGTAAGTGGTCTTTACTGGGATGAAATGAGCTACTTTCATCAATCGATCAACTACAACCCAAATTGAGTCATAGCCTGAACGAGTCCAAGGCAATCCCGTGATAAAATCCATGCCTAGCTTATCCCACTTCCATTCTGGTATCGGCAATGGTTGTAACAATCCTGCTGGTTTCTGATGCTCTGCCTTTACTCGCTGACATACATCACAAACTGCTACATACTCCACGATATCTTTCTTCATTCCGGTCCATCAGAAATGTAACACCCCGGATATGATTTTCCCAATATGTATTCCAACTCTTGCCGTTTCCGGCCTTAAGTTATTTTATTTTCTCGGGTTCGGGTTTTTTGTCTCCGTGTGTTGTTTTCGTTGTCATGCATCTCATATCATGTCATCATGTGCATTGCATTTGCTTACGTGTTCATCTCATGCATTCGAGCATTTTCCCCGTTGTCCATTTTGCATTCCGGCGCTCCGTTCTCCCCCGGTGGTCATTTCTACCTTTCTTTCGCGTGTGGGGATTAAACATTTCCGGATTGGACCAAGACTTGCCAAGCGGCCTTGGTTTACTACCGGTAGACCGCCTGTCAAGTTTCGTACCATTTGGACTTCGTTTGATACTCCAATGGTTAACCGAGGGACCGAAAAGGCCCCGTGTGTGTTGCAGCCCAACACCCCTCCAATTTGGCCCAAAACCCACAAAAACCCTCTCCATCATCTAGAGCGTTCGATCACGATCGCGTGGCCGAAAACCGCACCTCATTTGGACTCTCCTAGCTCCCTCTATGCCTATATATAGATCCCCACATTTCAGATCCCGGGCGAAGCCCTAAAATCCCAGATCCGCCGCCGCCGGACAAAAATTCGCCGGGCCGGACACGTCCGACCCGCACCGCTGCCGCCACGTGTCGCCGCTCGAGTGGACCGCCGCCTCCTCCACCGCGCGGCCTGGGTAGCCCGTCGCCGGCCCCCGCGGCCCGGATCCGCGGCGCCGCCGCGCCTTCGCCCCGCCGCCGCCTTCGACCGCTCCGGCCGCCGCACTCCTACAGCTCCGCCGCGCCATCGCCGGAATCCTCGCCGGCGCGAGCTTGCCGCCACCCGAGCTCGCCGTCCAGGTCCCGCGCCGCCCGCCGCCCGCCGCCGCCGAGTCGCCGCTCCGGCAAGCCTCCTCACCGGCCGGCCCCTCCTCCTCTCAAGGCCCCTCTCCGGCAAGTCCCTGCTCCGGCGAGCTCGAGCGAACTCCGGCCGACGAACCTCGAACCGCATGCCCCGGATCTGGATCTGGATCCCGACGGTTGACTTTCTCCCGAAACCCTAGTTCAAATGCCCTTGTTCATCGCATCGTAACTTTGCATCCCTAACTCCGTTTTGGGCATATAGCATATCAAAATGTTTGTCTCAGAGAGCACATTATTTCATTCCATTGCATCATTTTTATTTGAGTTCATCTTGATGCCCGAAATACCGTTAGAAGAGTGCTATATGAGATAATTGTCAGATCTGCTGCTCCAATTAGATATTTGTCATTTTTGCCATGATTTATGTGTGCATGATATGCCCCTGAGCTTTACATATGTTTTGTTAAGGGTTTTGCCATCTTTCCAGAGGTGTAACCCATGTATTTTTGTGATGTGTGTGGTGACTAGCACAAGCTTGCAAAGTGAGGCATTTGTTAATGCTGATTTCAGGGACTTAGCATTTCCACTAAGTCCTTGGACTGTTTATCTCATATGGCCATATGTTCATGTTGTTTCCTAGTGATCCGTGCCTCTTTTGAGGATGATCAGTACGGATGTTGTGTTAATCTTGTAGTGATCTATCCATCCATGTCTTTGTTTGTAATTATGGAGCACCCTATCTTGAGTCAATCGAGCTCTACTTTTGTCATTTAATGAATCTGGACAAATTGTCTACTTGTTAGCGATTTTGCCGGTGATGTTGTAGTTGAACCGTGCATGCTATGCTATTGTTCTTGCCATGTCTAGCTTGAATTTTGTGTATTATTAGCTTGTCATGACTTGCTCTGTGGTGAGTGCATCGAGCTCGTAAACATGCCTACTTGATATCTGTTTCAGCATGCTCCAGTTTTCACTAAGTCTGAGAACTGATTATGTTTTTGCCATGTTCACATGCTTCCAAATGTATTTTCTGATCCCTTTTGGCTCAAGGTCACTAAGGGACTTTTATTAAGATCTTTGAGTAGCTCCATTCCATGCTTTACTTTGCCATGTTCAGGTCCTGTAGAATGTAGTTTTCATGCTCCAAAGAGTGCTACCTGATCTGAAATTCCAGACAAGTGTTAATTTCACTAAGTCTGAGATCTGTTTGTCAAATGCATTTTTGCCATGCTTGTTTGAACCTGTTAATGGATGAATTGGCCGTAGCTCAGTGCTAGACTTTTGTTAAGCATCATGAATGGATTCCTGCCATGTATTTTTATGCCATGTTTGGGTGCTGTAGCATGTTCATCTTGTTGCATTTAGATGGCTACTTGCTGTAAATCGCAGAACGTGGTCATATTTGAATTGCTTGCATTTCCAAACCGTAACTCTGATTCCGGCGTTCTTTATATCGTTTTCAAGCGATTTCATCTCATCTTTCCAGTGGCACACTTGGATTTCCAAGTTGAGGCCAGGTTTATTCATTCCCTGTCACATCTTGCATATGCATCCCGCATCGCATCCCGCATAGCATACCATCTTTGCATCATATTGTTTGAGCCTTGCACATGATTGATTGTGTCCTTGTTGCTTGTTTGTCTTGTTTGGGTAGAGCCAGGAGACGAGTTCGCTAACGAGGAGCCCGTTGAGTTTGCTTTCGAGGATCCAGTCAACTCTGACAACTTTGCAGGCAAGATGATCATACCCTCGAAATCACTACTATCTTTGCTTTGCTAGATGCTCGCTCTTTTGCTATGCCTATGCTACGATGCCTACCACTTGCTTATCATGCCTCCCAAATTGCCATGTCAAACCTCTAACCCACCATGTCCTAGCAAACCGTTGATTGGCTATGTTACCGCTTTGCTCAGCCCCTCTTATAGCGTTGCTAGTTACAGGTGAAGATTGGAGACCGTTCCTTGTTGGAACATTATTTTACTTGTTGGGATATCATTATATTGCCATGTTATCTTAATGCATCTATATACTTGGTAAAGGGTGGAAGGCTCGGCCTCTCGCCTAGTGTTTTGTTCCACTCTTGCCGCCCTAGTTTCCGTCATATCGGTGTTATGTTCCCGGATTTTGCGTTCCTTACGCGGTTGGGTTATAATGGGAACCCCTTGATAGTTCGCCTTGATTAAAGCTTTTCCAGCAATGCCCAACCTTGGTTTTACCATTTTCCACCTAGCCTCTTTTTCCCTTGGGTTTCCGGAGCCCGAGGGTCATCTTATTTAACCCCCCCCCCCCCGGGCCAGTGCTCCTCTGAGTGTTGGTCCAACCGAGTAGACTGCGGGGCCACCTCGGGGAAACTTGAGGGTTGGTTTTACTCGTAGGATGTCTCATCTGAGTGTGCCCTGAGAACGAGATATGTGCAGCTCCTATCGGGATTTGTCGGCACATTTTGGCGGTGTTGCTGGATTTGTTTTAACCTGTCGAAGTGTCTTGAAGAACCGAGACACCGAGTCTGATCGGAACTTCTCGGGAGAAGGTATATTCCTTCGTTGACCGTGAAAGCTTGTCATGGGCTAAGTTGGGACTCCCCTGCAGGGATTTGAACTTTTGAAAGCCGTGCCCGCGGTTATGGGTAGATGGGAATTTGTTAATATCTGGTTGTAGATAACTTGAACCTTAACTTAATTAAAATGAATCAACAGTGTGAGTTACCGTGATGGTCTCTTCTCGGCGAAGTCCGGGAAGTGAACATGGTGTTGGAGTAATGCTTGCCGCAGGTTACCCTCTAGTTATTCATTCGCACTTTCCCTCCTCTTCCCGCTCTCTTTTGCGAACAGGATAGCCACTATATATGCTAGTCGCTTGCTGCAGCTCCACATATTTTACCTTGCCTTACCTATAAGCTTAAATAGTCTTGATCGTGAGGGTGCGAGATTGCTGAGTCCCTGTGGCTCACAGATTACTATTACACCAGATGCAGGGCCTGATGATTCCGCTCCAGATGGCGCGCTTGAGCTCAAGTGGGAGTTCGACGACGACTCTCAACGATACTACGTGTCTTTCCCTGATGATCAGTAGTGGTGCCCAGTTGGGGTGATCGGGACCGTGTCGCATGTTGGGTTGTCTTTTATTTTGGCGTCGTAGTCGGGCCATGAGTGTTTGAATGATGTAATGCTATTTTATGTACTTGATTGACGTGGCGAGTGTAAGCCAACTATGTTATCTCCCCTTTTATTATCTATATTACATGGGATGTTGTGATGATTGCCTAACTTGCGACATATGCCTTCAATGCGATTATGTCTCTAAGTCGTGCCTCGACACGTGGGAGCTATAGTCGCATCGAGGGTGTGACAAGAAAATATCCTTCAAATCCAAATACATCTTGATATTTCCTGGGTGAATTGAATATGGTGAATCGTGTGCCTCTTGCAGTATCAACTTCCTAATCTCCGGGTCATTGGGCACATAAACGCAATCTTCAAACCATAGGGTGTCGTGCTCATCCTCACGAAATCCTTTAGCTTTTCCTTTGCTCAGTTTCTCCTTTATAGCGGCAATCTCTTCGTCGGTATTCCGAGCTTCTCTGATTCTATCCATCAAAGTTGACTGAATCTCCAATGCTGCTACGTAGCCTCTCGGAACTATTTCCAAACATAGTTCATGAAGATTTTCGGCTAACTCCCTTGGTATTTCTCCTGTCATTAATGTATTGACATGGCTCTTACGGCTTAATGCGTCAGCTACTACATTAGCCTTTCCAGGATGATAATGCAATTTCATATCATAATCCTTGATAAGCTCCAACCATCTCCTTTGTCTGAGATTTAACTCCTTCTATGTGAAAATGTACTTCAAACTCTTATGATCCGTGTACACCTCACAATGATTTCGAATGAGGAAATGTCTCCATGTTTTCAAGGCATGCACTACGGCTGCTAACTCCAAATCATGCGTAGCATAATTCAACTCATGAGGCTTCAGTTGTCTTGAGGCATATGAAACAACTCTCCCTTCCTACACAAGCACTGCTCCAAGTCCTCGACGTGAAGCGTCACAATACACCTCATAATCCTTGGTCTTGTCTAGCAAAATCAACACTGGTGAGGTAACCAAGCGTTTCTTCAACTCCTGGAAACTAGCCTCACACTCCTCCGTCATAGGCTTTGAAATCTTTGAGAAATTCTCAATAAATCTCCGGTAGTATCCTACGAGTCCAAGAAAACTCCGGATCTCTCCAACTGTTGTTGGGGCTTCCCACTTGGTCACGGTTTCAACTTTAGTGGGATCTACTGCTATACCTTCTCCAGATATAACGTGTCCGAGGAATCCTACTTCCTTCAACCAAAACTCACATTTGCTGAACTTGGCATATAATTGACGTTCTCTGAGCTTTCCAAGTACCAAACGCAAATGCTCCTTATGTTCCTCTTCATTCTTCGAATAAACCAGGATATCATCAATGAACACTACGACGAACTTATCCAAAAACTCCATAAACACTTTGTTCATCATGTTCATAAAATAGGCAGGTGCGTTAGTCAGACCAAATGACATAACGGTGTACTCATACAGCCCATACCTGGTAGTAAAAGTTGTCTTCGGAATATCCTGTTCTCGAATCTTCAACTGGTGCTATCCTGATCGCAGATCGATCTTGGAAAATACCTTAGCTCTTTGCAATCGATCAAACAGATCGTTGATCATAGGTAGTGGGTACTTGTTCTTGATTGTTACTTCATTCGATCCTTGATAATCAACAACCATTCTTAACGATCTGTCCTTCTTCTCCACTAGTAGTACTGGTGATCCCCAAGGTGAAGAACTTGGGCGAATATATCCCTTATCCAGTAACTCCTTAATCTGCTTCTTAATTTCCACCAAACCCTTTGCTGGAATCCTATATGGTCTCTTTGATATTGGCCCTGTGCCTGGCAATAGCTCAATCAAAAACTCAATATCTCTGTCCGGTGGCATGCCTGGCAACTCCTCTGGAAATACATCAGGGAAATCCCTTACCACTGGTACTTCCTCCTGCACAACTCCTGTTAGGAAATTTACTTGAGTCCTCTTTGGCACATGCCGGGATACATACTTGATCCTTCTCCCTTCTGGGGTGGTAAGCAAAATTGACTTACTAGCACATTCAATATTCCCTTCATACTTTGATAACCAATCCATGCCTAATATCACATCCAATCCTTGGGATTCCAATACTATTAGGTCTGAGGGAAAAACATAGTTACCAATCCTTAATGGTAACCGATCACACCATAGACTAGCCACATACTCTGCTCCTGGCGAGGTTACTAACATGGGTGACCTAAGGGCTTGGGTTGGTAGATTATAATTATCCACAAATCCCCTTGAGATGTATGAATGCGATGCACCAGTATCAAAAAGAACGAGTGCAGTAAATGACTTAACCAAAAACTTACCTATTACTGCATCGGGTTGAGCTTCAACCTCCTCCACGCTAATGTGGTTCACCTGTCCCCTGTTGAAAGGGTTTGGCTTCTTCCCAGAACTTCCGTTGCCATTTTGGCCTTCAGGACATTCATTGGCATAATGTCCAGTCTTTTGACACTTAAAACAAGTGACTTGGCTTAGGTCCTTCTTGGTTGGGGTTGATGGGTTGGTGCAATTCTGGTTGTTGCTTCCTCCGTTGCCATTTCCATTCTTGGTGCCATTGTGATTGTGCGAGCTACCTCCTCCATGGGTATGCTGAAAATGTCCTCCCGGTCTAGGGGTAAAACGTGGCTTCTGTTGATCTCCTGAATTGTACTTTCCTTGTCCATACTTCCTCTTGCGATTCTCAATTTGCTGCTGCTTCCCTTCAATCATAAGAGCACGATCTACCAACTCCTGGTAGTTGTTGAAGGTTGCTACCATCAACTGCATGCTCAGCTCATCATTCAGTCCTTCCAGAAACTTCTCCTACTTAGCTGCATCCGCAGCGACGTCATCTGGGGCATAACGTGCTAGCTTACTAAATTCCTCCACATACTGGCCAACTGTCCGTCCTCCTTCGCGCAAGTTGTGAAACTCACGCTTCTTCATGGCCATATCTCCTGCTGAAACATGTGCAGTACGAAAAGCCTGCTGAAATTGGTCCCATGTGACAGTGTCGACAGGGAAAGTGGCTGTGAAATTCTCCCACCATGATGCTGCGGGTCCTTCTAGCTGATGTGCGGCAAACTTCACCTTCTCCGCATCTGTGCATCCTGCTGTGGTCAATTCCCTAGTGGTCTTGCGGAGCCAATCATCTACTACTATCGGCTCAGTGCTACTGGAAAACACCGGCGGATTCAGCCTAAGAAAACGGGCTAAGTGGTCAACAGGTGGTGGTGGTGGTGGTGGGTTGTTGTTGTTGTTCCCCTGATTCTGATTCTGGACTAGCAACTGCATCAATGTGTTCTCCTGCTGGATCAACTGGGTGAGCTCCGGTGGGAAGGCAAATCCGGGGTCACGTCTCGGAGGCATCTGAGGGTTTAGAAAAGATGAGATATAAGAATAGAGGGGGTCTAAAGAGAAAACACTACCCATATGCACATGAGGCAAAAGCAAACAATTCACTTCAATCAATCAAACAAAGGCATACAATCGATCTATCTATCGCAAAAGTGCTCGGACTACTATATTTATATGGTGGACTACTACTACTGATGAGGTGGTCTACTAGAAATATTCTTCAATTGCAGACTCCATGATATCTGCTCCAGCTTCATCAATATAGTCTTCATCACTACTATCTGGTTCCGAGTCGGTGCCACCGATGATGATGTAGTCTTCTGGGCTAATTTCCTTGGGTTCTTCGTCTTCCTCTACTGGCGTAGGGTCTCCCTTAAATATTCCAATCTTCTTGATCAGGTCGTCATTCTTCTCCACCAATACTTCAATTTCCTCTTCATAATCTTCACGTGTAGCCTTGAGTTCTTCCTCCAGTTCCTTGATTCTTGTCTTAGCCTTCTTCAGATCTATCATGTCGGCGCACATCTGGTTCTCCTGTCGTCGAATGTGCTGATTTAACTCCTGGATAAAAGCTACGATTGACCTATCCTTCCTGGTGCTGATCATCTCCCAGTGCTCATCTCGGCGCCCACAAATCTGGTAGATAGTATCCTTGAGATCCTTGCGGTAGACTTCTCCAATGCGTCCCATGGCGATGTGAGCTGCCATGCTCTTTCCTCGACTCCAAGTTGGTGCATCAAAAGAAAACTCTATGGGCTCAGTGACTGGCATGAACGTCCTTCCTGGAACTTGAACTTGAATCATCCAGCGCTCTTCTTCAGGTAAAGTGGCGTTGTAGGTTCCCGTGAAGCTAGGTACTCCTATGTTCAGGTATCTAGTGACTTCCTTCAAGTGTCGTCCAAAGGGTGTATCTTCATCCGGTTGTGTGAACTTGTTCCTTGCATCCGCCATCCTAAAAGAGTAGAAAAGATGAGAAGTCGGAAAAGAAGAGAATGGATAGTGATCTAGGTCTCTTGCTTAGTGGTCGTGTCCTACAGTCAGCGTGTGCTCTGATACCATCTCTGTAGCGACCAGACCTCAAACAGTCTGATCTCTGTGCTCCAGTGTCATCCCTGGATCAGTAATGCTGACACCACACAGTACTCGGAGGATTTATAGCAGAGTAGCTATCACACACTTATTACATCGAGTGTCTCAAAAGAGAACTTATTACAATAAATATGGCTTAAGGCCATCTAATAACGATAACAGCGGAAGGCTTGGAAGATAAGTGAGTCCATCAACTCCAACGGCATCACTGAGTATAGAACCACGACCTAAAAACTCCTTAATCGTCGTCTAAAAAGTTTGCAACATTAACGTTGCAGCCCGAAACGGGTCAGCACATGGAATATGCTGGCAAGGTAACACATAGAGAGTAATGGAATAAAACAGCTATACTATATGCATATTTGGCTGGTGGGAAGCTCTATGGTTACAGTTTTGCGTAAAGCCAATTTTTCCCTACTTCAGAGGAATAAATTTATTTAACTATCATGGTAGTTGTTAAACATTGAGAATGGTTGACAGCATCCTCAATCCGAATTAAACATCATCATTAAACATAACCCAACAAAATTAATTTAGAGTAACATGTTGAGATTCACATGAAAATCCAGGTACTAGATACTCAAGATGTCCATAACCGGGGACACGGCTAACCATGATTAGGTTATTACACTCTGCAGAGGTTTGCGCACTTTTCCCCACAAGACTCGATCGCCTCCGTTTGGTTTCTCGCACTACATGGTGTTTGAGAAGACGGATGACCGAGACATAGTCTTTCAGAAGCGCTAGCACCTTACGATCGGTTAGACCGTACCACCTACATCCCCTACATCTGCTAGTCTACCACTGTAAGAGTTCGCACAACTTAGTCAACTATGCTAGAGCCCATAATAGCTTGTGGCTGCACACGGAAGTTTCTAGTATGAATAGTCTCATGATCCCTTTGAGCCTCGGTGGCGGTCCAAAAGAAAACAGGCAAATCCTGGAATACCCAGGTGCCTCAATCCACCCAGATGTGTGTTTAAGTTGCCACCTTAGATAAACCATTAATTAACAATCTCACATCTATCATGGATATCACTCACCCAATCCACGTCTACTAGCATAGCATGGCATAATAAGCAAACGTAGAAGTAGCTCCCAAAGGTTTGATAATAACAGGTAATAGGTACTACCTCATCTACTTCCCATCCCACAATTTAATTAGATCATAATCATGCAATGTGTGAGGATTGACCTAATGCAATAAAACTGGGTAGTAGAAAAGGTATGATCAAAGTGTTACTTGCCTTGATGATGATCCGCGAAACCTAACGATTCGAAGTAATAAGCGGCGCACTCCGGGTATTCTATCATAGACAAACAAACAAGCATACAATAAGTACTCATCTAATGCACAGGTAAAACTCAAATAAGAGATCTAACCAGAAGGTTCAACTTAAGAACTCCGGTTGGCAAAAGAATCAAATCGAACGAAGCTACGGAAGTCAAACGGCGAAAGAAAACAACTTCGTTCTAGTAATCTGGATCTAGGGCAAATTTTACAGTAGAAAAATCTTGTTTAAGTTGGTTAAACGGATAGAGGGTTTCGAGACGAAACTCTAGGCGCTTGAATCGCCTGATTACGATAAACGAGCGAAAAGTTATACTAAAACGAAAATCGGATCAGGAATTGCGATCAGAAAAATCACGAATTTAATCCGAGAAAAAGAAAAAAGACGAACGCTCGCTAGAACGAAGGAATGGACGAACGCTCGCTAATTAAATAAACCGTAAAAACCGATCTATTTAAAAAAACTGAATCTAAAAAAATCGACGAAAACCGATTTTTTTTTATAAAAACGTTGGCACGGAAAATGAGGCGGCGGCGAACCTCGGCGGCGGCGGCGTCCGGCGACAGCGGCGCGGTGGCGGGCAGCGGCGGCAACGGCGGCGCTCGGGCGGCTAGGGTTCGGGGCGCGGGTGGCTGGGCCTCGGCTGGCTTCCCCCCCCCCCCCAGCTTATAAAGCCTAGTGGGCCGGGAGTCCGGGTCGGACACGGCCCCTAGGTCGGTTCGTTTTTTTTAATTATTCCGCTCGGAAGAAAATTAAAAAGAAATACTAAACGGACTCCAAAAATTCCGAAATAAATTTTCACGGGCTTCTAAAATCGAGCTGCACAAGGTGAACATTTATTTGGGACCTAAATGCAAATTTGAAAAACGCACATTTTTCCTAAATTCAAATAAAACACCATAAAACTCCGAAATAAATACTTATTTGATTTTACTATTAAATCCTCAATATTTCTTTATTTTGGGAAAGTCATTTTATTCCCTCTCTCATATTTTTGTAGTAGAAATAACTGATGATAAAATAAATAAAATCAAATGATCATATTCTCAAAATTTGAGAAAACTCAAATATGAAAATAACGAAATCCCCAACTCTCTCTGTGGGTCATTGAGTTGCGTAGAATTTCTAGGATCAACCAAAATGCAAAAATAAAAATATGATATGCAATGATGATCTAATGTATAACATTCCAAATTGAAAATTTGGGATGTTACATTACCGTACGTGCATGCTACGGCACTTGCCAACTTCAACACAAGTATTCATCTATTTCACAATTACTCAACTAGCACACCTCTAATATTACCACCTTTATATCTCAAAACCATCTATCAAGCATCCAACTTCTCTTAGCATTTAAAATTTATAATCAAAGTAAATTACCATGCTGTTCTAAAGGACTCTCAAAATGATATTAGTGAAGCATGAGAGATCAATTATTTCTATAAAATAGAACCACCGCCGTGCTCGAAAAGATATAAGCGAAGCACTAGAGAAAAAATTGTATAGCTCAAAATATATAAGTGAAGCACATAGAGTATTCTAATAAATTCCAATTCATGTGTGTCTCTCAAAACTAAAAAGCAAAGACTCAAATCATACAAGACGCTCCAAGCAAAACACACCCAAGCTTAGGCTCTTGCCACTCCTTGTCCCATAATCCATCAAATCTTTACCCAAAACTTGAAAACTTCACAACACAAAACTTAAAAGAAAATCTTCGTGAGCTCCGTTAGTAAAAGAAAACAAATCACCACTTCAAGGTACTGTAATGAAACCATTCTTTATTTATATTGGTGTTAAACCTACTGTGTTCCAACTTTTCTATGGTTCATAAACTCTATTACTAGCCATAGTTTCATCAAAATAAGCAAATAACACGCGAAAAATAGAATCTGTCAAAAACAGAACAGTCTGTAGTAATATGTAGGTTTCGAATACTTCTGGAACCCCAAAAATTATAAAATAAACTGCTTGACGTGAGGAATTTATGTACTAATCATCTGCAAAAAGAATTAACTAAATATCACTCTCCAGTAAAAAAATGGCAGCAATTCCCGTGAGCACTAAAAAGTTTCTGTTTTTCACAGCAAGATCAAAAAGACTTTCCCCAAGTCTTCCCAACGGTTCTACTTGGCACAAACACTAATTAAACACAAAAAACACAACCAAAATAGAGGCTAGATAATTTTTTATATTCCTAAACAGGAACAAAAAGCAAGGAATAAAAATAAATTGGGTTGCCTCCCAACAAGCGCTATCGTTTAATGCCCTAGCTAGGCATAAAAGCAAGGATAGATCTAGGTATTGCCATATTTGGTAGGCAATCCATAAGTGGCTCTCATAATAGATTCATATGGTAATTTAATTTTCTTTCTAGGGCAGTGTTACATGCCTTTCCTTAACGGAAATAGGAATCTAATATTCCCTTCCTTCATATAATTGCACCAATCGTTCTAAGGAAAGGTCTACCAAGGATAATAGGACATGAAGGATTGCAATCTATATCAAGAACAATGAAATCTATGGGCACATAATTACTATTTGCAACAATAAGAACATCATTAATTTTCCCCATAGGTTTCTTAATGGTGGAATCCGCAAGGTGCAAGTTTAAAGAACAATCATCAAATTCACGGAAACCTAGCAAATCACACAAAGTTTTTGGGATCGTGGAAACACTAGCACCCAAATCACACAAAGCATAGAATTCATGATCTTTAATTTTAATTTTAATTGTAGGTTCCCACTCATCATAAAGTTTTCTAGGGATAGAAACTTCCAACTCAAGTTTTTCTTCATAAGATTGCATCAAAGCATCAACGATATGTTTAGTAAAAGTTTTATTTTGACTATAAGCATGAGGAGAATTTAGCATGGATTGCAACAAGGAAATACAATATATCAAAGAGAAATTATCATAATTAAATTCCTTGAAATCCAAGATAGTGGGTTCGTTGCTATCTAAAGTTTTCACCTCTCCAATCCCACTTTTATCAATTTTTGCATCAAGATCTAAAAACTCCGAATCATTGGGACGCCTTCTAACTAAAGTTGACTCATCTCCAGTCCCATCATTATCAAGATTCATATTGCAAAACAAGGATTTAATAGGGCACACATCAATTACTTTTAGATCTTCATCCTTATTATCATGAAAACTAGAAGAACATGCTTTCACAAAGCAATCTTTTTTAGCACGTATCCTACCGGTTCTTTCTTTGCACTCATCAATGGAAATTCTCATAGCTTTGAGAGACTCATTGATATCATGCTTAGGTGGAATAGATCTAAGTTTCAAACAATCAACATCAAGAGAAATTCTATCCACGTTCCTAGCCAACTCATCAATCTTAAGCAATTTTTCTTCAATCAAAGCATTGAAACTCTTTTGCGAACTAATAAATTCTTTAATACTGGATTCAAAATCAGAGGGCATCTTATTATAATTTACATAAGAATTGTTGGTGAAATTACCATAGTTATTAGAGGAATTACTAGGAAACGGCCTAGAATTAAAATTACCTCTATACGCGTTGTTACCAAAATTGTTCCTACCAACAAAATTCACATCCATAGATTCATTATTATTCTCAATAAAAGTAGACAAAGGCATATCATTAGGATCAGTAGGAGCACTCTTATTAGCAAACAATTTCATAAGTTCATCCATCTTTCCACTCAAAACATTAATCTCTTCAATTGCATGCACCTTTTTACTAGTACATCTTTCCGTGTGCCATTGAGAATAATTAACCATAATATTATCTAGGAGTTTAGTAGCTTCTTCTAAAGTGATTTCCATAAAAGTGCCTCCCGTGGCCGAATCTAAAAGATTTCTAGAAGCAAAATTCAATCCGGCATAAAAATTTGTATAATCATCCATAAATTCAATCCATGTGTAGGGCAATTACGTATCATTAATTTCATCCTCTCCCAAGATTGTGAAACATTCTCATGATCAAGTTGCTTAAAATTCATAATATCGTTTCTAAGAGAGATTATCTTAGCGGGAGGAAAATACTTAGAGATAAAAGCATCTTTGCACTTATTCCATGAATCAATACTATTTTTAGGCAAAGACGAAAACCAAGCTTTAGCACGATCTCTAAGCGAAAACGGAAATAGCTTAAGCTTAACAATATCATTATCCACATATTTCTTCTTTTGCATATCACACAAATCAACAAAGTTGTTTAGATGGGTAGCGGAATCTTCACTAGGAAGGCCAGAAAATGGATCTTTCATGACAAGATTCAGCAAAGCAGTATTAATTTCACAAGATTTAGCATTGGTAAGAGGAGCAATCGGAGTGCTAATAAAATCATTATTGTTGGTATTGGCAAAGTCACACAATTTAGTATTATCTTGAGCCATCGTGACAAGCAAGCAATCCAACACACAAGCAAACAAGAAACATGCAAAAGAGGCAAACTGGAAAAAAGAAGGGGAACGAAAAAAGAAGGCGAATAAAATGGCAAGGGTGAAGTGTGGAGAGGAAAATGAGAGGCAAATGGCAAATAATGTAATGCGAAGGATAAGAGTTGTGATTGCTACTTTGTATGTCTTGACTTGGCGTAGATCGCCCCAGCAACGGTGCAAGAAATACTTCTTGCTACCTATTGAGCACTACATTGGTTTTCCCTTGAAGAGGAAAGGGTGATACAGTAAAGCAGCGTAAGTATTTCCCTCGGTTTTTGAGAACCAAGGTATCAATCCAGTAGGAGACCCCGCGCGAGTCACCTCGTACCTACACAAACAAATAAGAACCTCGCAACCAATGCGATAAAGGGGTTGTCAATCCCTTCACGGCCACTTGCGAGAGTGAGATCTGATAGAGATGATAATAATAAGATAAATATTTTTGGTATTTTTATGATATAGATTGAAAGTAAAGATTGCAAAATAAAATAGATTGGAAACTTGTATAATGGAAAATAGACCCGGGGGCCATAGGTTTCACTAGTGGCTTCTCTCAAGATAGCATAAATATTACGGTGGGTGAACAAATTACTGTCGAGCAATTGATAGAAAAGTGAATAATTATGAGAATATCTAGGTATGATCATGTATATAGCAATCACGTCCGTGACAAGTAGACCGACTCCTGCCTACATACTACTATTACTCCACACATCGACCGCTATCTAGCATGCATCTAGAGTATTAAGATCATAAGAACAGAGTAACGATTTAAGCAAGATGACATGATGTAGAGGGATTAACTCATGCAATATGATGTAAACCCCATCTTTTTATCCTCGATGGCAACAATACAATACGTGTCGTTTCCCTTTCTGTCACTGGGATCGAGCACCGCAAGATTGAACCCAAAGCTAAGCACTTCTCCCATTGCAAGAAAGATCAATCTAGTAGGCCAAACCAAACTGATAATTCGAAGAGACATGCAAAGATAAACCACTCATACATAAAAGAATTCAGAGAAGATTCAAATATTTTTCATAGATAGATGCTACCTCTTGAGCACTTGCGTTGGTTTTCCCTTGAAGAGGAAAGGGTGGTGCAGCAAAGTAGCGTAAGTATTTCCCTCAGTTTTTGAGAACCAAGGTATCAATCCAGTAGGAGGCTACGCGCCAGTCCCTTGCACCTACACAAAACAAATAAATCCTCGCAACCAACACGATAAGGGGTTGTCAATCCCTACAAGGTCACTTACAAGAGTGAGATCTGATAGATATGACAAGATAATATTTTTGGTATTTTTATGATAAAGATGCAAAGTAAAATAAAAGCAAAGTATTGGAAGATTAATATGATGAAGATAGACCCGGGGCCATAGGTTTCACTTGTGGCTTCTCTCAAGAGCATAAGTATTTTACGATGGGTGAACAAATTACTGTTGAGCAATTGACAGAATTGACCATAGTTATGAGAATATCTAGGTATGATCATGTATATAGGCATCACGTCCGAGACAAGTAGACCGACTCCTGCCTGCATCTACTACTATTACTCCACACATCGACCGCTATCCAGCATGCATCTAGAGTATTAAGTTCATAAGAACAGAGTAACGCCTTAAGCAAGATGACATGATGTAGAGGGATAAACTCATGCAATATGATGAAAACCCCATCTTTTTATCCTCGATGGCAACAATACAATACGTGCCTTGCTGCCCCTACTGTCACTGGGAAAGGACACCGCAAGATTGAACCCAAAGCTAAGCACTTCTCCCATTGCAAGAAAGATCAATCTAGTAGGCCAAACCAAACTGATAATTCGAAGAGACTTGCAAAGATAACCAATCATACATAAAAGAATTCAGAGAAGATTCAAATATTGTTCATACATAAACTTGATCATAAACCCACAATTCATCGGTCTCAACAAACACACCGCAAAAGAAGATTACATCGAATAGATCTCCACAAGAGAGGGGGAGAACTTTGTATTGAGATCCAAAAAGAGAGAAGAAGCCATCTAACTAATAACTATGGACCCGAAGGTCTGAAGTAAACTACTCACACTTCATCGGAGAGGCTATGGTGTTGATGTAGAAGCCCTCCATGGTCGATGCCCCCTCCGGCGGAGCTCCAAAACAGGCCCCAAGATGGGATCTCGTGGATACAGGAAGTTACGGTGGTGGAATTAGGGTTTTGGCTCCGTATCTGATCGTTTGGGGGCACGTAGGTATATATAGGAGGAAGAAGTATGTCGGTGGAGCAACAGGGGGCCACGAGGGTGGAGGGCGTGCCTGGGGGGGGGGGTAGGCACGCCCCCTACCTCGTGGCCTCCCTGTTGGTTGCTTGACGTAGGGTCCAAGTCTCCTGGATCTTGTTCGTTCCAAAAATCATGTTCCCGAAGGTTTCATTCCATTGGACTCCGTTTGATATTCCTTTTCTTCAAAACCCTAAAATAGGCAAAAAAACAGCAATTCTAGGCTGGGCCTCCGGTTAATAGGTTAGTCCCAAAAATAATATAAAAGTGGATAATAAAGCCCAGTAATGTCCAAAACAGAAGATAATATAGCATGGAGCAATCAAAAATTATAGATACGTTGGAGACGTATCAAGCATCCCCCAGCTTAATTCCTGCTCGTCCTCGAGTAGGTAAATGATAAAAACAGAATTTTTGACGTGGAATGCTACTTGGCATAATTTCAATGCAATTCTTGTCAATTGCGGTATGAATATTCAGATCCGAAAGATTCAAGACAAAGTTTAATATTGACATAAAAATAATAATACTTCAAGCATATTAACTAAGCAATTATGTCTTCTCAAAATAACATGGCCAAAGAAAGTTATCCCTACAAAATCATATAGTCTGGCTATGCTCTATCTTCACCACACAAAGTATTTAGTCATGCACAACCCCGATGACAAGCCAAGCAATTGTTTCATACTTTTGACATTCTCAAAACTTTTTCAATCTTCATGCAATACATGAGCATGTGCCATGGACATAGCACTTTAGGTGGAATAGAGTGGTGGTTGTGGAGAAGACAAAAAGGGAGAAGATAGTCTCACATCAACAAGGCGTATCAACGGGCTATGGAGATTCCCATCAATAGATATCAATGTGAGTGAGTAGGGATTGCCATGCAATGGATGCACTAGAGCTATAAGTATATGAAAGCTCAAAAAGAGACTAAGTGGGTGTGCATCCAACTTGCTTGCTCACGAAGACCTAGGGCATTTTGAGGAAGCCCATCGCTGGAATATGCAAGCCAAGTTCTATAATGAAAAATTCCCGCTAGTATATGAAAGTCATAGCATAAGAGACTCTCTATTATGAAGATCATGGTGCCACTTTGAAGCACAAGTGTGGTAAAAGGATAGTCCCTTCTCTCTTTTCTCTCATTTTTTTACTTGGGCCTTTTCTCTTTCTTTTTTTATGGCCTCTTTTTTTATTTGGGCTTCTTTGCCCTCTTTTTTCGTCTGGAGTCTCATCCCAACTTATGCGGGAATCATAGTCTCCATCATCCTTTCCTCACTTGGGACAATGCTCTAATAATGATGATCATCACACTTTTATTTTCTTACAACTCAAGAATTACAACTCGATACTTAGAACAAGATATGACTCTATATGAATGCCTCCAGCGGTGTACCGGGATATGCAATGATGCATGAGTGACATGTATGAAAGAATTATGAATGGTGGATTTGCCACAAATACAATGTCAACTACATGATCATGCAAAGCAATATGACAATGATGGAGTGTGTCATAGTAAACGAAACGGTGGAAAGTTGCATGGCAATATATCTCGGAATGGCTATGGAAATTCCATAATAGGTAGGTATGGTGGCTGTTTTGAGGAAGGTATATGGTGGGTGTATGATACCAGCGAAAGGTGCGCGGTATTAGAGAGGATAGCAATGGTGGAAGGGTGAGAGTGCATATAATCCATGGACTCAACATTAGTCATAAAGAACTCATATACTTATTGCAAAAATCTACAAGTTATCAAAGCAAAGTATTACGCGCATGCTCCTAGGGGGGTAGATTGGTAGGAAAAGACCATCGCTCGTCCCCGACCACCACTCATAAGGAAGACAATCAATAAATAAATCATGCTCCGAATTCATCACATAACGGTTCACCATACATGCATGCTATGGGAATCACAAACTTTAACATAAGTATTTCTCAAATTCACAACTACTCAACTAGCACAACTTTAATATCACCATCTCCATATCTCAAAACAATTATCAAGTATCAAACGTTTCATAGTATTCAACACACTCATAAGAGAATTTTATTATTAATCTTGTATACCTAGCATATTAGGATTATTTAAGCAAATTACCATGCTATTTAAGACTCTCAAAATAATCTAAGTGAAGCATGAGAGATCAATAGTTTCTATAAAACAAATCCACCGACGCGCTCTAAAAAATATAAGTGAAGTACTAGAGCAAAACTATATAACTCAAAAGATATAAGTGAAGCGCATAGAGTATTCTAATAATTTCCGAATCATGTGTGTCTCTCTCAAAAGGTGTGTACAGAAAAGAAGATTGTGGTAAACTAAAAATCAAAGACTCAAATCATACAAGACGCTCCAAGCAAAACACTTATCATGTGGTGAATAAAAATATAGCTCCAAGTAAAGTTACCGATAGAAGTAGACGAAAGAGGGGATGCCTTCCAGGGCATCCCCAAGCTTTGGCTTTTAGGTGTCCTTAGATTATCTTGGGGGTGCCATGGGAATCCCCAAGCTTAGGCTCTTGCCACTCCTTGTTCCATAATCCATCAAATCTTTACCCAAAACTTGAAAACTTCACAACACAAAACTTAAAGTAGAAAATCTCGTGAGCTCCGTTAGCGAAAGAAAAGAAAAGACCACTTCAAGGTACTGTAATGAACTCATTCTTTATTTATATTGGTGTTAAACCTACTGTATTCCAACTTCTCTATGGTTTATAAACTATTTTACTAGCCATAGATTCATCAAAATAAGCAAACAACACACGAAAAACAGAATCTGTCAAAAACAGAACAGTCTGTAGTAATCTCTAGCTAGCGCAATATCTGGAACCCCAAAAATTCTAAAATAAATTGCTGGACGTGAGTAATTTATATATTAATCATCTTCAACAAGAGTTAACTAAATATAACTTTCAGCATAAAAATGGCAGCAGTTCTCGTGAGTGCTAAAGTTTCTGTTTTTTACAGCAAGATTAACAAGACTTTCCCCAAGTCTTCCCAGCGGTTCTACTTGGCACAAACAATAATTAAACACAAAAACACAACCAAAACAGAGGCTAGATAAATTATTTATTACTAAACAGGAGCAAAAATCAAGGTATAAAAATAAAATTGGGTTGCCTCCCAACAAGCGCTATCGTTTAACGCCCCTAGCTAGGCATAAAAAGCAAGGATAGATCTAGGTATTGCCATCTTTGGTAGGCAATCCATAAGTGGCTCTCATAATAGATTCATAAGGTAATTTAATTTTCTTTCTAGGAAAGTGTTCCATGTCTTTCCTTAACGGAAATTGGAATCTAATATTTCCTTCCTTCATATCAATAATTGCACCAATCGTTCTAAGGAAAGGTCTACCAAGAATAATAGGACATGAAGGATTGCAATCTATGTCAAGAACAATAAAATCTAAGGGCACATAGTTACTATTTGCAACAATAAGAACATCATTGATTCTTCCCATAGGTTTCTTAATAGTGGAATCCGCAAGGTGCAAGTTTAAAGAGCAATCATCAAAATCACGGAAACCTAACAAATCACACAAAGTCTTTGGAATCGTGGAAACACTAGCACCCAAATCACACAAAGCATAGCATTCATGATCTTTAATTTTAATTTTAATAGTTGTTTCCCACGCATCATAAAGTTTTCTAGGGATAGAAACTTCCAACTCAAGTTTTTCTTCATAAGATTGCATCAAAGCATCAATGATATGTTTGGTAAAAGCTTTATTTTGACTATAAGCATGAGGAGAATTTAGCACGGATTGTAACAAGGAAATATAATCTATCAAAGAGAAATTATCATAATTAAATTCCTTTAAATCCAAAATAGTAGGTTCATTAACATCAAGAGTTTTGATCTCTTCAATCCCACTTTTATCAAATTTAGCATCAAGATCTAAAAACTCCGAATTTTTGGAATGCCTTCTAGGTAAAGGTGGATCATATTCAGTCCCATCATTATCAAGATTCATATTATAAAACAAATATTTAATAGGGGACACATCAATAACTTTTAGATCTTCATCTTTATTATCATGGAAACTAGAAGAACATGCTCTTATAAAGGAATCTTTCTTAGCACGCATCTTACCGGTTCTTTCTTTGCACTCATCAATGGAAATTCTCATGGCTTTGAGAGACTCATCGATATCATGCTTAGGTGTAGTAGATCAAAGTTCCAAAGAATCAACATCAAGAGAAATTATATCAATGTTCCTAGCCAACTCATCAATCTTAAGCAATTTTTCTTCAATCAAAGCATTGAAATTCTTTTGCGAAGTAATAAATTCTTTTGCGAAGTAATAAATTCTTTTGCGAAGTAATAAATTCTTTAATATTAGATTCAAAATCATGGGGCATATTATTATAATTTCCATAAGAATTGTTGTAGGAATTACCATAATTATTAGAGGAATTACTAGGATAAGGCCTAGGATTAAAGTCAATGACGATTGTTAATGGGGAGTTGCACCATCGTTGTGTTACAGGGGCGTTTCAACTTTGTGTTTCGTCTAAAGAAAGTTGTGAGATTCTACGGGAGATCCATGAAGGAGATTGTGGTCATCATGCCGGTTCTAAATCTCTTGCCGCCAAGGCTTTCTATCATGGTTTGTATTGGTTGACGGTTCAAGCTGATGCTGAGGATTTGGTCAGCAGATGTGACGGTTGTCAGAAATTTTCACGGCGAGCTCATGTTCCGGCTCAAGAGTTGAGGATGATTCCAATTGCTTGGCCGTTTGCGACTTGGGGGCTTGATATGGTTGGGCCTTTTAAGAGGTCCCTAGATAAAAAGACCCACATTTTGGTGGCGGTTGACAAGTTCACTAAGTGGGTTGAAGCAGAGCCAGTAAGCAAGTGTGATGTCGCAACAGTGGTTAAATTTATCAAGAAGGTGATTTTCCGTTTTGGCTTTCCCCACAGCATTATAACAGATAATGGTACTAATCTGTCTGAAGGTGCTATGAGAGAATTTTGTCAACAAGAGCATATTCGACTTGATGTCTCCTCTTTGGCTCACCCCCAGTCCAATGATCAAGCGGAACGGGCTAATCAAGAGATTCTGCGAGGTATCAAGCCCTGGCTTATGGTTTCTTTGCAAAGAACATCGGGTTGTTGGGTGGAAGAGTTACCTTCAGTACTATGGAGTATCAATACAACCCCTAATAGATCTACGGGCTACACACCTTTCTTCATGGTTTATGGGGCAGAGGCGGTTCTCCCAAGTGACATCCATCATGATTCACCCCGGGTGGCGTCTTACGTTGAAGCTGACAATGAAATAGCATGTCAAGACGCACTTGACCTGTTAAATGAAGAGCGTGATATTGCGGCGACTCATTCGGCGATTTACCGGCAAGATCTGCGTCATTATCACAGCCGCCGGGTCAAAACCAGAACTTTTCAAAAAGGTGATTTGGTGCTCCGGCTCATCCAGGATCAAACGGATATGCATAAACTATCACTGCCTTGGGAAGGACCTTTCGTGGTCAGCAAGAATCTGCATAATGGGTCATATTACCTTATTGATGTTCAAGACCACAAGGACTCACGCACATCAGAGGAGGAGACTCGTCGGCCGTGGAACATTGCTCATCTTCGGCCTTACTATACTTGAGCCACCGACTCTCATGATGTACATAATCTGATGATATATTATAGACAGTATAATAAAGTCGGCATCCCTGATAAGTCAGGGCCTCTGTCGTTTCACTTCTTTGAAGCTGAGTCTTTATCATCTTCTTATACGTTCATTTAAGAGTCTTGACGCCCAAACTGTAGGGACCAAAGAGAGTTGGATGTGCAGCACAGCTCAAACATAGGTCCCTAATGAGCACGATTTATCAGTATGTCACTTGGGGGCTTCATGTTCAAACATAGGCATATTCGACCAAAGAGAACGTAGCGTTACTACCCTCTTGACTAGGTTTGTTCAAACATAGGCGTATTTGACCAAAGAGAACATAACCTTTCCAGATCATCCTACCTGTAGCCAGCTGCTTCAACTCCATCTGGTCATCCTGATTGACCTGCCGAACTCTTAACGATCAGTCTTTATGGCGTATTCGACCAAGATCTGAGCTCGTTAAGGTTAAAATGCCAGTTGTCACATGAGAGCACAACTTACAGATAGTCAAGATAGATCCAGGCTTCATAAGCTGCCTTCCTTGAAACTTGGATAAATCGGCCCATGATGCATGTTGTTACTCTGACCCCGCGTACTCCTGATAAGTCTATAAAGCAAGATACGACTTTATCTGGGTTCAAATGTCGATTGGGTACTGTAAGTCAAGCAACAACACTTGGTACTTGGGGTACAATGTCTGCCAAACAATTTCTTTAAGTAAAACGACTCTTATAAATAAAGTCCCAAGCACTTTGCAAGCAAGACTACTTGGCACTTCGGGGCTAATGCATATCGCTTGTATCTTCTTAATGATGAACCGGGTGTCCTGTAAACAATCATAGCTAAGTCATGAGGGCTACATAGATAAGCTCTCCTTTCTTAACTAATGATAAACAGGACTGGCTCATTCATACTGATTAAACCAGCCCTTGGGGACTACGGATGCAATGCTAACGTTGCTTAAACATCCGGTTTAATTTTAAATCGGCCTTGGAGGGATTCTATGATAAGAAGTTTATGGATTATTTTAAGTCTACGGCCTATTCAATTTTATCGTAACGAGTAGACTTGGGGGCTGGCAGGATGTACATAATTATTCAAAGGTGGAAGTCATACCTCATACTTCTGGTGCATTTGCTTCACCATATCAACTTCAAGATCACAGCTGGAGTGTACTTGGCTAAGGTAGCCAGAGAGTATCTCACTGCTGCTCAGTTGTGCATAATGAGAGATGTCAAACCTTGTCTTTCAACTTTCAATAACCTACTTCTTAGCAGTATGCTTGGCCAAAGCTATTGGATTTCCTGGTTCTGTAAAACCGGTGCCAGTGATCAGAACATCATTAGTGTGGGTCTCTGATGGCTTAGGTGGGCTTGATGGTCCAGGGTTTGAAGAGTCAATAATGGTATTGTCAGCGTGGAGATGTAGAATCTCAGGTGAAACATCAAGGGCAGGTTCGTCTGGTTGTTTTTCAGAAGCATCAAGTGCAGAGACTTGCGGTTCCGGTTCAACAACTTTAGGATCCTCAACTGGCTTGGAAACCCTTGTTTTCTTGCTAGGATTTGCTTGTCCACTGCACAGATGGTGATAAGTCAGAATAAGTATAAGAGTATAGAGAGATACGGAATAAAAGATAATTATTGTTACCCAGGGGAAATTTTGAAAGCCGGCAATTCGGTTTGCGATGAGTCGCCAGAGGAAGAGCGGGCAGTCTCCTAGTCAATTGAATTAACAGAGTTAAGTGGTAAGTAAATAAGACCCGCCGGCAGGTGAAAAGAGTTTAAAGTTAAAAAGAACCTCGTTTCGACGTTTTCGAGGAGCAGAAGTGTCGAAAAGCCGGAGGACAACTCTTCACCTCCACTGGTCTGGGTCTGGCGTCGATTCTCGTGTTGATGTTGCTTCAAAAGAAATTGATGGTCTAAATAAGCCAAGGGGTGTGAAAACCTTACTTTCCGGGTTACTTGTCGAAGTTTCAGCCTTGGCAAAGTTTCTGAGCCGGAGGAAATAATAGTTACCTCTTCTTCAGCTGCTTGGCTGGCTCCCGTCTCATCCCGATAATGGTCAGTGTCAATAAGATGGTTGAAAAACGAGCCAAGAGAGTCAAGGGCTACCTCCTACTCAAAAGTGTCATCCAGATTAAGCAAATCAGAGGCGCTTGGCTTCTTCTTCCTCTTGGTTGTCTTCTTGGTGGCTTTCTTGGTAGCCCTGGCCTTCTTGCCATCTTCATGATGATACGTCCATTTTGCATCATGCTTTTATATCGATATTTATTGCATTATGGGCTGTTATTACATATTATGTCACAATACTTATGCCCATTCTCTCTTATTTTACAAGGTTTACATAAAGAGGGAGAATGCCGGCAACTGGGATTCTGGGCTGGAAAAGGAGCAAATATTAGAGACCTATTCTGCACATCTCCAAAAGTCCTGAAACTTCACGGAAAACGTTTTCAGAATATATAAAAAATACTGAGCGCAAGAAGTTCACCATGGGGGGCCACACCCTGCCCACGAGGGTGGGGGCGCGCCCTACCCCCTAGGCGCGCCCCCCTACCTCGTTGGCCCCCTGGTGGCCCTCCGATGGCCATCTCCTTCTATATGGAGTCTTTCGATGAGGAAAAAATCATAAGTAACCTTTCGGGACGAGACTCCGCCGCCACGAGGCGGAACCAATCTAGGGCTCTGGCGGAGCTGTTCTGCCGAGGAAACTTCCCTCCGGGAGGGGGAAATCATCGCCATCGTCATCACCAACGCTCCTCTCATCGGGAGAGGGCAATCTCCATCAACATCTTCACCAGCACCATCTCCTCTCAAAACCCTAGTTCACCTCTTGTATCCAATTCTTGTCTCCAAGTCCGGGATTGGTACTAGTAGGTTGCTAGTAGTGTTAATTACTCCTTGTAGTTGATGCTAGTTGGTTTATTTGGTGGAAGATCATATGTTCAGATCCTATATGCATATTAATACCCCTCTGATTATGAACATGAATATGCTTTGTGAGTAGTTACGTTTGTTCCTGAGGACATGGGAGAAGTCTTGCTATTAGTAGTCATGTGAATTTGGTATTCGTTCGATATTTTGATGAGATGTATGTTGTCTAGCCTCTAGTGGTGTTATGTGAACGTCGACTACATAACACTTCACCATTATTTGGGCCTAGAGGAAGGCATTGGGAAGTAATAAGTAGATGATGGGTTGCTAGAGTGACAGAAGCTTAAACCCTAGTTTATGCGTTGCTTCGTAAGGGGCTGATTTGGATCCATATGTCAGATTTCGGGTTCCGGCAGACCCTTGAGGTTCGAACACTGGGGTGCGCGTGGAGATTGCGCCTCCTACCTACCTGCACCCCTCCGCCATGCTAGGATCTAAAACTAAGGAAAGAACAACACAAGAGACACAGGGTTTATACTGGTTCGGGCCACTGTTGTGGTGTAATACCCTACTCCAGTGTGTGGTGTGGTGGATTGCCTCTTGGGCTGATGGTGATGAACTAACAATACAAGGAAGAACAGCCTCGCGAGGGTCTGTTCTTGGCTGGGGCGATGAAATGCTTAGTGGAGTTCAGTCACCTTTCTCTCTCTCTCTCTCTTTCTCTCTCTAGCCAACCGACCGAACGACCGAAAAACCCCTTGCAATGTGGGTGGCTGGTCCTATTTATAGAGGCCCTGGTCCTCTTCCCAAATATCGAGCGGGAAGGGAGCCAACAATGGCAGGCTAATTTGAAGGGGGACAGCAAGTATCAGCTATCCTGACAAAAGTAGTCTTCGCCTGCGCAAAGCTCTGGTGATGACGCCGTCTTGGGCTCCACGGTGACCTCCGTCTCGTAGTCCTCCTGGTCTTGGTCTCGTTGCACCGAAATGGCAACCTTTGCCTGATGCCCCGATACTCCACGGCTGCGCTTGCCCCCTTTGCACCAAAGAGGAAAGGAGGACGCTGCGCGGCTGGCACCCGCCTGGCACCCTGAGTCGTCATGGCTTGCGTCACGGGCACCTCATGAGGTACCCCGCCTTGATCTCTCCGCCTCCTCGTGAGCCAGCCTGACGAGGCCGTGCCTGAGGAAGCTCCGCGTTATCCGCCCCGCGAGGCTTGGCCCCTCGCGAGGGTCTTGGATTTGTGTTGGTGAAGATGGGCCGTGATGGGCCCCCCTTTGAGCCACGCCGCAGACCGCAGGCAGGCAAGTCTAGGGACCCCCGTTCCCCGAACACCGACAGTAGCCCCCGGGCCCAAGGCGCGCCCGGACTTGGCCGTGCTGGGAGGCGAAAGGGCAAGAGCGAAGCGCCGCGGGCCCTAACAGCCTGCGGCCTTGGGCGCCGCGTGGCAGTTGATTGGGCGTGGGCGTCTCCACTTCCCCATGGCGCCTCGGCAACTGCACGGATTAGACAAGTCCCTGCATGCAAAGCGGGGCATGATTACCTGCGATCGTGGGGGCCGTCGGTTGGCCCTCACCAGCTATAAGTACTGATCGACTCGCGCCCTTCCAGTTTATCTCCTCTCGCTTCTCCTTCTTCTTCATGGCCCCGTCGAGGAGGTTTTCGGCCGTGGAGAAGGGGAAGGCTTGCCAGGTTGGGCGTGCCTCTCCTCCGCCCAAGCACGGCCGAGGGCGCCCCCGCAAACATCCTGTGGCCACCACGGCAGCTTCCCGCGGCCGCGGAGACGCTTCCCAGCATGGTGGCGGGCGGATTGCAGCGACCCGGGGGTGCGCTCCGGCTGCGCGTCCCCCCATGCCACGCTTCCGCGCTGCCGAGGTGCTACCGGAGTTCGTCGTGTGGTCGGCGGAGCCGACTAGCACCCGGCTTCCTCTTCCTCGCTTCCTCCTTGGCGAACTCCCGGCCGGCGCCCCGGGCGGCCTCTGGCTTCAGGCCGACGGCTGCTGCAGCCGGGCCTCATGGGTTTCACTGGAGGTCTCCGCAGGTGGGAGCCTGGCCCTGGCCCGTGGTTGGCATTCGTTTGCCCGCGCGCGCGGCCTGGGCCGTCGGTGCACCCTACACTTCAAGTTCGACGGTGATGCCACCCTCTACGTGAGGGTGTTTGGGGAAGATGGTCGCCGCGCGGGGTGTTGCCCCGAGGGTGACGACCGCGGCTGGGAACCCGGCTCCAGCGATGACGGAGAGGGCAGCGCTCACGCGGCAGGCGGCGCTCAGGGTTCTTCAAGCTTCTCCGGTTCTTCTTCAGGCGGCGACTCTTCTAGCGGTGGCCATGGTCAGCCTCCACGCCGTCGTATCTGCCTGGGAGGTGGTAGCGTGTCCGCCCACCATCGCACCCTGATGAAGCGCGAGAGGGAGTCCGCCTGAGCTCCGGAGGCAGTTCGGGCTTCCCTGCGGGCCGGTGCAAGGCGAGCTGCACCAGATTTGTTCTTCCTTTTCCCTTTTTCCTACGTAAAAAGGATAGTAGTGTGGAGCCCCGCGGGGGCGTGTATGGGTTATGGCTGTTAATCATCGTTTTGCTTTCTTTATCGTACCTTCCGGCTACGTGCCCACGCGTGGATGGTTCCCGGCCCTAGCCGTGGGGGCGACCGACCCAGGCCCTGTGTCTGTGTCGCGGTGCCCGAGGGGCACGGACTGGAGGGGTGCTCCTGCAAGGGGCCCAGGTCGCGAACCCTTTGAATGACTAGGATAGGGACTCTCGTGAGGGCGCTCGGCTGCCCCCCTCGCGAGGCTTTGCACCAGAGAAATCAAGGCAGGAGAATGAAAGGTCGAAGAACCGCAAGCCAAAGATGGCGACAACTTCAATAAAACTTCGAATGAGAAGGAACAAGCCAACTGCGGAAAGCAAATGAAAAGCCGCGTCCGGCACCTAATCTAGTCTTCGACGTCTTCTCACCAGCGCGGAGCTAAGTGCTGCCACTGGGCGTGGGAGGGAGCCCCAGGGCCTGAGGCCGGCACTCCTGAGACTCCGGGGCGTGTACAGCCCCAACTCATTATTACGTGAGAGTGTCACGGGCGCGAGCTTCACAGGCGTTGGCCTTCTTCACAGGCTCTGGGCCTTTTCCAAAACGCGATAGCTTCACAGGCACTCGCCTTGCTTCATAGGCTCTGGGCCTTTTCCAAAACGCGATAGCTTCATAGGCACTCACCTTGCTTCACAGGCTCTGGGCCTTTTTCCAAAACGCAATAGCTTCACAGGCACTCGCCTTGCTTCACAGGCTCTGGGCCTTTTTCCAAAATGTGATAGCTTCACAGGCACTCGCCTTGCTTCATAGGCTCTGGGCCTTTTTCCAAAACGCGATAGCTTCACAGGCACTCGCCTTGCTTCACAGGCTCTGGGCCTTTTTCCAAAATGCGATAGCTTCATAGGCACTCGCCTTGCTTCACAGGCTCTGGGCCTTTTTCCAAAACGCGATAGCTTCACAGGCACTCGCCTTGCTTCACAGGCTCTGGGCCTTTTTCCAAAACGCGATAGCTTCACAGGCTCTGGGCCTTTTTAGGGGTAGAACCTCCGGAGGTGCTGGATGTTCCATGCATTCTGGACCGGCATTCCCTCCCGAGTCTCCAAGCGCGCGGAGCCGGGCCTGGAAACATGAACAACCTTGAACGGGCCCTCCCACATGGAGAGAGCTTGTGTAGTCCCTCCCTGGAGAGAACCCACCTGAGCACGAGGTCTCCTACCTCAAGAGTCCTGGGGCGGATGTTGCGGCAGTGATATCGCCGCAGCGCTTGTTGGTACCTCGCCACTCACAGCGCGGCTTCTCGGCGACGTTCCTCCCCCAGCACGAGGTCCATCCCCCGCATGGCGTCCTGCTGCGCCTCGTCGAACGCCAGGACCCGCGCGGAGCAACGTCTCACCTCATGAGGGAGGACCGCTTCTGCTCCGTAGACCAGGAAGAACGGGGTCTCTCCAGTCGGCTTGGTCGCGGTGGTGCGGATGGACCACAGCACGGACGGAAGCTCGTCGTACCAACCTCTGCCGCAGGCCTCCAGCTTCTTCTTGAACGTCCTGGTCTTGAGGCCCCTCAGGACCTTCGCGTTTGCCCGCTCGGCCTGGGCGTTGCTTCGGGGGTGCGCCACTGAAGCGTAGCATATCTGCGTTCCAAGCTTAGCACAGTATGTTTTAAACAGGTTACTGGTGAACTGCGAACCGTTGTCCGTGATGATGCAATTCGGCACCCGAACCGGCTCACGATGCCCTTGATGAACTTGACCGTGGAACCCGCGGGAATGGTGCGGACAGCCTCTACTTCAGCCCACTTGGTGAACTTGTCCACGGCAACGTAAAGGTAGCGGTAGCCCCCTGGCGCCCGAGGAAACGGGCCCAAGATGTCCAGCCCCTAGACTGCGAGTGGCCACGAAAGGGGGATAGTCTGCAAGCCCCCTGCTGGCTGATGGATCTGCTTAGCGTGGAACTGGCAGGCCTCACAAGCTTTCACTAGTTCGACGGTGTCATTGAGCGCGGTGGGCCAATAAAACCCACTGCGGAACGCCTTGCCGATGAGGGTCCGTGATGATGAATGATGTCCGCAGTCTCCGCCGTGTATATCTTCCAGTAGTTCCTTCCCTTGCTCCCTGGAGATGCAGCGTAGGGATACATCGTTTGGTCGCTTCCGGTAGAGCTCTCCATCTTTGATGCAGTATGCCGTGGCCTAGCGTGCCACTCACTCTGCTTCCTCCTCTTTCTCTGGCAGGGTCCCTTGCGTTAAGTAGCTCCGGAGCTCCGTGATCCAACATCCCTCCTGAGGTTCCATTGTCAGGAGCAGGCGTGCTCCCGAGGCTGGGCCACAGGCCGGAGCTCCTGAGGCAGGTGGCTGGGGGAGCTCCTCCCGGGGCTGAGTCGTGTTTGATAATGATAGCAGGGCTGCAGGCCTGAAGAGCCGCTCCTCGAAGACGCCAGGCTCCTGAGGTAACCGCCTGGACGCGCGTTTGGCGATGTCATCGGCTTCCTGATTGGTGCCACGAGGCACATGCTGCAACTCCAACCCCCAGAACTGCTTCTCCATCCTGCGGACTTCCGCCAGGTAGGCATCCATGTGCTCATCCTTCGGCTCATACACCTTGTTGGAGAAATTGACAAGGAGCTGCGAAACGCCCTTGATGGTGAGGCGTTTCACCCCCAGGGCAGCTGCGGCCTTCAAGCCTGCTATTAAACCTTCATACTCCGCTATGTTGTTGGAGACCTTTTCACCTTGCTGGAAGCAGAGCTGCATGGCGTAATAGAGCTTGTCCTGAGTGGGCGATATAAGCACCGCCCCAGCCCCAGCGCCATGCCTAGAGAACGCCCCATCGAAGTACATGACCCAGCCTTCTGGCGCCTCGCTTCCCGGGGACAGGGACCAATCCTCGTCGGCCTTGAGGCTTGGCGCCTCTGTCCATTCTGCCACAAAATCCGCCAACGCTGCTCCCTTGATGACCCTGGTCATGCTGAATTCGAGCTGAAACGCTTGCAGCTCTATGTTCCACTCAGCGACCCTCCCAGCTGAATTGGGGCTCCTGAGTACTCTCTCCAGGGGGTATGACGAGACGACCTTGATGTGGTGACCCTAAAAATAGTGTCGCAGCTTGCATGAGGCCACCAGTAGCACGAGGAGGAGTTTCTGAGGCATGGGGTATCGTGCCCTTGCATCCCGCAGCACCGTGCTGACGAAGTACACTGGGTGCTCGACGAGGTGGAGTGCGTCAGTGTTGGTGGCTCCCTTCGGAGACCTTGGCGCCTCTTGAGGCAATGAGGCCTCCTGAGACTGGCCATCTGGGAGTGGGGCCTCTTCCGCCTCCGGTGCGCCCCTCTGCGGCGGCTGACCCTCCTCAACCATTGTGGCGGTTTCTGTGGGCCTTCCCTGTTCCTATTCTGCCTTGTCCCGGGCCGCTGCCGCGGTCTTGATTCAACGCTCCTCTCTGACTGCCACCAAGGCCGCGCTGGCAGAGTAGGGAGTGGCGGCGAGGTAAAGCACCAGGGGCTCTTGAGGGCGCGGAGCCACCATGACCGGTGGACTGGTCAGGTACCTCTTGAGATCCTGGAACACCTTGTCGGCCTCTTCAGTCCACTCGAAGGGCCCCTTTTTCTTCATTAGCTGGAACAAGGGTAGCGCTCGCTCCCCCAACTTGGAGATGAAGCGCCCTAGCGCGGTCACGCGCCCCGTGAGCTTCTGCATTTCTCTGAGGGTCTTTGGCGGGCTCATGTCTTCCACTGCCTTGACCTTCTCCGGGTTAGCCTCGATGCCTCGGTGGGACACGAGGAAACCCAAGAGCTTGCCCGAGGGGACTCCGAACACACACTTCTCTGGGTTGAGCCATAGGTTCACTGCGTTGAGGCTCGTGAAGGTTTCCTCCAGGTCTTGTATCAAGGTCCTGGCCTCCCGAGATTTTACCACGATGTCATCGACGTAAGCTTCAACATTCTTCCCGAGCTGCGGGCCCAAGGCGATGTGCATCAGCCGCTGAAAGGTCGCCCCTGCGTTACGCAACCCGAATGGCATGCATGTGTAGCAGTACACCCCACACGGGGTTAGCAAGGCTGTCTTCTCGACGTCTTCTACCGCCATCTTGATCTGGTGATACCCAGAGAAGGCATCTAGGAAGCATAACAGGTCGCACTCCGCAGTGGAATCGACGATCTGGTCGATGCGGGGGAGTGGGAACGGATCTTGCGGGCACGCTTTGTTGAGGTTGGTGAAGTCGACACACATGCGTTCCTTCCCTCCCTTCTTTGGCACAACGACAAGGTTGGCCAACCAATCTGGGTATCGGACCTCGCGAATGACCCCAGCGGCCTCTAATTTGCGGGTCTCTTGGACGATGAAGGCCTGCTTTTCTGTGGACTGCCGCCTGGCCTTCTGCTTCACAGGGCGCACATTGGGGCACACGTTGAGGTGATGCTCGATTACACTCCTAGGGATCCCTGCCAACTGGTCTGGCTCCCAAGTGAATACCTTCTTGTTTGCGCGTAGGAACCCCATCAGGGCCTCCTCCTGCTCGGGTTTGAGGTGGGCGCCTATGGTGAAAGTGGCGTTGGTGGACCCGTCCTCATCGACGGGTATCTGCTTGGTTTCTGCCTTGTCTTGGGTGGACAACTGCTTCTTCTTGGCGGGCGCAGCTCCCTTGGGCTCGGGGGCCTCCAAGTCGGCGGGCTGTGCCGACGCCACTGCCTTGAAGATGAGCTTGAGCACCCGTAGAGCGCCCCCGGTGTCCCCGTGCACGGTGAGGACACCGCTGCTCCTGGGCATCTTCATGAGGTTGTACGCCGGGTGCGTCGCTGCCATGAACTGGGCCAGCACTGGGTAGCCGAGGATGGCGTTGTAGGGGAGGCCGATGGGGGCGATGTCGAAGTCGACCAGCTCCGTGCGGAAGTTGTCGTAGGTGCCAAAGGTTACTGGGAGCTGGATCTGTCCCAAGGAGCTGGACGATCCGCCCCAACGCCTGAGAAGGGCCAGCTGGGTTGCAGTCGTTCCTGGGTATGCAGAGGAGATTGAAGGCCTCAACCGAGAGCATGCTGAGGCCCGCGCCGCCATCGATGAGGGTTCTGGTGACGGCCACCAGGCATATGGTGGGGGTGCACAGCATGGGGAGCGCACCCGAGTAGGCCGAGTTGGAGGGGTGGTCCTCTGAGCTGAAGGTCAGGCCGGTCTCGGGCGCCGCCCGATCCAGGGGAGCCCCCTGCCGCGTGGAAGCGGCGCTGACCCAGTGAATGAACGGCTTGACGTGGTGACTTGTAGGAGGCGCCTGCGAGCCGCCCAAGAGGGCCGCGATGACCGGGGGTGTTGGTGCAGCGCGATAGGTGGGGGAGAGGTTGCGGGGCTCCATGGGCGCGCGGAGTGCGCCGGATGAAGAACCAACTGGTGTGAGCGAGGGAGTTGCGGTGCGGCCACCTTGCCGCACGGACAGATGCCGGGACGATGCTTGCTGCTCGTCCCCCGCCGGGCCGGTGGCGGCATTGTCGGTAGGTGAAGGGGAACGGCGTGGATGCCCGCCGATAGGGGCCGTCTGGGCGACGCGGGAAGCGAGTGCGGCCCGGCGCTCGGCGCGGGCCTGACGAGCGTCAGTCATGGGCGTGATGGTCGGAGGAGAACGGGGTGGTGGAAGACGAATTCCGGCGCACCCCTACCTGGCGCGCCAAATGTCGGATTTCGGGTTCCGGCAGACCCTTGAGGTTCGAACACTGGGGTGCACGCGGAGATTGCGCCTCCTACCTACCTGCACCCCTCCGCCATGCTAGGATCTAAAACTAAGGAAAGAACATCACAAGAGACACAGGGTTTATACTGGTTCGGGCCACCGTTGTGGTGTAATACCCTACTCCAGTGTGTGGTGTGGTGGATTGCCTCTTGGGCTGATGGTGATGAACAATACAAGGAAGAACAGCCTCGCGAGGGTCTGTTCTTGGCTGGGGCGATGAACTGCTCAGTGGAGTTCAGTCACCTTTCTCTCTCTCTCTCTCTCTCTCTTTCTCTCTCTAGCCAACCGACCGAACGACCGAAAAAACCCTTGCTATGTGGGTGGCTGGTCCTATTTATAGAGGCCCTGGTCCTCTTCCCAAATATGGACCGGGAAGGGAGCCAACAATGGCGGGCTAATTTTAAGGGGGACAGCAAGTATCAGCTATCCTGACAAAAGTAGTCTTCGCCTGCGCAAAGCTCTGGTGAGGACGTCGTCTTGGGCTCCACGGTGACCTCCATCTCGTAGTCCTCCTGGTCTTGGTCTCGTTGCACCGAAATGGCAACCTTTGTCTGATGCCTCGGTACTCCGCGGCTGCACTTGCCCCCTTTGCACCAAAGAGGAAAGGAGGACGCTGCGCGGCTAGCACCCGCTTGGCGCCCTGAGTCGTCATGGCTTGCGTCACGGGCACCTCACGAGGTACCCCGCCTTGATCTCTCAGCCTCCTCGTGAGCCAGCCTGACGAGGCCGTGCCTGAGGAAGCACCGCGTCATCCGCCCCGCGAGGCTTGACCCCTCACGAGGATCTTGGGTTTGTGTTGGTGAAGATGGGCCGTGATGGGGCCCCCTTTGAGCCACGCCACAGGCCGCAGGCAGGCAAGTCTGGGGACCCCCGTTCCCAGAATGCCGACACCATATGTTTCATGCTATGGTTAGGTTTACCTTAATACTTTTGTTGTAGTTGCGGATGCTTGCAATAGAGGTTAATCATAAGTGGGATGCTTGTTCAAGTAAGAACAGCACCCAAGCACCGGTCCACCCACATATCAAATTATCAAAGTACTGAATGTGAATCATATGAACATGATGAAAACCAGCTTGATGATATTCCCATGTGTCCTCGGGAGCGCTTTTCTCTATATAAGAGTTTGTCTAGGCTTGTCCTTTGCTACAAAAAGGATTGGGCCACCTTGCTGCACTTTATTTACTTTTATTACTTGTTACTCGTTACAAATTATCCTAGCACAAAACTATCTGTTACCTATTATTTCAGTGCTTGCAGAGAATACCTTGCTGAAAACCGCTTATCATTTCCTTCTCTCCTTGTTGGGTTCGACATTCTTACTTATCGAAAGGACTACGATAGATCCCCTATACTTGTGGGTCATCACATGATCATACTTATTTTTCCAAAAGTCAGAATTAGCCTGGAAAGGACATCAGAGGTTGATTTGATAAAGTATTTGAGTAATGAGATAAAGGTACATAAATTCAGAGACTCGCATCCGGTGGCGGGTTAAGCTTGCAAAAAGGGTTCAGACCCACTTTAATGATATCTTCTAGATCTTCATTCAGAAGGGAATTGACCATTTCGTTAACCGCCTCATCAGTTAGTGGCGCAGGGCTGTGGCGCAGTGGGTCTTTTACACCACCAGTGTAAGTGCACATTAAGCCGGTGTGGCGACTCAAGGGTATGATCCACCAAGAAACCCAACACCTGACCAGATCAATGCCAGTTAACCCATTTCCTAGCAGAGCTCCAACCTTTGCAATGGTAGGAGCAATTTTTGCCCATTCGGCAGTGGTAAGTTTTTCAGGAAGATTGTCTTTTGGGTCCAGGCGCTCGACACGGTAACCCGGTAGTGGATTCTCATTAGCCGGAGAGGTATCTTTGCAGTAAAACCACGTCTGATTCCAATCTTTGGGGTGACTCAGCAGACAGGCATAAGGGAAGATGGCATCTCTTCTGCGTTGAATCGAGATTCCACCAAGTTCCAAGTTGGGCCTGTTCGTGAACTCATTTTGGCGGTTCAAGTAAAAATATTCTCTAAAGAGATCGACGTTGGGCTCCTCTTGAAGGTATACTTCGCAGAAGACTTGAAAATTTCAGATATTGGACACGGAATTGGGTCTGATGTCTTGAGGATGAAGTTGGAAGAAGTGCAGAACATCTCGGAAAAACTTAGAGCCGGGTGGTGAGAATCCCCGGTTCATGTGATCAGTGAGTACAATGACTTCGCCATCTTTCGATTGAGGTCTTTCTTTGCCAGGTTCAGGGGCACGATAATGCATAACACTCTTGGCGGGAAAGTACCCGATTTTGACAAAATCTTTGAGTGAGCCCTCGGTGATGACAGAGGAAACCCAGTTGCAGGTATAGACTGTTTTTGGCGGCATTGTGAGAGAGAGCCTAAAGGAAGGAAATTTTTTGCCGGTTTAAATCAATTGGGGAAATCACAAGTTTACAGTTATAGTATATACTCAGAATGGCGGCTTAAGTGAGGACTAATGATATATGAATAATTGTAAGCCGGATATGTAAGCCACCATGACACGTACTGATATTTAAGATCTGACAAAAGAAAAGTTTTACTAAGTATTGGGAAAAACAGGTTTCACAGATTGAAGCTATAAGTTTGGATCTGCAGCTATTTAGAAAAAGGAAATAAAAGCTAAACCTAAGATGGCGGCAGAAAAAAAATGGGAGTGTTCAGATGGGATCTATTGCAATAAGGATATAGTATGATATCGAAAAATAAGTGCTAAAACTGCTACTGCGCGAGTTCTATGCTATTTTCAGATCAAGACTATGCGACCTAGAATGGAGAAAGGATAGAACAGTGATGAACACCGACGAACGGAGAAACCCTAACACAGATCTATGAAGAGGAAAGGCAGAAACTTACTGACGATGGTTGACAGCAAAGGAGCGCCGCAGTGTTCTGGTTCGTTCAGGGTGATGCAGTGGCCGGAGTTGACGAAGGAGACGAAGGTCGACGGAGGTGGAGCTCGGGCGCACTGGAGCGTCGAGAGGAGGAAGAAGAGGGAGAGAAGGCAAAGGGGGAGAATGGAAAGTGAACCCGAGGCCCTATTTATAAGGCTGGAAGGATAAGTGGCATGCACAGGAATCAAGGAGACAGGAAAATGGATATGTGGCGGCGCGAGCGCCTCAATTTTTGGAGGGTCAGTAAAGAAAAAGATTTAATTAATATTTCACAGAAGGATGAAGAAGGATTTTCCTAAGTGATGAAGATTGACATGAACAAGTTCAAATCAACCCGGGCCTAATATTGGGGATATAACTATTGGGTATGGCCCGCCCAGGAGGGGCCGGGTTATCCCAATGGCGGTTCATCTAGACAAAGCCCATGAGTATGTGAAGGTGGCGGTTCATGCAGTAGGCATGTTAAGGGGCCCAAACCGAGAGGTGGCTTAAGGCACGTGAGTATAAACCACCATGTATATGAAACTTGTATGATAAGGCTTGTAAGATAAGTCACCAAGCCAGACACGTTTGTATGAGCCGGACAGGACTCTGTAGGCCATAGGGCATCAACCCGTGTATATAAGGGGACGACCCGGCAGCGACTTAGGGAAAGAAACAACACGTCGAAAGCTAGGCAAAGCGTATTTGCTCCCTGGTAATAGAAACCCTAGCAATACCACCTCAAACTAGAGTAGGATTTTACCTTCACCGCAAGGGGCCGAACCAGTATAAACTTTCTGTGTCCTTTGTCCCGTTTAACCCCTTTAAGCTAACCTCGTTGCAATGGCTCCACAACCAAGTCCTTTTACAAGGACATCTGCCGTGACAATTCCACAACAATACTGATGACCCACAAGTATTGGGGATCAATTGTAGCTCTTTTCGATAAGTAAGAGTGTCGAACCCAACGAGGAGCAGAAGGAAATGACAAGTAGTTTTCAGTAAGGTAATGTCTGCAAGTGCTGAAATTGTAAGTACCAGAGTAGTTTGATAGCAAGATAATTTGTAACCGGCAAGTAACGATAGTAGTAACAAAAGTGCAGCAAGGTATCCCAATCCTTTTGAGGCAAAGGACAGGCCAAAACGGTCTCTTATGATAAGCAAAGCATTCTTGAGGGTACACGGGAATTTCATCTAGTCACTTTCATCATGTTGGTTTGATTTGTGTTCGCTACTTTCATAATTTGATATGTGGGTGGACCAGTTCTTGGGTGTTGTTCTTACTTGAACAAACCTCCTACTTATGATTAACCCTCCCACAAGCATCCGCAACTACGAGAAAAGTATTAAGAATAAATTCTAACCATAGCATTAAACTCTAGGATCCAATCGGTCCCTTACGGAATGGCGCATAAACTGGGGTTTAAGTTTCTGTCACTCTCGCAACCCATCATCTAATTGCTACTCCACAATGCATTCCCTTAGGCCAAAATATGGTGAAGTGTCATGTAGTCGACGTTCACATGACACCAATGAGGGAATCACAACATACATGCTATCAAAATATCAAACACATATCAAATTCACATGATTACTTGCAACATGATTTTTCCTGTGACCTCAAGAACAAAGGTAACTACTCACAAATGATAAACATGCTCATGATCAAAGGGGTATTAAATAGCATGTTGGATCTGAACATATAATCTTCCACCAAATAAACCATATAGTAATCAACTACAAGATGTAATCAACACTACTAGTCACCCACAAGTACCAATCTATAGTTTCGGTAACAAGATTGAACACAAGAGATGAACTAGGTTTGAGAGGAGATGGTGTTGTTGAAGATGTTGATGGATATTTCCCTCCCCAAGATGGGAGAGTTGTTGGTGATGATGATGGTGATGATTTCCCCCTCCGGGAAGGAAGTTCCCCCGCCAGAATCGCTCCACCGAAGGGCAAAAGTGCTCCTGCCCAAGTTCCACCTCGAAGCGGCGGCACTTCGTCCCAACAGTCCTCCTCTGGGTTTTTTCTAGGTCAAAACCACTTATATACCAGATGATGGGCACCAGAGGTGGGCCAAGGAGGCCACAACCCACCAGGGCGCGCCTAGGGGGCCTGGCGCGCCCAGGTGGGTTGTGCCCACCTGGTGCCCCCCCTTGGTGTTTATTGGCTCCAGTATTTCTTAAATAATCCATAAAAAATCTCCGTGAAGTTTCAGCTCATTTGGAGTTGTGCAGAATAGGTGACCTGATGTAGCTTTTCCAGGTCCAGATTTCCAGCTACCGGAATTCTCCCTCTGGGTGTGTTCCTTGCAAATTATGAGAGAAAAGGCATTAGAATTACTCCAAAAAGCATTATCATGGATAAAACCTTTATAAATAACAGTAAGAAAACATGATGCAAAATGGACGTATCAACTCCCCCAAGCTTAGACTCGCTTGTCCTCAAGCGAAAACCGAAATCGAAAAACATGTCCACATGCTTTGAGAGAGAGGTGTTGATAAAAACAAAATACGGACATAGAAGCATCATGTTGATTATTATAACAGCAACAAAATTTAACATGGACTTTTATCATGGAACTTTGATCATATACTTCCTATGAATAAGTAACAGTTCATCACATAAACGAAGTATAAAGCAAAAACTATATTAGAAACCAACAAACTATGTTCTCAGTGAACTTTGCAACTAGAATTCATCATCTTTTCAGGAAGATTCACGTGTCGGAGCCTTTAAAGAAAGTCCACATACTCAACCATCATATAGTCTTGTATGATTGCTAACACTCACCTCGTACCCATGAGCAAAACGTTTCAACCGGACACATAGAAAGATAGGGGCTTATAGTTTTGCCTCCCAACATACTCACCTCAAGGGTGATGTCAACAATAATAACTCATGCTATCTATATTCAACTCGACATATGTGCCTAGATCTTTCCTCACCACATGGTGCTTACCAAAAGAGAAAATAAAAAGGAAATGAGGAAAAACTTTGACTCTTTGCATAAAAGTAAATACATAAAAGTAAAAGATAGGCCCTTCATAGAGGGAAGCACAAGTTGTCATGTGCTTATTTGTTTGTATGCTCAATCCCTTAGTGCAAGAGAACGTCACGCTGTATTTCCCCTTAAGATGACAACCGTTATTATGCAGTCTATCGCTTTTATTCTTTGTCATCCAAATTCGTACAACGCTGAATTTTCTCTTACACTAAATGATCTCACACTTTTATAAGCAATTTTTATTGCCTTTTTGCACCAATGACAACTTACTTGAGGGATCTTGCTCAATCCCTAGGTAGGTATGGTGGACACTTGAAAAATATTTGGGTTTAAGGGTTTTTGGATGCACAAGTAGTATCTCTACTTAGTACAGAATTTTGGCTAGCAAAGATAGGAGCAAGTATCACATGTTGAAGGATCTATGACAATATGACTTCTATGTGAATATAAACAAACATAAACCATTAAGTTGTCTTCCTTGTCCAACGTCAACAATTTTGGCGTATAATATTTTGATGAGGGCTCACAATCACAAAAGATTTCTAGGATAGTATATCTATGAGTGAATCTTCTCTTCCCTTATTAATTCTTTCATGAGTTGCATCATTGGCTAATGCTATTTTTGTCAATCTCTAATAAAATTTCTACTTATACTTTTCCTTATGTGGTGCTATCACCTACCATAGGATTAGTATATAATCTTTTCATTATTTATTTCCTTTCTTCATTCATTTCCTTTATCTTTTTCTTTCTTTATTTCTTTTCTTTATTTGCATCATGAAAGTAAAGAAAGCAAAAACTCAAACTAAACTTTATTATATAACTTGCACACGATTACAATGATAGATCACTAAGCAAACTTTCAAATAAGAAAGGGTCGAACTAAACTTTATTTCATCTAAAGCAAAAGATTGAACTAATATAAGTAAAAGCAAAAAGATAGTGGGATGATACGATACCGGGGCACCTCCCCCAAGCTTGGCGGAAGCCAAGGGGAGTGCCCATACCCGATACTCAATTTTGTTTTGGTGGTGAAGAAGATGATGGTGGTGATGAAGAAGAAGCCTTGTCCTCGTATTTCCATGGCAATGGTGGTGGTGAGAAAGTGCGGGGTTCCCCTTTTGCTTCCTCCAGCTTCTGACAGAGAATAGAATTTTCCATCATCAACTCACAATTATCGATCTTGAGTTTTATTATCTTCTTGCATAACGCCTCCATGCTCTCATCCTTGAACCGGGAAGGAATCGATTCATCTTCTTCCTCCTCAGAGGTCCAGCTATAGTGCCCCTCATCCCCATAGGACTTAGGGTTTGTGATGAGATCAGCAACATAGCTCTCACCCTCAGAGTCTTGGGAGGACATGTTTTCAGATCTCCACAGAAAACAGCAAGAAAAGAGAACAGAGGATTTCTCCGCGATACGGTGATCAACAGGTTCGGGAAGTATATATAGATTTTTTTTCTTGGAGGACAAGTACATGGTAGAAAAACGGAGTACGGAAGATGTCCCAGGTGGGCACAACCCACCTAGGCGCGCTAGGCTTGCCTAGCGCACCCTGGTGTCTTGTGCCCACCAGGGTACGCTTCCTGGAAGTTTCTTTATTTCCAAAATTTAAAATATTCCAAAACTGATAAAAAAATATTTTTGTGGATTTTTTTGGAGTCCGTTTACTTACCGTATCACGTACCTCCTTATTTTCACGATTTTGGAGTGTTCCGGAAGGACTCTTTTATGTGCTCTTCCGGTGTCAAAGTTTGGATAATATTACTTTCAACATTAATAGGCGTACCTGAGATATAATGCTTTATTCGTTGCCCATTGACAACCTTCGGGTTAGTACCTTCGGAGTTATTTATAATGATGGCACCAGATCGGTAAACCTCCTCGATGACATATGGGCCTTCCCATTTCGAGAGGAGCTTTCCTGCAAAAAAAATCTAAAACAAGAGTTGTACAAAAGAACATATTCTCCAACTTTAAACTCACACTTTTGAATTCTTTTATCATGCCATCTTTTAACTTTCTCTTTGAATAACTTTTCATTTTCATAAGCTTGGGTTCTCCATTCACCTAATGAGCTTATATCAAATAACCTCTTTTCACCAACAAGCTTGAAATCATAGTTGAGTTCTTTAACTGCCCAATATGCTTTATGTTCTAACTCAAGAGACAAATGACAAGCTTTTCCATAAACCATTTTATAAGGAGACATACCCAGGATTTTTATATGCTGTTCTATAAGCCCAAAGTGCATCATCTAATTTCTTAGACCAATTCTTCCTGGAACTTTTAACAGTCTTTTGCAAAATTAATTTTATTTCTCTATTGCTAAGTTCAACTTGACCACTAGACTGAGGATGATAGGGTGATGCGATTCTATGGTTAACATCATACTTAGCAAGCATCTTACGGAAAGCACCATGAATAAAGTGTGAACCACCATCAGTCATTAAATATCTAGGGACTCCAAACCTTGGGAAAATAACTTCCTTAAGCATTTTAATAGAGGAGGTGTGATCAGCACGACTGGCTGGAATGGCTTCTACCCATTTAGTAACATAATCAACATCAACCAAAATATGTGTATACCCATTAGAGGAAGGAAAAGGTCCCATGTAATCAAATCCCCAAACATCAAATGGTTCAACAGCAAATGAATAATTCATAGGCATTTCTTGATGCTTACCAATATTACCTATTCTTTGACATTCATCACAAGAAGAGACAAACTTACGGGCATCCTTGAAGAGAGTAGGCCAATAAAATCCAGACTGCAATACCTTGTGAGCAGTTCTATCTCCAACATGATGCCCTCCATAAGCCTCGGAGTGACATTTCCGTAGGATTTGTCCCTGCTCATGCTCAGGTACACAACGTCTAATAATACCATCTATTCCTTCTTTATAAAGATGTGGGTCATCCCAAAAGTAATGTCTTAAATCATAGAAGAATTTTTTTCTTTTGCTGGTATGTAAATCTAGGTGGTAAATATTTAGCAACAATGTAATTAGCATAGTCAGCATACCAAGGAGTACTATTAGCAACATTTATTGTAGCTAACTGCTCATCAGGAAAACTATCATCAATAGGTAGTGGATCATCAAGCACATTTTCAAGCCTAGAAAAATTATCAGCTACGGGGTTCTCAACTCCTTTTCTATCAATGATATGTAAATCAAATTCTTGTAACAAGAGAACCCAACGAATAAGTCTAGGTTTAGTGTCTTTCTTTTCCATAAGATATTTAATAACAGCATGGTCTGTGTGAACAGTTACTTTGGAATCAACAATATAAGGTCTAAATTTATCACAAGCAAACACCATTGCTAAGAATTATTTTTCAGTAGCAGCATAATTTATTTGAGCATTGTCTAGAGTTTTACTAGCATAATGACTAACATTAAGTTTCTTATCAACTCTTTGTCCTAGAACAGCGCCAATAGCATAATCACTAGCATCACACATAATTTCAAAAGGCAAGTTCAATCAGGTGGTTGAACAATAGGTGCAGATATTAAGGCTTTCTTGAGTGTTTCAGAGGCTTCTAAACAATCATCATCAAAAACAAAAGGAATATCCTTTTGCAAGAAACTAGTAAGGGGCCTAGAAATTTTAGAAAAGTCTTTGATAAATATCCTATAGAAACTAGCATGACCTAGGAAACTACGAATACCTTTGATGTCCTTAGGACATGGCATTTTCTCAATTGCATCAACCTTAGCTTGGTCCACTTCAATACCTTTTTCAGAAATTTTATGACCCAAGACAATGCCTTCATTAACCATAAAGTGGCACTTCTCCCAATTCGAGACAAGATTTGTTTGTTCACATCTCTGCAAAACTCGATCAAGATTGCTTAAACAATCATCAAAAGACTTCCCATAAACAGACTAGTCATCCATGAAAACCTCAACGGACTTTTCACAAAAGTCAGAGAATATAGCAGTCATACATCTTTGAAAGGTAGCAGGTGCATTACATAAACCAAAAGGCATACATCTATAAGCATAAGTTCCAAATGGACAAGTAAAAGTAGTCTTTTCTTGATCAGGTTGAGAAACAGGTATTTGTGAAAAGCCAGAATATCCATCAAGGAAGCAAAAGTGTGTGTGCTTAGATAATCTTTCAAGCATTTGATCGATAAAAGGCAAGGGGTAATGATCTTTTCTAGTTTTTTTTGTTTAATTTTATGTAATCAATTACCATTCTATAGCCTGTAACAATTCTTTGTGGAATGAGTTCATTCTTATCATTAGGAACAATAGTAATACCTCCTTTCTTAGGAACACAATGAACATGACTTACCCATCTACTATCAGCTATAGGATATATTATACCTGCTTCCAGAAGTTTTAAGATTTCCGTTCTTACCACTTCCTTCATTTTTTGGATTCAACCGACGTTGGTGATCAACAACGGGTTTAGCATCAGGTTCCATATTAATTTTGTGCTGACATAGAGTGGGAATAATGCCCTTTAAATCATCAAGAGTATATCCAATAGCAGCCCGGTGCTTCCTTAGAACTTTCAATAATCTTTCTTCTTCATGTTCTGAAAGGTTAGCACGAATAATAACAGGATATATCTTCTTTTCATCGAGATAAGCATATTTCAAAGTGTCTGGCAATTGTTTTAATTCAAACACAAGATCACCTTTACATGGAGGTGGACCTCCAAGAGTTTCAATAGGCAAATTGTGTTAAGTAGAGGACGTTGTTCAAAGAAAACTTTATCTATTTCATTTGTTCCATGCATATGTAAATCATTTTCATGGTCTAGCAAATATTGTTCTGAAGGATCAGTAGGTGGAACAACAATAGAAGTAAGACCAATTAATTCATCCTTACTAGGCAATTCTTTTTCATGATGATTTCTACTAAACTTGGAAAAATTAAACTCATGAGACTCATCACCAAAGCTAACATCAACAGTTTGTTTCTTACAATCTATCTTAGCATTAACTATATTCAAGAAAGGTCTACCAAACATAATGGGACAAAAGTCATCTTGCGGGGTACCAAGAACAAGAAAATCAATAGGATATTTTATTTTCCCACACAAGACTTCAACATCTCTAATAATCCCACAAGGTGATATGGTGTCTCTATTAGCAAGTTTAATAGTAACATATATGTCTTCTAACTCAATAGGTGCTATGTCCTTTATAATTTCTTGATATAGAGTGTAAGGAATAGCACTCACACTAGCACCCATATCACATAAACCATGATAACGGTGATCTCCTATTTTAACTGAAATAACAGGCATGCCAAAAACAGGTCTATGTTTATCTTTTCCATCAGATTTAGCAATTCTAGCAGCTTCTTCACAGAAGTAAATAACATGCCCATCCATATCTTCTTCCAAGAGATCTTTAACCATAGCAATGCTAGGTTCTACTTTAATTTGTTGATCAGGTTTAGGTATTCTAACATAGCTTTTGTTAACCACAGTTGAAACTTTAGCATGCTCATTTATCCTAACAGGAAAAGGGGGTTTCTCAATATAAGCAGAAGGAACAAGTGGATCAACATTATAAAGTATAGTTTGTTCTTTAACTGGTACTGGTTCTTTAATTTATTCTTTAATAGGTAGGTGATATTTAAACCACTTCTCTTTAGGGAGTTCAACATGAGTAGCAAATGGTTCACAAAAGGAGGCTACTATCTCATAGTCAAGTCCATATTTAGTGCTAAACTTTTGAAAAGCACGGTATCCATAAAAGATTTAACACAATCATACTTAAGTTTAATACCTGGCTCCTTACCTTCTCGAGTTCCCAATCTTCAGAGTTGCGTTTAATTCTTTCCAAAAGATCCCACTGGAATTCCATAGTCTTCTTCATAAAAGAACCAGCACAAGAAGTATCAAGCATGGTTTGATCATTACGAGAATGTCGAGCATAAAAGTTCTTGATAATAATTTCTCTTGAGAGCTCATGATTGGGGCATGAATATAATATTGAATTAAGCCTCCCGCAAGCTAGAGTGATACTTTCTCCTTCACGAGGCCAAAAATTATATATATATATATATACTTATTTCTGATCATGATGGACTAGATGCATAGGATAAATCTTTTGGTGGAACTCCAATTTCAAACGATTCCAATTCCATGATCCATATCATCGCATAGCCTATACCATGCCAATGTTTTCCCCTTCAAAGATAAAGGGAAAAACTTTCTCATCACCTCATCTCCGGGTAAACCTGCAAGCTTAAACAATCCAACAATTTGTTCCACATATATCAAGTGCATATCAGGATGTTCAGTTCCATCTCCTGCATAAGTATTAGCTAGCAGTTGTTCTATCATACCCGAAGGAATTTCATATTCAATATTTTTAGTAGGTGCAGTAGGTTGAGGGGTAGCTAATTGTGGTTCCGAACGAGGTGAAGATACCCCGAACAAACCCCTCAAAGGATTGTTTTCCATAGTAACAAGTGACAATAAATTTAAGCACACTATATAAATGTTCCCTTACCGAATTCCACTTACCAAAGGCGCTTCACTCCCAGACAACGGCGCCAAAAAATAGCCTTGATGACCCACAAGTATATGGGATCAATTGTAGCTCTTTTCGGTAAGTAAGAGTGTCGAATCCAACTAGGAGCAAAAAGGAAATGACAAGTAGTTTTCAGTAAGGTAATGTCTGCAAGTGCTGAAATTGTAAGTAGTAGATAGTTTGATAGCAAGATAATTTGTAACGGGCAAGTAATGATAGTAGTAATAAAGTGCAGCGAGGTAGCCCAATCCTTTTGAGTCAAAAGACAGGCCAAAACGGTCTCTTATGATAAGCAAAGCGTTCTTGAGGGTACACGGGAATTTCATCTAGTCAATTTCATCATGTTGGTTCAATTTGTGTTTGCTACTTTGATAATTTGATATGTGGATGGACCGGTGCTTAGGTGTTGTTCTTACTTGAACAAACCTCCTACTTATGATTAACCCTCCCGCAAGCATCTGCAACTATGAGAAAAGTATTAAGAATAAATTCTAGCCATAGCATTAAACTCTCGGATCCAATCGACCCTTACGGAATAGCGCATAAACTGGGGTTTAAGTTTCTTTCACTCTCGCAACCCATCATCTAATTGCTACTCCACGATGCATTCCCTTAGACCCAAATATAGTGAATTGTCATGTAGTCGACGTTCACATGACACCACTAAGGGAATCACAACATACATACTATCAAAATGTCGAACACATATCAAATTCACATGATTACTTCCAACATGATTTCTCCCTTGACCTCAAGAACAAAGGTAACTACTCACAAATTATAAACATGCTCATGATCAGAGGGGTATTAAATAGCATGTTGGATTTGAACATATAATCTTCCACAAAATAAACCATATAGTAATCAACTACAAGATGTAATCAATACTACTAGTCACCCACAAGTACCAATCTATAGTTCCGGTAACAAGATTGAACACAAGAGATGAACGAGGGTTTGAGAGGAGATGGTGTTGTTGAAGATGTTGATGGAGATTGCCCTCCCCAAGATGGGAGAGTTGTTGGTGATGATGATGGCGATGATTTCCCCCTCCGGGAGGGAAGTTCGCCCAGTAGAATCGCTCCACCAGAGGGCAAAAGTGCTCCTGCCCAAGTTCTGCCTCGAAGCGGTGGCGCTTCATCCTGGAAGTCCTCATATGATTTTGTTTCTAGGTCAAAACCACTTATATACCAGAAGATGGGCACCAGAGGTGGGCCGAGGAGGCCACAACCCACCAGGGCGTGTCTGGGGGGCTTGGCGTGCCCAGGTGGGTTGTGCCCACCTGGTGGTCCCCCTTGGTGTTTATTGGCTCTAGTATTTCTTAAATAATCCATAAAAAGTCTCCGTGAAGTTTCAGCTCATTTGGAGTTGTGCAGAATAGGTGGCCTGACGTAGCTTTTCCAGGTCCAGATTTCCAGCTGCCGGAAATCTCCCTCTTGGTGTGTTCCTTGCAAATTATGAGAGAAAAGGTATTAGAATTACTCCTAAAAGCATTATTATGGATAAAAACTTTATAAATAATAGTAAGAAAACATGGTGCAAAATGGACGTATCACATACGAAGTGATTTTACTCAAGGATGAACTATCAAAATTGATTACATATTTGTTTTCTTGAGTATAGGATCTCGCACTATTAAGAGGGGATTGATAGGGTTAGTTTAAGGCTTGCTCTTGCCACAAACCTCCTTTCCAAATATGCTTTAGTTCCATCTTTATATTCTCTGGGATGTTTCTATCTCTGGCCTACCGGATGTCTGGGCCTCAGGCCGGATATCCGGACCTAGTTATCCAGAAAGCACTTTGTGCTGGTGCTATTTGTCGGATGTCCGGCCCTCTATGCTGGATGTCCGGGCTCTCCTTGCACCCCGGATTTCTGGGCTTCCTTGCGAGACGTCCGGCCTGTGCTATCCATAGGACTTTTCAATTTGGTGAACTTGTCGGATGTCCGGCCATGTGCCGGACATCCAGGGTTTCCTGATATGCCGGATGTCCGGGCTTGGCCCCCGGATGTCTGCCCCTCTGCTTTTAACTCTGCTTTTGCATTGTTCTTCAAGTGCCTCGCCAGGCCGGATGTCCGGCTTTCCCGTTCACTTGTGCTACAACGGCCACATTTGTGCTCTCACTATATATAGCCCACCTCCCCCACGGGAGTGGGTTGACCATTCACTTTGAAAAAACCCTAGAACACATTTCACTGTCTCTCTCTCTCACTCTTCCACAACAAATCTTAGATCCCTAAGGGATTTGAGAGCATTTGAGAGAAATTGTCCTACCAGGTGATAGATCCACTCTTTCTCCTTCTTTGCACCAAAGGAATTCGTGGTTTGAGCAAGTTTTGATCTTTTCCCCATCGTTCTTGTTACTCTTGGAGGTTGGAGACTCCTAGGCGGTAGGATTCTTTTGGAGAGGAATCGATTATTGTGATTAACCCTAGAAAAGTTTGTGAGGGTTTGGAGACCACCCCAAGGTCTACCAGTAGTGGTTGAGAAACACCTTCGTGGTGTTGTCTCAAAGGGAGAATAGGGTGAGCCTTCGTGGCGTTGGTGTGCCTTCATGGTAACATCCACCTCTCTAACGGTGACGTAGCTTCCCTCCAAGGAAGTGAACATCGGCATACATCCTCGTCTCCCGTAGTTGCGGTTATTCCTAACCCTAACTCCTTACTTGTGGTTACTTGTCTCTTAGCACTTACTTATATCATATTGTGCTTGCTTACTCACCTAGTTGTGTTACGTGTTTATCTTGCTTAGCTCATAGCATTACTTGCAATTGTTAGGCTCACTTTCATATTCCACATTATTGCCTAAAATTGCTAAGTAACAATTAAAATTTGTAATTGTACCTATTCACCCCCCCCCCCTCTAGGTCCATCTCTATCCTTTCAGTCGGGCCCGATGACTCTCTTCTGTGACAACACTGGAGCTATTGCCCTTGCCAAGAAGAACATGCACATCAAGCGTCGCTTCAACTCCATTCATGAATATATTCAAGATGGAGACATAGATATTTGTAAAGTGCATATGGATCCGAATGTCATAGATCCATTGACTAAACCTCTTCCACGAGCAAAACATGATCAGCACCAGAACTCTATGGGTGTTTGATTCATCACAATGTAACTAGATTATTGGCTCTAGTGCAAGTGGGAGACTGTTGGAAATATGCCCTAAAGGCAATAGTAAAGTGGTTATTATTATATTTCCTTATTCATGATAATTGTCTATTGTTCATGCTATAATTGTATTAATCGAAAACCGTAATACATGTGTGAATACATAGACCATAGCATGTCCCTAGTAAGCCTCTAGTTGACTATCTCATTGATCAATAGATGGTTGTGGTTTCCTGACCATGGACATTGGATGTTGTTGATAACGGGATCACATCATTAGGACAATCATGTGATGGACAAGACCCAATTGTAAGCATAGCACAACATTGTGTAGTTCGTTTGCTAGAGCTTTTCTAATGTCAAGTATCATTTACTTAGACCATGAGATTGTGCAACTCTCAGATACCGTAGGAATGCTTTGGGTGTATCAACCGTCACAACATAACTGGGTGGATATAAAGGCGCACTACAGGTATCTTCGAAAGTATCTGTTAGGTTGGCATGAATCGAGACTGGGATTTGTCACTCCGTATGATGGAGAGGTATCTCTGGGCCCACTCGGTAATGCATCATCATAATGAGCTCAATGTGACTAAGGAGTTAGCCACGGGATCATGCGTTATGGAACGAGTAAAGAGACTTGCCGGTAATGAGATTGAACGAGGTATGGGATACCGATGATTGAATCTCAGGCAAGTAACATACTGATGGACAAAGGGAATTGTATACGGGATTGATTGAATCCTCGACATCGTGGTTCATCCGATGAGATCATCATGGAACATGTGGGAGCCAACATGGGTATCCAGGTCCCATTGTTGGTTATTGGCTGGAGAGATGTCTCGGTCATGTCTACATGTTTCCCAAACCCGTAGGGTCTACACACTTAAGGTTCGGTGACACTGGAGTTGCTATGGGAAATTGTATGTGGTTATCGAAGGTTGTTCGGAGTCTCGGATGAGATCCTAGACATCACGAGGAGTTCCGGAATGGTCCGGAGGTGAAGATTTATATATGGGAAGTCCAGTTTCAGTCGCCAGAATGGTTTCGGGGGTTATCAGTATTGTACCGGGATCGCCGAAAGGTGTCCGAGGGTCCACTGGGTGGGGCCACCTGCCTCGGAGGACTTAGTGGGCTGAATATGGGAGGGAACCATGCCCCTAGTGGGCTGGTGCACCCCCCCCCCCCAAGGGCCCAAGGCGCCTAGGGTTGGAAACCCTAGGGGAGGGGCGCCTCTAACCTGCTTGGGGGGCAAGTCTCCCCCTCCTGCCCCCCCCCTCTAGATGCATGTAGGGGGGCGGCCTCCTCTCCCCTTCACCATATAAATAGATGGGGGTGGGAGGGTAGCCGCACCCCTTCCCTGGCGCAACCCTCCCCCTCCTACACCTCCTCCTCCGTAGTGCTTAGCGAAGCTCTGGCGGAGAACCACGAGCTCAACCAGCATGTCGTCATGCTGCTGGAGTTCTCCCTTAACTTATCCTCTCCCCTTGCTGGATCAAGAAGGAGGAGACGTCCCCGGGCTGTACGTGTGTTGAATGAGGAGGCGCCGTCCGTTCGGCGCTTGGATCGGATCTTCCGTGATTTGAATCACCGCGATTACGACTCCATCAACCGCGTTCTTGTAATGCTTCCGCTTAGCGATCTTCAAGGGTATGAAGATGCACTCCCTCTCTCTCATTGCTAGCATCTCCTAGATTGATCTTGGTGACACATAGGAATTTTTTGAATTATTAGTACGTTCCCAATAGTGGCATCATGAGCTAGGTCTATGTGTAGATTCTATGCATGAGTAGAACACAAGTAGTTGTGGGCGGTGATTTGGTCAATTTGCTTGCCATTACTAGTCCTATCTTGATTCGGCGGCATTGTGGGATGAAGCGGCCTGGACCGACCTTACACATACGCTTACGTGAGACAGGTTCCGCCGATTGACATGCACTTGTTGCATAAGGTGGTTAGCGGTGTCTGTCTCTCCCACTTTAGTCGGACCGGATTTGATGAAGAGGGTCCTTATGAAGGGTAAATAGCAATTGGCATATCACCGTTGTGGCTTTTGCATAGGTAAGAAGCGTTCTTGCTAGAAACCCATAGCAGCCACGTAAAACATGCAACAATAATTAGAGGACGTCTAACTTTTTTTGCAGGGTATGCTATGTGATGTGATATGGCCAAAAGGATGTGATGAATTGTATATGTGATGTATGAGATTGATCATGTTCTTGTAATAGGAATCACGACTTGCATGTCGATGAGTATGACAACCGGCGGGAGCCATAGTAGTTGTCTTAATTTATTATATGACCTATATGTCAATGAAAACGCCATGTAATTACTTTACTTTATTGTTAACCGTTAGCCATAGTAGTAGAAGTATTAGTTGGCGAGACAACTTCATGAAGCACGATGGTGGAGATCATAGGTGTCATGCTGGTGACGAAGGTGATCATGTCGCGCCTCGAAGATGGAGATCAAAGGTGCAAGATGATATTGGTCATATCATGTCACTTTATGATTTGCATGTGATGTTTGTCATGTTTACATCTTATTTGATTAGAACGACGGTAGCATAAATAAGATGATCCCTCACTAAAAATTTCAAGAAATGTGTTCCCCCTAACTGTGCACCATTGCGAAGGTTCGTTGTTTCGAAGCACCACATGATGATCGGGTGTGGTAGATTCTAATGTTTGCATACAACGGGTGTAAGACAGATTTACACATGCGAAACACTTAGGTTGACTTGACGAGCCTAGCATGTACAAACATGGCCTCGGAACACAAGAGACCGAAAGGTCGAACATGAGTCGTATAGTAGACGCGATCAACATGGAGATGTTCACTGTTGATGACTAGTCCGTCTCACGTGATGATCGGACACGACCTAGTCGACTTGGATCATGTATCACTTAGATGACTAGAGGGATGTCTATCTGAGTGGGAGTTCATTAAATAATCTGATTAGATGGACTTAATTATCATGAACTTAGTCTAAAATTATCTTTACAATCTATCTTGTAGATCCAATGGCCCATGCTAATGTTGCCCTCAACTTCAACGCGTTCCTAGAGAAAACCAAGCTGAACGACGATGGTAGCAACTATACGGACTGGGTCTGTAACTTGAGGATCATCCTCATAGCTGCCAAGAAAGCATATGTCCTTCAAGCACCGCTAGGTGACGCACCTATTTTCCCAGCAACTCAAGACACTATGAACGCCTGGCAGTCGTGTAGTGATGATTACTTCCTGGTTCAGTGCGGCATGCTTTACAGCTTAGAATAGGGGCTCCAAAAGCATTTTGAGCAACACAGTGTTGGGGAACATAGTAATTTCAAAAAAATTCCTACACACACTTAGGATCATGGTGATGCATAGCAACGAGAGGGGAGAGTGTGTCCACGTACCCTCGTAGACCGAAAGCGGAAGCATTATCACAACGCGGTTGATGTAGTCGTACGTCTTCACAATCCGACCGATCCAAGTACCGAACGCACGGCACCTCCGAGTTCTGCACACATTCAACTCGATGACGTCCCGCGAGCTCCGATCCAGCAAAGCTTCACAGGAGAGTTACGTCGGCACGACGGCATGGTGACGGTGATGATGATTCTACCGACGCAGGGCTTCGCCTAAGCACCTCTACGATATAACGGAGGTGGAATATGGTGGAGGGGGCACCGCACACGGCTTGAATAGATCAACTGATCAACTTGTGTGTTCTAGGGTGCCCCCTACCCCGTATATAAAGGAGCAAGGGGGGAGGCGGCCGGCCAGGAGGAGGGCACGCCAGGGAGGGAGTCCTACTCCCACTCGGAGTAGGACTCCTCCTTTTCCTTGTTAGAGTAGGAGAGGGAAGGAAGGGAGAGAGGAGGAGAAGGAAAAAGGGGGGCGTCACCCCCCCTCCTTGTCCAATTAGGACAAGAGGGGGAGGGGGCGTGCAGCTGCCCTGGCCGCCCCTCCTCTTCTCCCACTAAGGCCCATGAGGCCCAATTAACTCCCCGGTGGGTTCCGGTAACCCCTCAATACTCCAGTTTTTATCCGAAACCACTCGGAACACTTCTGGTTTCCGAATATAGTCGTCCAATATATCGATCTTTACATCTCGACCATTTCGAGACTCCTCATCATGTCCGTGATCATATCCGGGAATCCGAACTACCATCAGTGCATCAAAACACAAAAACTCATAATACCGATCGTCACCAAACTTTAAGCGTGCGGACCCTACGAGTTCGAGAACTATGTAGACATGACCGATACACGTCTCTGGTCAATAACCAATAGCGGAACCTGGATGCTCATATTGGTTCCTACATATTCTACAAAGATCTTTACCGGTCAAACCGCATAACAACGTACGTTGTTCCCTTTGTCATTGGTATGTTACTTGCCCGAGATTCTATCGTCGGTATCTCAATACCTAGTTCAATCTCGTTACCGGCAAGTCTCTTTACTCGTGCCATAATGCATCATCCCGCAACTAACTCATTAGTCACATTGCTTGCAAGGCTTATAGTGATGTGCATTACCGAGAGGGCCCAGAGATACCTCTCCGACAATCGGAGTGACAAATCCTAATATCGAAATACGCCAACTCAACAAGTACCTTCGGAGACACCTGTAGAGCACCTTTATAATCATCCAGTTACATTGCGACGTTTGGTAGCACACAAAGTGTTCCTCCGGTAAACGGGAGTTGCATAATCTCATAGTCATAGGAACATGTATAAGTCATGAAGAAAGCAATAGCAACATACTAAACAATCAAGTGCTAAGCTAACGGAATGGGTCAAGTCAATCACATCATTCTCCTAATGATGTGATCCCGTTAATCAAATGACAACTCATGTCTATGGCTAGGAAATATAACCATCTTTGATCAACGAGCTAGTCAAGTAGAGGCATACTAGTGACACTTTGTTTGTCTATGTATTCATACATGTATTATGTTTCCGGTTAATACAATTCTAGCATGAATAATAAACATTTATCATGATACAAGGAAATAAATAATAACTTTATTATTGCCTCTAGGGCATATTTCCTTAAGTCTCCCACTTGCACTAGATTCAATAATCTAGATTACATAGTAATGATTCTAACACCCATGGAGCCTTGGTGCTGATCATGTTTTGCTTGTGGAAGAGGCTTAGTCAATGGGTCTACAACATTCAGATCCGTATGTATCTTGCAAATCTCTATGTCTCCCACCTAGACTTGATCCCGGATGGAGTTGAAGCATCTCTTGATGTGCTTGGTTCTCTTGTGAAATCTGGATTCCTTTGCCAAGGCAATTGCACCAGTATTGTCACAAAAGATTTTCATTGGACCCGATGCACTAGGTATGAAACCTAGATCAGATATGAACTCCTTCATCCAAACTCCTTCATTTGCTGCTTCCAAAGCAGCAATGTACTCCGCTTCACATGTAGATCCCACCACGACGCTCTGTTTAGAACTGCTCCAACTGACAGCTCCACCATTCAATATAAACACGTATCCGGTTTGCGATTTAGAATCGTCCGGATCAGTGTCAAAGCTTGCATCAACGTAACTATTTACGATGAGCTCTTTGTCACCTCCATAAACGAGAAACATATCCTTAGTCCTTTTCAGGTACTTCAGGATGTTCTTGACCGTTGTCCAGTGATCCACTCCTGGATTACTTTGGTACCTACATGCCAAACTAATAGCAAGGCACACATCAGGTCTGTTACACAGCATTGCATACATGATAGAGCCTATGGCTGAAGCATAGGGAACATCTTTCATTTTCTCTATCTTCTGCAGTGGTCGGGCATTGAGTCTTACTCAACTTCACACCTTGTAACACAGGCAAGAACCCTTTCTTTGCCTGATCCATTTTGAACTTCTTCAAAACTTTGTCAAGGTATGTGCTTTGTGAATGTCCAATTAAGCATCTTGATCTATCTCTATAGATCTTGATGCCCAATATGTAAATAGCTTCACCGAGGTCTTTCATTGAAAAACTCTTATTCAAGTATCCTTTTATGCTATCCAGAAATTCTATATCATTTCCAATCAACAATATGTCATCCACATATAATATTAGAAATGCTACAGAGCTCCCACTCACTTTCTTGTAAATACAGGCTTCTCCAAAAGTCTGTATAAAACCATATGCTTTGATCACACTATCAAAACGTTTATTCCAACTCCGAGAGGCTTGCACCATTCCATAAATGGATCGCTGGAGCTTGCACACTTTGTTAGCACCTTTTGGATCGATAAAACCTTCAGGTTGCATCATATACAACTCTTCTTCCAAAAATCCATTCAGGAATGCAGTCTTTACATCCATTTGCCAAATTTCATAATCATAAAATGCGGCAATAGCTAACATGATTCGGACGGACTTAAGCATCGCTGCAGGTGAGAAGGTCTCATCGTAGTCAACTCCTTGAACTTTTCGAAAACCTTTCACAACTAGTCGAGCTTTGTAGACAGTAACATTACCATCAGCGTCTGTCTTCTTCTTGAAGATCCATTTATTCTTGATGGCTTGCTGATCATCGGGCAAGTCAACCAAAGTCCACACTTTGTTCTCATACATGGATCCCATCTTAGATTTCATGGCCTCAAGCCATTTTGCGGAATTTGGGCTCATCATCGCTTCCTCATAGTTCGTAGGTTCATCATGGTCTAGCAACATGACCTCCAGAACAGGATTACCGTACCACTCTGGTGCAGATCTTACTCTGGTTGACCTACGAGGTTTACTAGTAACTTGATTTGAAGTTTCATGATCATCATCATTAGCTTCCTCACTAATTGGTATAGATGTCACAGGAACCGGTTTCTATGATGAACTACTTTCCAATAAGGGAGCCGGTACAGTTACCTCATCAAGTTCTACTTTCCTCCCACTCACTTTTTCGAGAGAAACTCCCTCTCTAGAAAGGATCCATTCTTAGCAACAAAAGTCTTGCCTTCGGATCTGTGATAGAAGGTGTACCCAACTGTTTCTTTTGGGTATCCTATGAAGACACATTTTTCCGACTTGCGTTCAAGCTTATCAGGTTGAAGCTTTTTCACATAAGCATCGCAGCCCCAAACTTTAAGAAACGACAACTCTGGTTTCTTGCCAAACCATAGTTCATAAGGTGTCGTCTCAACGGATTTTGATGGTGCCCTATTCAACGTGAATGCAGCCGTCTCTAAGCATAACCCCAAAACGATAACGGTAAATCAGTAAGAGACATCATATATCGCACCATATCTAGTAAAGTACGATTACAACATTCGGACACACCATTATGCTGTGGTGTTCCAGGTGGCGTGAGTTGCAAAACTATTCCGCATTGTTTCAAATGTAGACCAAACTCGTAACACAAATATTCTCCTCCACAATCAGATCGTAGAAACTTTATTTTCTTGTTACGATGATTTTCCACTTCACTCTGAAATTCTTTGAACTTTTCAAATGTTTCAGACTTATGTTTCATTAAGTAGATATACCCATATCTGCTCAAATCATCTGTGAAGGTGAGAAAATAACGATACCCGCCGCGAGCCTAAATATTCATTGGACCACATACATCAGTATGTATGATCTCCAACAAATCTGTTGCTCGCTCCATTGTTCCGGAGAACGGCGTCTTAGTCATCTTGGCCATAAGGCATGGTTCGCAAGTACCAAGTGATTCATAATCAAGTGATTCCAAAAGTCCATCAGTATGTAGTTTCTTCATGCGCTTTACACCAATATGACCCAAACGGCAGTGCCACAAATAAGTTGCACTACCATTATCAAATCTGCATCTTTTGGCTTCAACATTATGAATATGTGTATCACTACTATCGAGATTCAACAAAAATAGACCACTCTTCAAGGGTGCATGACCATAAAAGATATTACTCATATAAATATAACAACCATTATTCTCAGATTTAAATGAATAACCATATCACATCAAACAAGATCCAGATATAATGTTCATGCTTAACGCTGGCACCAAATAACAATTATTTAGGTCTAAAACTAATCCCGAAGGTAGATGTAGAGGTAGCATGCCGACGGTGATCACATCGACTTTGGAACCATTTCCCACGCGCATCGTCACCTTGTCCTTAGCCAGTCTTCGCTTAATCCGTAGTCCCTATTTCGAGTTGCAAATATTAGCAACGGAACCAGTATCAAATACCCAGGTGCTACTGCGAGCTCTGGTAAGGTACACATCAACAACATGTATATCACATATACCTTTGTTCACCTTGTCATCCTTCTTATCCGCCAAATACTTGGGGCAGTTCCGCTTCCAGTGACCAATCTATTTGAAGTAGAAGCACTCAGTCTGAGGCTTAGGTCCAGATTTGGGTTTCTTCTCCTGGGCAGCAACTTGTTTGATGTTCTTCTTGAAGTTCCCCTTATTCTTCCGTTTACCCTTTTTCTTGAAACTGGTGGTCTTGTTGACCATCAACACTTGATGCTCCTTCTTGATCTCTACCTTCGCTGCCTTTAGCATTGCGAAGAGCTCGGGAATTGTCTTATTCATCCCTTGCATATTATAGTTCATCACGAAGCTCTTATAGCTTGGTGGCAGTGATTGAAGAACTCTAGCAATGGCACTATTAACAGGAAGATTAACTCCCAGTTGAGTCAAGTGATTATGATACCCAGACATTTTGAGTATATGTTCACTGACCGAACTATTCTCATCCATCTTGCAGCTATAAAACTTATTGGAGACTTCATATCTCTCAGTCTGGGCATTTGCTTGAAATATTAACTTCAACTCCTGGAACATCTCATATGCTCCAAGACGTTCAATACGTCGTTGAAGTCCCGGTTCTAAGCCGTAAAGCATGCCACACTGAACTATCGAGTAGTCATCAGCTTTACTCTGCCAGACGTTCTTAACATCATCAGCAGCATCTGCAGCAGGCCTGGCACCCAGCGGTGCTTCTAGGACGTAATTCTTCTGTGCAGCAATGAGGATAATCCTCAAGTTACGGACCTAGTCCGTGTAATTGCTACCATCATCTTTCAACTTTGCTTTCTCAAGGAACGCATTAAAATTCAACGAACAACAGCACGGGCCATCTATCTACAACCAACACAAACAAGCAAAATACTATCAGGTACTAAGTTCATGATAAATTTCAGTTCAGTTAATCATATTACTTATGAACTCCCACTTAGATAGACATCCCTCTAATCATCTAAGTGATCACGTGATCCAAATCAACGAAACCATGTCCGATCATCACGTGAGATGGAGTAGTTTTCAATGGTGAACATCACTATGTTGATCATATCTACTATATGATTCACGCTCGACCTTTCGGTCTCAGTGTTCTGAGGCCATATCTGCATATGCTAGGCTCATCAAGTTTAACCCGAGTATTTTGCATGTGCAAAACTGGCTCGCACCCATTGTAGATGAACGTAGAGCTTATCACACTCGATCATCATGTGGTGTCTCGGCACGACGAACTTTGGCAATGGTGCATACTCTGGGTGAACACTTTTATCTTGAAATTTAGTGAGAGATCATCTTATAATGCTACCGTCAATCAAAGCAAAATAAGATGCATAAAAGATAAGCATCACATGCATTCAATATAAGTGATATGATATGGCCATCATCATCTTGTGCTTGTGATCTCCATATCTGAAGCACCGTCATGATAACCATTGTTACCGGCGTGACACCTTGATCTCCATCGTAGCATCGTTGTCGTCTCGCCAACTATTGCTTCTACGACTATCGCTACCGCTTAGTGATAAAGTAAAGCAATTACAGGGCGATTGCATTGCAAACAATAAAGCGACAACCATATGGCTCCTGCCAGTTGCCGATAACTCGGTTACAAAACATGATCATCTCATACAATATAGCATCATGCCTTGACCATATCACATCACAACATGCCCTGCAAAAACAAGTTAGACGTTCTCTACTTTGTTGTTGCAAGTTTTGCGTGGCTGCTACGGGCTTAGCAAGAACCGTTCTTACCTACGCATCAAAACCACAACGATAGTTCATCAAGTTAGTGTTGTTTTAACCTTCTCAAGGACCGGGCGTAGCCACACTCGGTTCAACTAAAGTTGGAGAAACTGACACCAGCTAGCCACCTATGTGCAAAGCACGTCGGTAGAACCAGTCTCGTGTAAGCGTATGTGTAATTGTTGGAAATATGCCCCAGAGGCAATAATAAAAGCATTATTATTATATTTCCTTGTTCATGATAATTGTCTTTATTCATGCTATAATTGTGTTATCCTGAAATCGTAATACATGTGTGAATAATAGACACCAACATGTCCCTAGTAAGCCTCTAGTTGACTAGCTCGTTGATCAACAAATAGTCATGGTTTCCTGACTATGGACATTGGATGTCATTGATAATGAGATCACATCATTAGGAGAATGATGTGATGGACAAGACCCAATCCTAAACATAGCATAAGATCGTATAGTTCGTTTGCTAGAGTTTTTCCAATGTCAAGTATCCTTTCCTTAGACCATGAGATCGTGTAACTCCCGGATACCGTAGGAGTGCTTTGGGTGTACCAAACGTCACAACGTAACTGGGTGACTATAAAGGTATACTACGGGTATCTCCGAAAGTGTCTGTTGGGTTGACACGGATCAAGACTGGGATTTGTCACTCCGTATGACGGAGAGGTATCACTGGGCCCACTCGGTAATGCATCATCATTATGAGCTCAAAGTGACCAAGTGTCTGGTCACGGGATCATGCATTACGGTACGAGTAAAGTGACTTGCCGGCAACGAGATTGAACGAGGTATTGGGATACCGACGATCGAATCTCGGGCAAGTAACATACCGATTGACGAAGGGAATTGTATACGGGGTTGCTTGAATCCTCGACATCGTGGTTCATCCGATGAGATCATCGAGGTGCATGTGGGAGCCAACATGGGTATCCAGATCCCGCTGTTGGTTATTGACCGGAGAGCAATCTCGGTCATGTCTACATGTCTCCCGAACCCGTAGGGTCTACACACTTAAGGTTCGGTGACGCTAGGGTTGTAGGGATATGTATATGCAGTAACCTGAATGTTGTTCGGAGTCCCGGATGAGATCCTGGACGTCACGAGGAGTTCCGGAATGGTCCGGAGGTAAAGAATTATATATAGGAAGTGCTATTTCGGCCGTCAGGACAAGTTTCGGGGTCACCGATATTGTACCGGGACCATCGGAAGGGTCCCGGGGGTCCACCGGGTGGGGCCACCTATCCCGGAGGGTCCCATGGGCTGAAGTGGGAAGGGATCCAGCCCAAAGTGGGCTAGGGCGCCACTTCCCCTAGGGCCCATGCGCCTAGGGTGGGGGAAACCCTAAAGGGGGGGCGCCCCCTTGCTTGCGGGGCAAGCCCCCCACCCCGTGGCCGCCGCCCCCCTAGGAGATTGCATCTCCTAGGGCCGGCGCCCCCCTAGGCCCCCCTATATATAGTGGGGGGGATGGAGGACCTCTGACCTTTGGTGCCTAGGCCCCCCTCACGTAGGTAAGAAAACGTTCTTGCTAGAACCCTATTGCAGCCACGTAAAACTTGCAACAACAATTAGAGGACGTCTAACTTGTTTTTGCAGCAAGTGTTTTGTGATGTGATATGTCCAAAGTTGTGATGAATGATGAGTGATATATATGTGATGTATGAGATATTCATGCTATTGTAATAGGAATCACGACTTGCATGTCGATGAGTATGACAACCGGCAGGAGCCATAGGAGTTGTCTTTATTTTTTGTATGACCTGCGTGTCATTGAGAAACGCCATGTAAATTACTTTACTTTATTGCTAAACGCGTTAGCCGTAGTAGTAGAAGTAATAGTTGGCGAGCAACTTCATGGAGACACGATGATGGAGATCATGATGATGGAGATCATGGTGTCATGCCGGTGACAAGATGATCATGGAGCCCCAAGATGGAGATCAAAGGAGCTATGTGATATTGGCCATATCATGTCACTATTATTATTTGATTGCATGTGATGTTTATCATGTTTTCTACATCTTGTTTACTTAGAACGACGGTAGTAAATAAGATGACCCCTCGTAATAATTTCAAGAAAGTGTTCCCCCTAACTGTGCACCGTTGCGACAGTTCGTTGTTTCGAAGCACCACGTGATGATCGGGTGTGATAGATTCCAACATTCACATACAACGGGTGTAAGACAGATTTACACTTGCAAACACTTAGGTTGACTTGACGAGCCTAGCATGTACAGACATGGCCTCGGAACACAGAAGACCGAAAGGTCGAACATGAGTCGTATAGAAGATACGATCAACATGAAGATGTTCACCGACGTTGACTAGTCCGTCTCACGTGATGATCGGACACGGCGTAGTTAACTCGGATCATGTTATACTTAGATGACTGGAGGGATGTCTATCTGAGTGGTAGTTCATTAAATAATTTGATTAGATGAACTTATTTATCATGAACTTAGTCTAAAATATTTACAATATGTCTTGTAGATCAAATGGCCAACGTAGTCCTTAACTTCAACGCGTTCCTAGAGAAAACCAAGCTGAAAGACGATGGCAGCAACTACACGGACTGGGTCCAGAACCTGAGGATCATCCTCATAGCTGCCAAGAAAGATTATGTCCTACAAGCACCGCTAGGTGATGCACCTGTTCTCCCTGCAGAACAAGACGTTATGAACACTTGGCAGGCACGTACCGATGACTACTCCCTCGTTCAGTGCGGCATGCTTTACAGCTTAGAGCCGGGGCTCCAAAAACGTTTTGAGAGACACGGGGCATATGAGATGTTCGAAGAGCTGAAAATGGTTTTCCAAGCTCATGCCCGGGTCGAGAGATATCAAGTCTCCGACAAGTTCTTCAGCTGTAAGATGGAGGAAAACAGTTCTGTCAGTGAGCACATACTCACTATGTCTGGGTTGCATAACCGCTTGACTCAACTGGGAGTTAATCTCCCGGATGACGCGGTCATTGATAGAATCCTTCAGTCGCTTCCACCGAGCTACAAGAGCTTTGTGATGAACTTCAACATGCAGGGGATGGAAAAGACCATTCCTGAAGTGTTTGCAATGCTGAAATCAGCAGAGGTAGAAGTCAAAAAGGAACATCAAGTGTTGATGGTGAATAAAACCACTAAGTTCAAAAAGGGCAAGGGTAAGAAGAACTTCAAGAAGGACGGCAAGGGAGTTGCCGCGCCCGGCAAGCAAGCTGCCGGGAAGAAGCCAAAGAATGGACCCAAGCCCGAGACTGAGTGTTTTTATTGCAAGGGAAGTGGTCACTGGAAGCGGAACTGCCCCAAATACTTAGCGGACAAGAAGGCCGGCATCACAAAAGGTATATGTGATATACATGTAATTGATGTGTACCTTACCAGTACTCATAGTAGCTCTTGGGTATTTGATACCGGTGCAGTTGCTCACATTTGTAAGTCAAAGTAGGAGCTGCGGAATAAGCGGAGACTGGCGAAGGACGAGGTGACGATGCGCGTCGGGAATGGTTCCAAGGTCGATGTGATCGCCGTTGGCACGCTGCCTCTTCATTTACCTACGGGATTAGTTTTAAACCTCAATAATTGTTATTTAGTACCAGCTTTGAGCATGAACATTGTATCAGGATCTCGTTTAATACGAGATGGCTACTCATTTAAATCCGAGAATAATGGTTATTCTATTTATATGAGAGATATGTTTTATGGTCATGCTCCGATGGTGAATGGTTTATTCTTAATGAATCTCGAGCGTAATGCTACACATATTCATAGTGTGAGTACCAAGAGATGTAAGATTGATAATGATAGTCCCACATACTTGTGGCACTGCCGCCTTGGTCACATAGGTGTCAAACGCATGAAGAAGCTCCATGCAGATGGACTTTTAGAGTCTCTTGATTACGAATCATTTGACACATGCGAACCATGCCTCATGGGTAAAATGACCAAGACTCTGTTCTCAGGGACAATGGAGCGAGCGACCAACTTATTGGAAATCATACATACTGATGTGTGTGGTCCAATGAGTGTTGAGGCCCGCGGTAGCTATCGTTATGTTCTCACCCTCACTGATGACTTGAGTAGATATGGGTATATCTATTTAATGAAACACAAGTCTGAAACCTTTGAAAAGTTCAAGGAATTTCAGAGTGAGGTTGAGAATCAACGTGACAGAAAAATCAAGTTTTTGCGATCAGATCGTGGAGGAGAATACTTGAGTCATGAATTTGGCACACACTTAAGAAAATGTGGAATAGTTTCACAACTCACGCCGCCTGGAACACCTCAACGTAATGGTGTGTCCGAACGTCATAATCGCACTCTATTAGATATGGTGCGATCTATGATGTCTCTTACCGATTTACCGCTATCTTTTTGGGGCTATGCTTTAGAGACTGCCACATTCACTTTAAATAGGGCTCCGTCGAAATCCGTTGAGACGACAACGTATGAATTATGGTTTGGGAAGAAACCTAAGCTGTCGTTTCTAAAAGTTTGGGGATGCGATGCTTATGTCAAGAAACTTCAACCTGAAAAGCTCGAACCCAAGTCGGAAAAATGCGTCTTCATAGGATACCCTAAAGAAACTATTGGGTATACCTTCTACATCAGATCCGAAGGCAAGATCTTTGTTGCCAAGAATGGATCCTTTCTAGAGAAAGAGTTTCTCTCGAAAGAAGTAAGTGGGAGGAAAGTAGAACTTGATGAAGTATTACCTCTTGAACCGGAAAATGGCGCAACTCAAGAAAATGTTCCTGAGGTGCCTGTACCGACTAGAGAGGAAGTTAATAATGATGATCAAGATACTTCTGATCAAGCTCCTACTGAAATTCATAGGTCCACAAGGACACGTTCCGCACCAGAGTGGTACGGCAACCCTGTCTTGGAAATCATGTTGTTAGACAACGGTGAACCTTCGAACTATGAAGAAGCGATGGCGGGCCTGGATTTCGACAAATGGCTAGAAGCCATGAAATCCGAGATAGGATCCATGTATGAAAACGAAGTATGGACTTTGACTGACTTGCCCGTTGAGCGGCGAGCCATAGAAAATAAATGGATCTTTAAGAAGAAGACAGATGCGGATGGTAATGTGACCATCTATAAAGCTCGGCTTGTCGCTAAGGGTTATCGACAAGTTCAAGGCGTTGACTACGATGAGACTTTCTCACCGGTGGCGAAGCTAAGGTCCGTCCGAATCATGTTAGCAATTGCCGCATTCTATGATTATGAGATATGGCAAATGGACGTCAAAACGGCATTCCTTAATGGTTTCCTTAAGGAAGAATTGTATATGATGCAGCCGGAAGGTTTTGTCGATCCTAAGAATGCTAACAAGGTGTGCAAGCTCCAACGCTCAATTTATGGGCTGGTGCAAGCATCTCGGAGTTGGAACATTCGCTTTGATGAGATGATCAAAGCGTTTGGGTTTACGCAAACTTATGGAGAAGCCTGCGTTTACAAGAAAGTGAGTGGGAGCTCTATAGCATTTCTCATATTGTATGTAGATGACATACTTTTGATGGGAAATGATATAGAACTTTTGGACAGCATTAAGGCCTACTTGAATAAGAGTTTTTCAGTGAAGGACCTTGGAGAAGCTGCTTATATATTAGGCATCAAGATCTATAGAGATAGATCAAGACGCCTCATAGGTCTTTCACAAAGCACATACCTTGATAAGATATTGAAGAAGTTCAATATGGATCAGTCTAAGAAGGGGTTCTTGCCTGTGTTGCAAGGTGTGAAATTGAGCTCAGCTCAATGTCCGACCGCGGCAGAAGATATAGAAGAGATGAGTGTCATCCCCTATGCCTCAGCCATAGGTTCTATTATGTATGCCATGTTGTGTACCAGACCTGATGTAAACCTTGCCGTAAGTTTGGTAGGAAGGTACCAAAGTAATCCCGGCAAGGAACACTGGACAGCGGTCAAGAATATCCTGAAGTACCTGAAAAGGACTAAGGAAATGTTTCTCGTTTATGGAGGTGACGAAGAGCTCATCGTAAAGGGTTACGTCGACGCTAGCTTTGACACAGATCTGGATGACTCAAAGTCACAAACCGGATACGTGTATATTTGAATGGTGGGGCAGTAAGCTGGTGCAGTTGCAAGCAGAGCGTCGTGGAGGGATCTACATGTCAAGCGGAGTACATGGCAGCCTCGGAGGCAACACATGAAGCAATTTGGGTGAAGGAGTTCATCACCGACCTAGGAGTCATACCCAATGCGTCGGGGCCAATCAAACTCTTCTGTGACAACACTGGAGCTATTGCACTTGCCAAGGAGCCCAGGTTTCACAAGAAGACCAGGCACATCAAGCGTCGCTTCAACTCCATTCGTGAAAATGTTCAAGATGGAGACATAGATATTTGTAAAGTACATACGTACCTGAATGTAGCAGATCCGTTGACTAAACCTCTCCCTAGAGCAAAACATGATCAACACCAGAATTCCATGGGTGTTCGATTCATCACAATGTAACTAGATTATTGACTCTAGTGCAAGTGGGAGACTCTTGGAAATATGCCCTAGAGGCAATAATAAAAGCATTATTATTATATTTACTTGTTCATGATAATTGTCTTTATTCATGCTATAATTGTGTTATCCAGAAATCGTAATACATGTGTGAATAATAGACACCAACATGTCCCTAGTAAGCCTCTAGTTGACTAGCTCGTTGATCAACAGATAGTCATGGTTTCCTGACTATGGACATTGGATGTCATTGATAACGAGATCACATCGTTAGGAGAATGATGTGATGGACAAGACCCAATCCTAAACATAGCATAAGATCGTATAGTTCGTTTGCATGAGTTTTTCCAATGTCAAGTATCCTTTCCTTAGACCATGAGATCGTGTAACTCCCGGATACCGTAGGAGTGCTTTGGGTGTACCAAACGTCACAACATAACTGGGTGACTATAAAGGTATACTACGGGTATCTCCGAAAGTGTCTGTTGGGTTGACACGGATCAAGACTGGGATTTGTCACTCCGTATGACGGAGAGGTATCACTGGGCCCACTCGGTAATGCATCATCATTATGAGCTCAAAGTGACCAAGTGTCTGGTCACGGGATCATGCATTATGGTACGAGTAAAGTGACTTGCCGGCAACGAGATTGAACGAGGTATTGGGATACCGACGATCGAATCTCGGGCAAGTAACATACCGATTGACGAAGGGAATTGTATACGGGGTTGCTTGAATCCTCGACATCGTGGTTCATCCGATGAGATCATCGAGGTGCATGTGGGAGCCAACATGGGTATCCAGATCCCGCTGTTGGTTATTGACCGGAGAGCAATCTTGGTCATGTCTACATGTCTCCCGTAGGGTCTACACACTTAAGGTTCGGTGACGCTAGGGTTGTAGGGATATGTATATGCAGTAACCCGAATGTTGTTCGGAGTCCCGGATGAGATCTCGGACGTCACGAGGAGTTCCGGAATGGTCCGGAGGTAAAGAATTTTATATAGGAAGTGCTATTTCGACCGTCGGGACAAGTTTCAGGGTCACGGTATTGTACCGGGACCACCGGAAGGGTCCCGGGGGTCCACCGGGTGGGGCCACCTATCCCGGAGGGCCCCATGGGCTGAAGTGGGAAGGGATCCAGCCCAAAGTGGGCTGGGGCGCCACTTCCCCTAGGGCCCATGCGCCTAGGGTGGGGGAAACCCTAAAGGGGGGGCGCCCGCTTGCTTGGGGGGCAAGCCCCCCACCCCTTGGCCGCCGCCCCCCTAGGAGATTGCATCTCCTAGGGCCGGCGCCCCCCCTAGGCCCCCCTATATATAGTGGGGGGATGTAGGACCTCTGACCTTTGCCTTTGGTGCCTCCCTCTCCCTCTTCAACACATCCTCCTCCTCCATAGAGCTTGGCGAAGCCCTGCCGGAGTACTGCAACTCCATCACCACCACGCCGTCGTGCTGCTGCTGGAGCCATCTTCCTCAAACTCTCCTTACCCCTTGCTGTATCAAGAAGAAGGAGACATCACGCTGACCGTACGTGTGTTGAACGCGGAGGTGCCGTCCGTTCGGCGCTAGGATCTCCGGTGATTTGGATCACGTCGAGTATGACTCCCTCATCCCCGTTCTTTGAACGCTTCCGCTCGCGATCTACAAGGTATGTAGATGCATCCAATCACTCGTTGCTAGATGAACTCATAGATGGATCTTGGTGAAACCGTAGGAAATTTTTTGTTTTCTGCAACGTTCCCCAACAGTGGCATCATGAGCTAGGTCTATGCGTAGTTCTCTATGCACGAGTAGAACACAATTTGTTGTGGGCGTTGATGTTGTCAACTTTCTTGCCGCTACTAGTCTTATCTTGCATCAACGGTATTGTGGGATGAAGCGGCCCGGACCAACCTTACACGTACGCTTACGTGAGACCGGTTCCACCGACTGACATGCACTACTTGCATAAGGTGGCTGGCGGGTGTCTGTCTCTCCCACTTTAGTTGGAGCGGATTCGATGAAAAGGGTCCTTATGAAGGGTAAATAGAAGTTGACAAATCATGTTGTGGCTTTCACGTAGGTAAGAAAACGTTCTTGCTAGCACCCTATTGCAGCCACGTAAAACTTGCAACAACAATTAGAGGACGTCTAACTTGTTTTTGCAGCAAGTGTTCTGTGATGTGATATGGCCAAAGTTGTGATGAATGATGAATGATATATATGTGATGTATGAGATATTCATGCTATTGTAATAGGAATCACGACTTGCATGTCGATGAGTATGACAACCGGCAGGAGCCATAGGAGTTGTCTTTATTTTTTGTATGACCTGCGTGTCATTGAGAAACGCCATGTAAATTACTTTACTTTATTGCTAAACGCGTTAGCCATGGTAGTAGAAGTAATAGTGGGCGAGAAACTTCATGGAGACACGATGATGGAGATCATGATGATGGAGATCATGGTGTCATGCCCGTGACAAGATGATCATGGAGCCCCAAGATGGAGATCAAAGGAGCTATGTGATATTGGCCATATAATGTCACTATTATTATTTGATTGCATGTGATGTTTATCATGTTTTGTACATCTTGTTTACTTAGAACGACGGTAGTAAATAAGATGATCCCTCGTAATAATTTCAAGAAAGTGTTCCCCCTAATTGTGCACCGTTGCGACAGTTTGTTGTTTCGAAGCACCACGTGATGATCGGGTGTGATAGATTCCAACGTTCACATACAACGGGTGTAAGACAGATTTACACATGCAAACACTTAGGTTGACTTGACGAGCCTAGCATGTACAGACATGGCCTCGGAACACAGAAGATCGAAAGGTCGAACATGAGTCGTATAGAAGATACGATCAACATGAAGATGTTCACCGACGTTGACTAGTCCGTCTCACGTGATGATCGGACACGGCCTAGTTAACTCGGATCATGTTATACTTAGATGACTGGAGGGATGTCTATCTGAGTGGGAGTTCATTAAATAATTTGATTAGATGAACTTAATTATCATGAACTTAGTCTAAAATATTTACAACATGTCTTGTAGATCAAATGGCCAACGTAGTCCTTAACTTCAACGCGTTCCTAGAGAAAACCAAGCTGAAAGACGATGGCAGCAACTACACGGACTGGGTCTAGAACCTGAGGATCATCCTCATAGCTGCCAAGAAAGATTATGTCCTACAAGCACCGCTAGGTGATGCACCTGTTCTCCCTGCAGAACAAGACGTTATGAACGCTTGGCAGGCACGTACCGATGACTACTCCCTCATTCAGTGCGGCATGCTTTACAGCTTAGAGCCGGGGCTCCAAAAACGTTTTGAGAGACACGGAGCATATGAGATGTTCGAAGAGCTGAAAATGGTTTTCCAAGCTCATGCCCGGGTCGAGAGATATCAAGTCTCCGACAAGTTCTTCAGCTGTAAGATGGAGGAAAACAGTTCTGTCAGTGAGCACATACTCACTATGTCTGGGTTGCATAACCGCTTGACTCAGCTGGGAGTTAATCTCCCGGATGACGCAGTCATTGATAGAATCCTTCAGTCGCTTCCACCGAGCTACAAGAGCTTTGTGATGAACTTCAACATGCAGGGGATGGAAAAGACCATTCCTGAAGTGTTTGCAATGCTGAAATCAGCAGAGGTAGAAGTCAAAAAGGAACATCAAGTGTTGATGGTGAATAAAACCACTAAGTTCAAAAAGGGCAAGGGTAAGAAGAACTTCAAGAAGGACGGCAAGGGAGTTGCCGCGCCCGGCAAGCAAGCTGCTGGGAAGAAGCCAAAGAATGGACCCAAGCCCGAGACTGAGTGTTTTTATTGCAAGGGAAGTGGTCACTGGAAGCGGAACTGCCCCAAATACTTAGCGGACAAGAAGGCCGGCATCACAAAAGGTATATGTGATATACATGTAATTGATGTGTACCTTACCAGTACTCGTAGTAGCTCTTGGGTATTTGATACCGGTGCAGTTGCTCACATTTGTAACTCAAAGCAGGAGCTGCGGAATAAGCGGAGACTGGCGAAGGACGAGGTGACAATGCACGTCGGGAATGGTTCCAAGGTCGATGTGATCGCCGTTGGCACGCTGCCTCTTCATTTACCTACGGGATTAGTTTTAAACCTCAATAATTGTTATTTAGTACCAGCTTTGAGCATGAACATTGTATTAGGATCTCGTTTAATACGAGATGGCTACTCATTTAAATCCGAGAATAATGGTTATTCTATTTATATGAGAGATATGTTTTATGGTCATGCTCCGATGGTGAATGGTTTATTCTTAATGAATCTCGAGCGTAATGCTACACATATTCATAGTGTGAGTACCAAGAGATGTAAGATTGATAATGATAGTCCCACATACTTGTGGCACTGCCGCCTTGGTCACATAGGTGTCAAACGCATGAAGAAGCTCCTTGCAGATGGACTTTTAGAGTCTCTTGATTATGAATCATTTGACACATACGAACCATGCCTCATGGGTAAAATGACCAAGACTCCGTTCTCAGGGACAATGGAGCGAGCGACCAACTTATTGGAAATCATACATATTGGTGTGTGTGGTCCAATGAGTGTTGAGGCCCGCGATGGCTATCGTTATGTTCTCACCCTCACTGATGACTTGAGTAGATATGGGTATATCTATTTAATGAAACACAAGTCTGAAACCTTTGAAAAGTTCAAGGAATTTCAGAGTGAGGTTGAGAATCAACATGACAGAAAAATCAAGTTTTTGCGATCAGATCGTGGAGGAGAATACTTGAGTCACGAATTTGGCACACACTTAAGAAAATGTGGAATAGTTTCACAACTCACGCCGCCTGGAACACCTCAGCGTAATGGTGTGTCCGAACGTCGTAATCGCACTCTATTAGATATGGTGCGATCTATGATGTCTCTTACCGATTTACCGCTATCTTTTTGGGGCTATGCTTTAGAGACTGCCACATTCACTTTAAATAGGGCTCCGTCGAAATCCGTTGAGACGACACCGTACGAATTATGGTTTGGGAAGAAACCTAAGCTGTCGTTTCTAAAAGTTTGGGGATGCGATGCTTATGTCAAGAAACTTCAACCTGAAAAGCTCGAACCCAAGTCGGAAAAATGCGTCTTCATAGGATACCCTAAAGAAACTATTGGGTATACCTTCTACCTCAGATCCGAAGGCAAGATCTTTGTTGCCAAGAATGGATCCTTTCTAGAGAAAGAGTTTCTCTCGAAAGAAGTAAGTGGGAGGAAAGTAGAACTTGATGAAGTATTACCCCTTGAACCGGAAAATGGCGCAACTCAAGAAAATGTTCCTGAGGTGCCTGCACCGACTAGAGAGGAAGTTAATAATGATGATCAAGATACTTATGATCAAGCTCCTACTGAAATTCGTAGGTCCACAAGGACACGTTCCGCACCAGAGTGGTACGGCAACCCTGTCTTGGAAATCATGTTGTTAGACAACGGTGAACCTTCGAACTATGAAGAAGCGATGGCGGGCCCGGATTCCGACAAATGGCTAGAAGCCATGAAATCCGAGATAGGATCCATGTATGAAAACGAAGTATGGACTTTGACTGACTTGCCCGTTGAGCGGCGAGCCATAGAAAATAAATGGATCTTTAAGAAGAAGACAGACGCGGATGGTAATGTGACCATCTATAAAGCTCGGCTTGTCGCTAAGGGTTATCGATAAGTTCAAGGAGTTGACTACAATGAGACTTTCTCATCGGTGGCGAAGCTAAAGTCCGTCCGAATCATGTTAGCAATTGCCGCATTCTATGATTATGAGATATGGCAAATGGACGTCAAAACGGCATTTCTTAATGGTTTCCTTAAGGTAGAATTGTATATGATGCAGTCGGAAGGTTTTGTCGATCCTAAGAATGCTAACAAGGTGTGCAAGCTCCAACGCTCAATTTATGGGCTGGTGCAAGCATCTCGGAGTTGGAACATTCGCTTTGATGAGATGATCAAAGCGTTTGGGTTTATGCAAACTTATGGAGAAGCCTGCGTTTACAAGAAAGTGAGTGGGAGCTCTGTAGCATTTCTCATATTGTATGTAGATGACATACTTTTGATGGGAAATGATATAGAACTTTTGGACAGCATTAAGGCCTACTTGAATAAGAGTTTTTCAATGAAGGACCTTGGAGAAGCAGCTTATATATTAGGCATCAAGATCTATAGAGATAGATCAAGACGCCTCATAGGTCTTTCACAAAGCACATACCTTGATAAGATATTGAAGAAGTTCAATATGGATCAGTCTAAGAAGGGGTTCTTGCCTGTGTTGCAAGCTATGAAATTGAGCTTAGCTCAATGTCCGACCGCGGCAGAAGATATAGAAGAGATGAGTGTCATCCCGTATGCCTCAGCCATAGGTTCTATTATGTATGCCATGCTGTGTACCAGACCTGATGTAAACCTTGCCGTAAGTTTGGTAGGAAGGTACCAAAGTAATCCCAGCAAGGAACACTGGACAGCGGTCAAAAATATCCTGAAGTACCTGAAAAGGACTAAGGAAATGTTTCTCGTTTATGGAGGTGACGAAGAGCTCGTCGTAAAGGGTTACGTCGACGCTAGCTTCGACACAGATCTGGATGACTCAAAGTCACAAACCGGATACATGTATATTTTGAATGGTGGGGTAGTAAGCTAGTGCAGTTGCAAGCAAAGCGTCGTGGCGGGATCTACATGTGAAGCGGAGTACATGGCAGCCTCGGAGGCAGCACATGAAGAAATTTGGGTGAAGGAGTTCATCACCGACCTAGGAGTCATACCCAATGCGTCGGGGCCAATCAAACTCTTCTGTGACAACACTGGAGCTATTGCACTTGCCAAGGAGCCCAGGTTTCACAAGAAGACCAGGCACATCAAGCGTCGCTTCAACTCCATTCGTGAAAATGTTCAAGATGGAGACAAAGATATTTGTAAAGTACATACGGACCTGAATGTAGCAGATCCGTTGACTAAACCTCTCCCTAGAGCAAAACATGATCAACACCAGAATTCCATGGGTGTTCGATTCATCACAATGTAACTAGATTATTGACTCTAGTGCAAGTGGGAGACTGTTGGAAATATGCCCTAGAGGCAATAATAAAAGCATTATTATTATATTTCCTTGTTCATGATAATTGTCTTTATTCATGCTATAATTGTGTTATCCGGAAATCGTAATACATGTGTGAATAATAGACACCAACATGTCCCTAGTAAGCCTCTAGTTGACTAGCTCGTTGATCAACAGATAGTCATGGTTTCCTGACTATGGACATTGGATGTCATTGATAACGAGATCACATCATTAGGAGAATGATGTGATGGACAAGACCCAATCCTAAACATAGCATAAGATCGTATAGTTTGTTTGCTAGAGTTTTTCCAATGTCAAGTATCCTTTCCTTAGACCATGAGATCGTGTAACTCCTGGATACCGTAGGAGTGCTTTGGGTGTACCAAACGTCACAACGTAACTGGGTGACTATAAAGGTATACTACGGGTATCTCCAAAAGTGTCTGTTGGGTTGACACGGATCAAGACTGGGATTTGTCACTCTGTATGACGGAGAGGTATCACTGGGCCCACTCGGTAATGCATCATCATTATGAGCTCAAAGTGACCAAGTGTCTGGTCATGGGATCATGCATTACGGTATGAGTAAAGTGACTTGCCGGCAATGAGATTGAACGAGGTATTGGGATACCGACGATCGAATCTCGGGCAAGTAACATACCGATTGACGAAGGGAATTGTATACGGGGTTGCTTGAATCCTCGACATCGTGGTTCATCCGATGAGATCATCGAGGTGCATGTGGGAGCCAACATGGGTATCCAGATCCCGCTGTTGGTTATTGACCGGAGAGCAATCTCGGTCATGTCTACATGTCTCCCGAATCCGTAGGGTCTACACACTTAAGGTTCGGTGACGCTAGGGTTGTAGGGATGTATATGCAGTAACCCGAATGTTGTTCGGAGTCCCGGATGAGATCTAGGATGTCACAAGGAGTTTCGGAATGGTCCGGAGGTAAAGAATTATATATAGGAAGTGCTATTTCGACCGTCGGGACAAGTTTCGGGGTCACCGGTATTGTACCGGGACCACCAGAAGGGTCCCGGGGGTCCACCGGGTGGGGCCACCTATCCCGGAGGGCCCCATGGGCTGAAGTGGGAAGGGATCCAGCCCAAAGTGGTCTGGGGCGCCACTTCCCCTAGGGCCCATGCGCCTAGGGTGGGGGAAACCCTAAAGGGGGGCGCCCCCTTGCTTGGGGGGCAAGCCCCCCACCCCTTGGCCGCCGCCCCCCCCCCCCTAGTCCCCCCTATATATAGTGGGGGGGGATGGAGGACCTCTGACCTTTGCCTTTGGTGCCTCCCTCTCCCTCTCCAACACATCCTCCTCCTCCATAGAGCTTGGCGAAGCCCTGCCGAAGTACTGCAGCTCCATCACCACCACGCCGTCGTGCTGCTGCTGGAGCCATCTTCCTCAAACTCTCCTTGCCCCTTGCTGGATCAAGAAGAAGGAGACGTCACGCTGACCGTACGTGTGTTGAACGCGGAGGTGCCGTCCGTTCGGCGCTAGGATCTCCGGTGATTTGGATCACGTCGAGTACGACTCCCTCATCCCCGTTCTTTGAACGCTTCCGCTCGCGATCTACAAGGTATGTAGATGCATCCAATCACTCGTTGCTAGATGAACTCATAGATGGATCTTGGTGAAACCGTAGGAAAAATTTTGTTTTCTGCAACGTTCCCCAACAGTAATGTCGGTCCGGGCCGCTTCATCCAACAATATCGCTGAACCAAAGTGTGACATGCTGGTAAGCAGTATGACTTGTATTTCCCACAACTCACTTGTGTTCTACTCGTGCATATAACATCTACGCATAAAACCTGGCTCGGATGCCACTGTTAGGGAACGTAGTAATTTCAAAAAAAATCCTATGCACACCCAGGATCATGGTGATGCATAGCAACGAGAGGGGAGAGTGTGTCCACGTACCCTCGTAGACCGAAAGCAGAAGTGTTAGCACAACACGGTTGATGTAGTCGTATGTCTTCACAATCCGACCGGTCCAAGTACCGAACGCACGGCACCTTCGAGTTCTGCACACGTTCAACTCAATGACGTCCCGCAAGCTCCAATCCAGCAAAGCTTCACATGAGAGTTTCGCCAGCACGACGGTGTGGTGATGGTGATGATGATGCTACCGACGTAGGGCTTCGCCTAAGCACCGCTACGATATAACCGAGGTGGAATATGGTGGAGGGGGGCACCGCACACGGCTGGAATAGATCAACTGATCAACTTGTGTGTTCTAGGGTGCCCCCTGCCCCCGTATATAAACGATCAAGGGGGAGGCGGCCGGCCAGGAGGAGGGCGCGCCAGGGAGGGAGTCCTACTCCCACCGGGAGTAGGACTCCTCCTTTTCCTTGTTGGAGTAGGAGAGGGAAGGAAGGGAGAGAGGAGGAGAAGGAAAAAGGGGGAGCCCCCCTTCTTGTACAATTCGGACTAGAGGGGCAGGGGCGCGCGGCTGCCCTGGCCGCCCCTCCTCTTCTCCCACTAAGGCCCATGAGGCCCAATTAACTCCCCGGGGGGTTCCGGTAACCCCTCGGTACTCCGTTTGTTATCCGAAACCACTCGGAACACTTCCGGTGTCCGAATATAGTCGTCCAATATATCGATCTTTACGTCTCGACCATTTTGAGACTCCTCGTCATGTTCGTGATCATATCCGGGACTCCGAACTACCTTAGGTACATCAAAGCACAAAAACGCATAATACCGATCGTCACCAAACTTTAAGTGTGCGGACCCTACGGGTTCGAGAACTATGTAGACATGACCGAGGCACGTCTCCAGTCAATAACCAATAGCGGAACCTGGATGCTCATATTGGTTCCTACATATTTTACGAAGATCTTTATCGGTCAAACTGCATAACAACATACGTTGTTCCCTTTGTCATGGGTATGTTACTTGCCCGAGATTCGATCGTCGGTATCTCAATACCTAGTTCAATCTCGTTACGGGCAAGTCTCTTTACTCGTTCCGTAATGCATCATCCTGCAACTAACTCATTAGTCACATTGCTTGCTAGGCTTATAGTGATGTGCATTACCGAGAGGGCCCAGAGATACCTCTCCGACAATCAGAGTGACAAATCCTAATCTCGAAATATGCCAACTCAACAAGTACCTTCGGAGACACCTGTAGAGCACCTTTATAATTACCCAGTTACGTTGTGACGTTTGGTAGCACACAAAGTGTTTCTCCGGTAAACAGGAGTTGCATAATCTCATAGTCATAGGAACATATATATAAGTCATGAAGAAAGCAATAGCAACATACTAAATGATCAAGTGCTAAGCTAACGGAATGGGTCAAGTCAATCACATCATTCTCCTAATGATGTGATCCCGTTAATCAAATGGCAACCCATGTCTATGGCTAGGAAACATAACCATCTTTGATCAACGAGCTAGTCAAGTAGAGGCATACTAGTGATACTTTGTTTGTCTATGTATTCACACATGTATTATGTTTCCAGTTAATACAATTCTAGCATGAATAATAAACATTTATCATGATATAAGGAAATAAATAATAACTTTATTATTGCCTCTAGGGCATATTTCCTTCACACAGAGCATATGAGATGTTCCAAGAGCTGAAAATGGTTTTCCAAGCTCATGCCAGGGTCGAGAGGTATGAAGCCTCCGACAAGTTCTATAGTTGTAAGATGGAGGAAAACAGTTCTGTGAGCGAGCATATACTCAAAATGTCTGGGTTGCCCAACCGCTTGTCTCAGCTAGGAGTTAACCTTCCAGATGACTCGGTCTTTGAAAGAATTCTCCAATCACTTCCACCTAGCTACAAGAGCTTTGTGATGAACTACAATATGCAAGGGATGGAGAAGTCCATTCCTGAGTTATATTCGATGCTGAAATCAGTGAAGGTGGAGATAAAAAAGGAACATCAAGTTTTGATGGTGAATAAGACCACTAGTTTCAAGAAAGGCAAGGGTAAGAAGAACTTCAAAAAGGACGGTAAGGGAGTTGCCGCGCCCAGTAAGTCAGTTGCCAGGAAGAAGCCAAAGAATGAACCCAAGCCTGAGACTGAGTGCTTTTATTGCAAGGGAAATGGTCACTAGAAGCGGAACTACTCCAAGTACTTAGCGGATAAGAAGGCCGGCAACGCCAAAGGTATATATGATATACATGTTATTGATGTGTACCTTACCAGCGCTCATAGTAGCTCCTGGGTATTTGATACCGGTGCGGTTGCTCATATTTGTAACTCAAAACATGAGCTACGGAATAATAACCGTATCTAAAATTTACCAAAAAAATCTACAATAATGGTAAATTTTAGATAACAATAATTTTTAGAAGTTTACACGTGACCCCTTTGATAAATATTTTACATTTTTCCATGTGACTGGTATAATTTTTCTTCATTTGCCGTGCCACATAGAGATTTTTTTTCATATCAACGTACTATGTTCTTTTTGAGTTTGCCATCAACTAGAGAACCAAAATTCTAAATTTTCCATGACAGAAAGTTTTCTATATTTTCCATGAATTAGAGATCATTCAATGTCATATTCCAGGGCAAATTGCATTGATAGACCATGGCAATTTTATCCAAAACATGGCAAAAAAACATAACCATCACAATTTGGTTTTCCCTTGGACCGTGGCAAATTTAATGTCAATTCCATGGCAAATTTATTTTTTAGAGCCACGACAAATTAATTTCTTCCTCAAACATGGCAATTTTTATTTTCTAATCCATGGCAACTTTATTGCAAAGACATGGTAACTTTATTTTCATAGTCATGGCAATTTTGTTTTCAGAAGCATGGCTTGGACCCATGGCAAAATTATTTTCAGAACCATGGCAATTGTTTTTCTTTGCCTATGTTTTGCAACGTTCTGATCTTAACCACAAAAGGTTTTTGGTACATTACAGGGCAATTTTATTATTTCTACTATGGAAACTTATTATTTTCAGTCCATGCAATTTATATGTTATGACAAAGAAAATATAGAGCACGGCAATTTTATTATAAGATCTTGCCAAATTTCATGTACGTATTTTTATTATTTAATATTCAAATTTTCCATATACATGGAGATTTTAGATGTTGTGGCAAATTAAATTTCAGAGCTATGTCGATTTATTTTTCTACGCATTGGGCAATTTTTCATACACATCAAATTACATGCATTATATGTATTGTCATATTTAATCGCTGGCTATGTAGTAGTTTTATTGTAAGACAGATGACATAACTATTTTTTTAGCTTTTTCAAAGTCTTTTTCTTTGTAGTGCTATAAAACTAAGCCATTCTTTTGTCCTCTTTCCTTGCCCTGTGCTTTTGGGCGCCTCTATGTCTCGCTTATAGCAAGACGTAGAGAATCCTCACGTCAAGGGGAGTTTGAGATGGGCTAGCCAAGGAGTGAGGGAGGTCACAACCTCATTTTTTTAATTTTATGTTTTCATTTTTTGCTTTTGTTTTTTCACTTTTGTTTATACATCCAAATATTCTAAATAAATTTATTACAAGAAACTTCTCTATCTTTTTACTTATCTCTTACTACTTAAAAGGACTCCCGTTTCACCCTCTCCTTCGTCCAACCTATCTATGTCCTACCTATCCCTTTTCATGTATGACTTTTTCTTCCATTTATGATTTTCATCCTAAATAATAGTAATATTCTTGGGTAAGTCAATAAGTTCTTACCAAATAACTGCTTAACAATAAGATGACATATTTCTCTCATCTCTGATCTTTCTCTTAAATAATATTTCTTTGGTAATTCAAAAAATTCATACCAAATAAGTGTTAACAATAAGATGACAGCTAAATCATGGCAATTGCATACGAAATCTTGCTAATATTTTAGTGCACAAATGTAATAGTAGACATGCAATCACGGGCTAATCTATTAGAATGTTCATAGCCCCGTTGTAACGCACGGGCAATTATCTAGTATACATAAAAGAATGTAAGGTTTCATGTTTCACTTTTCTTTCCATCACCCCTTCGTCCAACCGTCCCCGTATGATAATCAAACACCTTAATTTACTTACCTTCTGAATTAATTTCACTTTAGTTTACTAACCAAACTTCTCATCAAAATATAAGGTAATCACATACAGGATTTGATAAGCATTTATTTACACAATCGTATTAATACGGGATTAGTGGCTAACATACTAGAATATTAATATACATTGCAACGCACATGCATTTCCTAGTTACATAAGAAAATTGAAAAAAATTAACCAAGCGTCTAAAAAGTGCTAAAGGTGTACAGATAAAATGTTTCTCATGTATACGAAAACTTTATACATAAAATATACAGCGGGTGTGTGAAAAAGGTCCGTGTATTTAAAAATGTTAATCTTGTATTTGGAAAATATTAACCAAGCATTTGAAAAAAGAATGTGTACAGAAAACTTGTTGACCACATATTGGAGAATTTTATTAGAAAAAATGTATTAGATGTATAAAAATGGACAATTTGTATGAAATAATTGGACATAAAAAAATATAAGTTTTCAAAGCAATAATAATCATGTATTTTAACATGGTAAACGAGTATATAAAAATGTTTTTGATGAATACAAACTTTTTTGAATGTGTACTCAATTTTTTTGACATGTGTTGGACAAGAAAGAAGCTGGTAAAATCGATAAAGAAACTAAGAAAAAGGAAGGAAACTAGTAAAAACCAAAAGGAAAAAAACAAAAAATGAAAATGAAAAGTAAAGAAAACCAATGCAAAAGAATGGCAACCGAGAACGAAAAGAGAAAAACAAAGAAAAACAATTAAAACCAAGAAGGAAAAAGGAAAAACAAACAAATTGAAGAAAGAAAAGCATAAAATAGGGAAAACCGAGAAAGAACAAATGAAAAGAAAGAAAGAAAAGAAGGAAAAACTAGTGAAAATCGTGAAAGAAACGAAGATAACTGGTGAAAAAACAAAGAAAATAGAAAATAAAAAGAATAAGAAACAGATAAAATCAAAATAAAAAACATAACAAAATGAAAAAGGGGGAAAAAGAGACCAAACCTATCATGTGCACAGTGTGAGACTACAACCGGCGATTGTTGAACGTACATGGATCGAGAAAAATAAACAAATGGGCCGGCCCAGCTACAACACGGAGAGCCGAAAGTTTCAGCGAGACTGAATGATTTCTCGCTATGAGCCAAATATAGTCCTACTGGTTTCTTAAAGAGTTCACCAAGCGGGTCCATCAGACGAAATGTTGCTCGTTCTTGGGAATGGTTCGACAAAATCAACAGTTAAGTGGTATCCCTTGCAAAGATCACTCCCAAATCATTATGTGCTGACAAGTGGCAATCTGGGAGTTTCCTTTTTCATAAATTGGAACTCAAAACATTTTATCCTTTAAACCATGTGTCCAAATTATCAACCGTTTTAACTGTTGGATTTCACGCGTCGAGATATTCAAAACTAAATCACATTGTACTAGGTTTTGATGCACTTTTTCACAAAAAAACCAATAGAAAAAACTATGGTCGGAACATTTTTTATTCCTTTTCTTTCCAAGAGGCACAACTATGCTTCCCGCAGAAGCAAATTTGTGCCTCTCATGGTAAGCATTTTTTTCCTCTTTCGAGAAGCACAATTGTGCCTCTCAAGGAAGCAAACGTGTACCTCCACAATAAGCAAAACATGTGTCTCTCGGGAAAGAAAAAAATACATATTTTTATCCTTTCTTTTCGAGAGGCAGCCTCTCGCGAAAGGAAATATGTGCCTCTGTGAGAAGCAAATTTGTTTCTCTCGTGAAAGCAAAAAAAATACTTTGTTTTCCTTTTCTGAGAAGCATATATGTGCCTCTCGCAGAAGCAAATATGTGCCTACACAAAAGGCAAACATGTGCATCCACAAGAAGCAAACATGTTCCTCTTATGAAAGCAAAAAAACACGCTTTTTTTCCTTTTCGAGAGGCACAAATGTGACTCTCATGGAAGCAAAAAAGAAACTCTTTTTGTGTTTTTTTAATCTCCAAAATCTTGTGAAAACCTGGCGGAAACTGAAAAGCCAAAAAAGCCATCTAAACCCTGAAAACACATACAATTTTTTTTCAAAAACAAAATTCTAAGAGAGTGCCCAAAAGCAACACGTGACGACGGCTGAGAGGGCGCGAAGTGATACGATGTCAGCCCACGGGGACATATCGGGTGCACCAACGCAATTGGTGCTACCTACGCACTGGTCCCCCGTTGCACATTAAAAGTGTTAGAAAAAATCTGACAAAAATTTAGTGCATTGACACAACACCAATGTATATTGTCACAAAAATTCCAATTAAAATTTGAACAAAATATGTATGTGGCAACCGTGTGACAGATTGCAAAACTACCACATGGTTCCCAAGCCCTTCGATCGGCATCCCAGGCATGATCCTCTTTTCCCGTTTTCTGATTTTGCATATCCCGGTCATGTTCCTCCCGTCTTCCTCCCCCACGCCTAGCCGACGGCGCCTTACTCCACTTCCTCCTCCCGGGCTTCAAACCTGAGCCTGCGGTCGTGTCTGGACCCAACGCCTCATCATGCCCCAGCCAGATCCATTCCCTGGTGCCCGCCCCAGCGAGCGCCTCTTCATCCTGCCCCCACGTGACTCCTACCGCCGCACGCCCATACCTTTTCTCAATCCCTCCGACGCGGCCCGCTCCACCAGCCGGCGCCCAGCCATGGCGGCGCCCAACGCGGGTGGCTTCACCGGCTGGAGTCCCCCGGTGAGGTGAAGGGCCGGGGATTTTTGTCGGGAGCATGGCTCATGCATGTAGGCGAGAGACAGGTATGGACCTCGCCCTGAAACCGAACAGAGGCGAGGACAACGTCGGGGCCAGGCGAGCTGCTACGACGCTGCAGAGGGAGATGATGGTGTGGGTTGTCATGGAGAGGAAGGGCGGGAGTGGCGGCAGCGACACCGATGACCAGGCGGCCATGACCAGGGGACGTTCCAATCTTTGGCGACTTGGTCTCTTCGACCTCTCCTACTTCGCCGTTCCACAAGTTGATTCCATTCTTCTGCAAATGCATATACTGCTCTTGCTTGAGGTTGCTCTGCTCTACTCAGGTCCCTATGATGGATTTCTCTGAAGTTTAGGTTTCTCCGTCTTTCAAATAGGTGTTTGTTTTCAGAGCATTACTATCTGTTCAACCGAGAGTCTTGTCTTCCTGGTTGATGGTGGTTGATGGTACCATCAAGATTAATAAAAGAAGCTGGGCTATGGATTTGGACCTCTCATTCTGCATGATTTTGTTTCCTCCAAGGCGACTCAAGATAATGCGATTTCTGAATCTACTGAAGTCTGAACTATTTGTCTGTTTGTGCCTAATGGTGAGATGGCATATGCTAATATGCAGATGATGAGTGTCCCCTTACATGTACCTAATCTTGTCAATGCTAAAGAAGATCAGTAAGGAGCAGATCAACAATGTAAATATCAGCACTTTGCAATGTGCTCCTCTGGTTATTACAGTAGTAGTAAAGAAAAAATCATAACACTCATTTGGATGTGTAACATGCATCTTTTTTTGGATCCATGATGATGAATTGCTGTTGTTTTTGGTTCATGCATGACATGGCTTGCAGCTCCAATACCGTACCTAGTTCATGAAAATATACCACCGTGTAACTTCTGTGTAAATATGACGGTACTATACAGGCCACAAAGCTCATAAATCAGGTACAAACATCTGGTAATTTTTTGCCCAGGAAAAAATTGTTTAAAAATTTACCCCGGTAACTTCTATGTAAATACCTTGATAATATGCACAGTACCGATATGATAATTTGCACACGAACACCTTGGTAACATTTTGGCCCCGAAGGAAAAAAGATATCAAAAATATACTCCCGGTAACTTATGTGTAAATAGCAAGATTATATACACATTGTATGCGTAGTAACTTACTTAGCCTACGTATAACTTTTGCTCTAGAAAAAAATTGTTTAAGAACCCCCATCCTAGTAAATTCCGTGTTACGTGTGTAAACTTTGGGCCAGGGAAAAAAGTTGTTTAAAAACATATCACGGTAACTTATGTGTAAATACGTTGATAATATGCACACCACATATATGATAACTTGCACATGAACACCCGATGAATTTTTAACTCTAGAGGGAAAATTGTTTGAAAACATACCCCGATAATTTCGGTGTAAATTGTATGCTAATATACGCATCACAGACTCGATAACTCACGGACAAACACAATGGTAATGTTTTTGACCGAGAAAAAGTAGTTGAAAAAATACCTCATAACTTATCTGAAAATAGCACGGTAATATATGAAACACATACTCGATAACTTACATACAAACACCGTAGTAACTTTTTTTGACAGGGAGAAAAACTTGTTGAATAATATAACCTCAGTGACGTACATGATAACTTAGTACACACACTATGGTAACTTTTTAGACCGGGAGAAAAAAATTGTTGAAAACATATACCCCAGATAACTTATGTGAAAATAACATAATAATATACGAACTGCATGCTCGATAACTTACGTATAACAACGCGGTAATTTTGACCAAAAGGAAAATAGTTCTTGAAAAACATACTCTCTTCCTCGCGGTAACTTATGTGAAAATAGCACGGTGATATGTGAACCATATACCCGACAACTTACGAGAAACACCACGGTATTTTTTGAGAGAAAAGGTTGTTCAAAACATACCCCGATAACTTATGTGAAAATAGCACGGTAATATACGAACCACATACCCGATAATTTACGTACAAATACCACGGTAACTTTTGACCAAGGAAAAAAAGTTGTTGAAAAACATCCTCCAATAAATTATGTGAAAATAGCATGGTAATATATGAATCACTTACCTGATAACTTAAGTACAAACACCGCGGTAACTTTTGACAAGGGGGCAAAAGTTGCTAGAAAATATAACCCTGATAACTTATGTGGAAATACCACGGTAGGTTGCATATTCCAGGCATGCTAACTTATGTAGCCGAGGTGTGATAACTTCTGATTCAAAAAAAGTCGTTGGAACATACCAACATGGGATCTAGTTTCGAAGATTTCATCGCGATGAATCTTTTATGTGAATACGATTTTTACATCGAACCGACGGTTTGAGCTACAAAACATTTTAAAATTTGAAAACAAGGAAAATCTAGGATGAGATCTACTTTTTTGTCTTCTAGCGATGCATGTAATTAGAGAAAAGAATACACGTGGAATAAGAGTGATTCATCCTAATAATACAATTATGCATGTATTTAGATGGAAGAAAGGTGTGTGGTACTTTTAGCTATATGGCACACGTGTGCCAAATATCAAGGTTCAAATTTGAAACATTGTTTGAGATATAAAAATAATAAATTTGACATTGAATAGTATATAACACAAGTTGAGCTTTAGTTTAGGCCCATTAGCACATTGATGTTAAATTTGTCATTTTTATCTCAAGCAATGTTGTGAACTTTGATTTGAATTTTTATGACAACATACATTGATGGTGTGTCAATTGAATAATTTGTTGTAAATTTTTTAAAACTTTTTAATGTGCAACAGGGACCGATGCACCGGTACTACCAATTGCCCCGTGCATCAAATACGTTCCCGTCAGCCCACCCCTCAGTTAGTTGCTCTCACGATTCGTTTGTTCTAGACCTGCTCGGATCCGACACATTGGAGTCCAAAGAAAATCGATGTAGTAACCAAACCACCTTCCTTGTGCTAATTCGGCCTTGCAACTATACCTGGCCATGGGCAGCCCGGCCCGGTCGGCCCGACCTTGTCCATGGGCCGGGCTCGGGCCTAAATTTTGAGCCCGAAGCCCGGGCCGGGCTGGGCCCGGGCCCGTCAATTTCACCATTTAAGGAAGAGGCTTGGCCCGTGGCCCGAGGCCTGACGGGCTTTTAGTGTGATGGGCCGGTCTTGGACCCGATTTTTAGGCCTGACGGCCGGGCTCGGGCCTGGTTTTTTTTGCGTCGGGTTTTGGTTGGCCCGGCCCGAGGAATGGCCAGGTATACTTGCAACCTGCTACGTACGCGTTTCAAAACAAAACCTCTTACGAACGCTGACTGGAATCCGATCGCAACTCTACCAGCCCCGATCCTATATACTACATCGCCGGGGCCGACGCATCAGCCTCCCGAAACACGCAACACGAGCCAAGCCAGAGCAACTCGTACCGTCGTGCGCACTCTCGCCGTGAATCCATAGCTCTCGATCATCGACTGTCGACGACCTACCAAGACAAGCGCGACACCTGCGCGACCATGGCGGGCGGCAGCAAGGCCGCGGCCGCCGTGGCCGTGGTCTTGGCCTTCCTACTCTTCGCCCTCGCCTCGTCAGCAGCAGCCGCCGCACCCGACATGTCCATCGTCTCGTACAACTCGGCGCACGCCGTCCGTGGGCTGGAGCGGACGGAGGCCGAGGTGCGCGCGATGTACGACCACTGGCTGGCGCGGCACGGCCGCTCGTACAGTGCACTCGGCGAGTACGACCGCCGCTTCCAGGCGTTCTGGGACAACCTCAGGCTCGTCGACGCCCACAACGCCGACGCCGACGCCCACGGGTTCCGCCTCGGGATGAACCGCTTCGCCGACCTCACCAACGACGAGTTCCGCGCGGCCTACCTCGGCGCCATCCCGAGCGGCCAAGGCCGCCACGCCGTCGGCGAGAGGTACCTCCACGACGGCGCCGAGACGCTGCCGGAGTCCGTGGACTGGAGGACAAAGGGCGCCGTGGCGCCCGTGAAGAACCAGGGCCAGTGCGGCAGCTGCTGGGCGTTCTCGGCGGTCGGCGCGGTGGAAGGCATCAACAAGATCGTCACCGGCGACCTGGTGACGCTGTCGGAGCAGGAGCTGGTGGAGTGCGCGAGGAACGGGCAGAACAGCGGGTGCAACGGCGGGATGATGGAGGACGCGTTCGACTTCATCGCCCGGAACGGCGGCATCGACACGGAGGAAGACTACCCCTACACCGCCAGGGACGGCAGGTGCGACCTCGCCAAGAGGGGCCGCACGGTGGTGTCCATCGACGGCTTCGAGTCCGTGCCCGAGAATGACGAGCTGTCGCTGAAGAAGGCGGTGGCGCACCAGCCCGTGAGCGTGGGCATCGAGGCCGGCGGCCCCGAGTTCCAGCTGTACGAGTCGGGGGTGTTCACCAGCAGGTGCGGCACGGAGCTGGACCACGGCGTGGTGGCGGTGGGGTACGGGACCGACAATGGCAGGGACTACTGGAGCGTGCGCAACTCATGGGGCCCGGACTGGGGCGAGGGCGGCTACATCCGGATGGAGCGCAACGTCACCGCGCGCACCGGCAAGTGCGGCATCGCCATGATGGCGTCCTACCCCGTCAAGAACGGGCCCAACCCGGCACCCAAGCCGCCAAACCCGCCGAAGCCGAAGCCGGTGGCCTGCGACCGCCACAGCAAGTGCCCGGCGGGGAGCACCTGCTGCTGCACCCACGGCGTCAGGAAGACGTGCTTCGTCTGGGGGTGCTGCCCTGCCAAGGGCGCCACCTGCTGCAAGGACGGCGCCACCTGCTGCCCGTCCGACTACCCTGTCTGCAACGCCGAGAACCGCACTTGCTCCAAGGTACCAAACAACGACTATCCAATCTCCAATCTATTCCTCTCGATGTGTTGATTTCTGGGACTAATTTGCATTGCACGAATTTCGTTGAGTTTGTGCTGATATTTTTGCATGGATGGTTTTGGTTTTGTTTGACAGAGCAAGAACAGCCCGTACACCGTGGAGGCGCTCATCCGTACTCCGGCCAAGCGAAGCAGGACAACGACGCTTGATTTAGTGTTCTCCGAATTGGACATCTAGGCTTTTTTTTCCTTATTATTTTTTAGCGCATACTCCTTAGTTACAATAGTACTAGGACTAGTATATTAAATTTGTATTAGGACTATATATGTACATACGAGATACGAGAATTTCTACCTTTATTGAAGATCAAACACTCCTTCTATTATTGTCATGACTTAAATTGGGTGTTTAAAGAAAATGAATTTATTACAGAAGCCCATCGAAAGTATAAAGCAAGCATAATAAGAATTACATCGAGATCTTTGGACAATCGAACAACCACTACCGCCGTCAGAACAAGTTGCCAAAGCGTTGTTGTCGCCACTCCCTTACCGAACTTTGTCAATGATAGCCTCCAAGACTTTGTGCACGTGGCCGTAAATACCCCACAGTCGTTGTTGTTGAACCATTGAAATGATTTGAAGTACCTGACACCAAATATTGTCATCGCCCACGCGCGATGATAACCCTAACCTTGCCAATCTCACCATTGTCAACACACGATGAGAACCCTAACCTCGCCTCCCCAAGAAGACGACATGAATCTATCTCGAAGCTTTGTCCAAATGAATGAACTCAAGGAGGCCCAGAATACTAACTCGAAGATGAAGTGTTGTCATCCGCGCGAGCGTCGACCTTGCAAGGACTAAAACCCTTAACCTAAACTACTAGCCAGATCCGAGGCATCGGGATTCTCCTACCGGCCACTGAAATTCTCCTATCGGCCGTCGGAACGATAGGTGAATCCATGTGCTCGCTGAGGAGAGCCTTGAAGGGTGAGTTTGCCCTAACTGCTAAATTGGGTACTTATTCATTAATAGTATGTACGTCATCAGTCATGATGGGAAAATTCATATAAAACCTGGTCGTGGGCTTCAGATATATAGACTAACTCCATTGAGCGACACCTAGCAATACGATTTTTTTTTTTAAAAAAAACTAGGCGATATATCCTGGCCCAACCCTTTCCCAAAACTTGATTCCAAGTTTAGTGTGCTCGCCCCAACGGTGATATCATCACGGCAAAGACGGCGGTGACACAACCAGATGGCGGCATTCAATCGCCTGACTCCATTGTCGTCTTGTCAGACTGTTTGAATTTTTCTAGATTGCTTTGGTGCCAAGACCAAGCGAGAGGACTCGTGACACGACAACCAGCATCGTACTTGTCCGACATCAAGAAGCCTGGCCACAACCAGTGGTAGGAGGAGCGTAATTGTGCAGGATTATAAATCCGGACGGAGTTTGACCAAAATGCAATGGAACTTATAAATCCGGACGGAGATAGTACTAGGTAAGTTCTCTATTCAAGAAAACAAAAAGAACAAATTGATCAGAGTGGAATTTGATCTAGATTAATCATGATTTGAATACTATATTTAAGTGCAGGATTTTTTTAGAAAAAGTAGAATATTTATTTATTATTGTAATCAATGGTGCGGCCCTACCGGGGGACTCCTTTTTGAAGAAAATAAAAAAAGGCAAATATGACCAGAGTTTTTCGGGCCTAGTTTACCCTTTGTATTTTGTGTTGAGCTTTGATCCTTAATTTAACTAATAAAATATAACTTTTATATATTTAAAATAATATCATTAAAACTGCTTTAAATACGAATCCAATGCTATAAATTTTATGGTGTATAACTTATATTTTGCTAGTTAATTTTTTGGTCAAAATTTGACCCAAAATGCACTGGGACTTACAAATCCGGACAGAGATAGTACTCCGTAAGTTCACTATTTGAGAAAAAAACAAATTGATCAGGCTTGAATTTGATCTGGATTAGTCATGACTTGAATACTATATTTAAGCGCAATATTTTTTTATATAAAAAGTGGAGTATTTATTCATTATTGTAATCAATGCTATAGCCCTACCGGGGGAATCCTTTTGAAGTAAATAGAAAGAAAATACAAATAATTTAAACTCCTTCAAATATGAATTATTGTAATCCTTTTGAAGAAAATAAAATATATCCTTTATGTATTTGAAATAATATCATTTAAACTCCTTCAAATACGAATCCAATGCTATAAATTTCATGATGTATTACCTATATTTTTGCTGCTTAATATTTTGGTCAAAAGTTTGACCAAAATGCAATGGAACTTATAAATCCGGACGGAGATAGTACTCGGTAAGTTCTCTATTCAAGAAAACAAAAAGAACAAATTGATCAGAGTGGAAATTGATCTAGATTAATCATGATTTGAATACTATATTTAAGTGCAGTATCTTTTAGAAAAAGTAGAGTATTTATTCATTATTGTAATCAATGGTACGGCCCTATCGGGGGACTCCTTTTTGAAGAAAATAAGTAAAAAGGAAATATGACCAGAGTGGGATTTGAACCCACGCCCTTTCGGACCAGAGCCTTAATCTGGCGCCTTAGACCAACTCGGCCATCTGATCATTGTGCTTATTTGAACACTAAGCACCCTTTTAATTGTCTTGTCGAACAAAACGAAGACCAGACCATTTTCGCAATAATGATGCCCAACAAATAAACGACGGACCACAACAGAATATGGGCCGCCGTAAATAATAAAAAAAAACAGGATATGGGTATGCGAATATCGGCTTGAATCTTGGATGATTCGATGACGCTCTAAAGCCCATCTACTTCGCGATTCCTTTTTTTTTTCTACACAAGGTAGGATAGACCTTGTTTGCAAAAAAGGTTATTAGTATCCTTTTGCGTCCAAATAAAGGTTATTTTTTGAATTCACAAATAAAGGTTATTAGTACCTGTTTAGGTAATCATCTTTTTTGCTGGGCCTACATATGCTTACATACACGCCATGCATTTGCCCTTATAAACACAACCACGCAGATCCTACATATATGAGCATTTTCGAGATATTGAGCCGGCATAACATCTTAAAATTGATGAAGTCATCGGAGACGTCTCGTAGTCGACGGAAATGTCTTTTCTTGAACGAACATCGCCAGAAAATCTAAAATAAATCCAGAAAAATGCGACCATTAGTGCCAAGAGGAGTTGAACCTAGTGAGCTAGTTCCACCACAAGAAACATAATCATCAATTTGTGCGGGTCTTTCTATAATCAATATTCTGATTACTCTCGTAATGATGTAAAATCTCAAACCTTTTTGGCTACTAAATTGAGTTTTTTGTTTCCAAAATACATGATATCGTGACTTGGCCAGAGTTGATGGGGCTTGATTGCCAAAGGTAGCGCTACCCTTGAAAAAAGGAGGTAATGCTTGTTTCGCTATTGGTTATTCCTACGTTACCGTTATTTAGGGCATCTCCAGCCGGCCCCCCAGGATGCCCCCACGAGCACATTTTGCACGTCGGCGCTTAATTTTTCTTCCAGTCGGGACCCCAAAAGCTCAGTTTTCGCCGGATTTGGCTAAAAATAGAGCCGGCAGTCCCGGGCGAAACCCAGCCCACCGGGGGGCACTTGGGGGTGGAGAGAGAAGATTTTGCATGCGTTTGGCCCACATTCAGCCTCCCACTCCCTCTCTCTCCAACCTTTTTCTCTGCCCGGACCCGCCTCCCCACCTGTCGCCTCCCCGCCTCGCTCGCCGCCTCCACGCCAGGAACCCGTCATCCTCGTTCGTGTCGCCGCAGCCGAAGGCCATGCCGGGGAGCTCCGTCTTGGCCAGCGTCAAGGACTCGGCGGCCAGGAAGTCGTGGTCTAGGCGGCCAGGAAGCCCTGCCTCGACGAGGCGTGCGGCCGTGGTCCAGGCGGCTGGCGACGCTATGGGCGGGCGCGGGCGGCAAGGCCTGCCACGGGCGGCCCCAGCACCGGGCGCAGCGGCCACGGGCAGCCCCGACCCCGAGCGTGGCGACCATGGGTGCTGCGTCTTTGACGCCGGCGCCGAGGGGGATGGCGCGGCCGCCTTGGACGCATTCGCCATGGCTGTGGCGAACGGGTCGAAGTCGTGCCCGTGCCCGTGCCCGGCCAGGCCCCCAAGCCGAGGAGACCACATGGCGGACCTGGCGACGAGCCGACCATGTCGACAAGACGACGCTGCCATCGTCTAGCGGACGCGACGGAAGTGGTGGGCTTCAGCGGCCGGATCTTGCCTTCGTCGAAGAGCTCGTCGGAAGCTGATCCGGCTCGCGAGCGGCCAGGCGCAGGCGGCCGGACGCAAGCGAGCGCACAAGCGACCAGGATCTAGCCCGTACCCCGCGGGGCACCAACCCGCTGCCGGCTGGGGCGTCGCCCTCGGGGGCGAGGTCGCTGGTGCTGCTCCTCGCCAGCACGCCCGGGTCCGCCGGCGGGCCCGTGTGGAGTAGGCAGCGGGCAGGCGGCAGCATGGCATGGGGCTTGGGAGGGAGGGGGAGCGGAGCCGGGGCTGCGGCCGCGCGGGCGAGCGGGCTGACGCCGGCGAGCGGGCCGAGGTTGTTGCCGCGCAGTCGAGCGGGAGAGGCTGACGGGGGCGAAGAGGAGTCGGCCGGGTCGCGGGCGCGAGGCTGCAGAGCGGGGCGGTGGCGAGAAGGCGTGCTTGGGCGGTGGGGAGGGGCAACGAGTGGATAGCATTCGACCCTCAGGATAAAATTTTCGCCGGCAGCCCACCAAGGGGCGAAAAAATGCCTCCCGGGGGGCTAAACGGCTGGAGATGCCCTTAAGCTCAATATAGTCCTAGCAAGTCTTTTTTGATAGTCTTGCTTACTAGTGTTTCCTTGCGCCATATAAAGTGATTCGCATGTGCTTTTTTAGATAAGTTACATGCCCACATTTCACTAAATCAAACAAACTGGTTAACAATCAGTCAGCTATTCACCCCTCTAATCAACACTCTTGATCCTTTAAGAATAGATTTCTTGACCTTAAAAAAAGAATAGATTTCTTTTTAACATATCATTTGTAAAACACCACCTAGAGGAGAAAGAAAACAATTGTAAACAAATGAGACCAGAACTTGTTTGCTCGACACTCTTGCTTATTTGTAGTCTAGGCGACTGGGAGCACTTCCTTCATTAACATTACTGAAAAAGACTTTCACCCGCTTTATAAATAAAGCAAACCACTACAGCCATAAAGAATCCCAAAGGGTACCACACACACACCCAAAGTCACACAACATAGAGTATAATAGGGTTCTGCTAAGAGCACAACTCAAACAAGCCCTGAAAAAGAAAACAAAGACAGAGACACCGCGGCTAAGAAGCTAATCTGGCTCAGGTGGTGGTAGAGGAGGCGGCTAATGCGGCTTGAATCTACGTCGGTATTTCTCCAAAGAGGAAGGGATGATGCAGCACAGCGACGATAGGTATTTCCCTCAGTGATGAAATCAAGGTTATCGAACCAGTAGGAGAACCAAGCAACACTTCGTAAATAGCACCTGCACACAAATAATAAATAATGACAACTCGGCGTGTTAAAGGTGTTGTCAATCCCTTTCGCTTAACGGTACCACAAATTGATAAACGGACGTGAGAGAGTTGTAGATATTGATGGATCGAACGCTAAATAAAATAAATTTCAGCAAGATATTTTTGTATTTTTGGTTTAATAGATCTTAAAATAAAAGGCAAATAAAATAGATCGAAAAGGCAAATAATATAAGAAAGAGACCCGGGGGCCATAGGTTTCACTAGTGGCTTCTCTCGAGAAAAATAGCAAACGATGGGTAAACAAATTACTATTGGGCAATTGATAGAACTTCAAATAACCATGACGATATCCAGGCAATGATCATTATATAGGCATCACATCCAAGATTAGTAGACCGACTCCTATCTGCATCTACTACTATTACTCCACACATCGACCGCTATCCAGCATGCATCTAGTGTATTAAGTTCATGGAGAAACGGAGTAATGCAATAAGAACGATGACATGATGTAGATGATAACCCACAAGTATAGGGGATCGCAACAGTTTTCGAGGGTAGAGTATTCAACCCAAATTTATTGATTCGACACAAGGGGAGCCAAAGAATATTCTCAAGTATTAACAGTTGAGTTGTCAATTCAACCGCACTTAAAAGATTTAATATCTACAACAAAGTATTTAGTAGCAAAAATAATATGGAAGTAACGGTAACGGTGACAAAAGTAATAGTATTGGTTTTGTAGTGACTGTAACAGTGGCAACGGAAAAGTAACTAAGCAAAGATCAATATGTGAAAAGCTCGTAGTCAATGGATCAATGATAGATAATTATGTCGGATGCGATTCCTCATGCAATAGTTATAACATAGGGTGACATAGAACTAGCTCCAGTTCATCAATGTAATGTAAGCATGTATTTAGAATATAGTCATACGTACTTATGGAAAAGAACTTGCATGACATCTTTTGTCCTACCCTCCCGTGGCAGCGGGGTCCTATTGGAAACTAACGGATATTAAGGCCTACTTTTAATAGAGTATCGGAACAAAGCATTAACACTTAGTGAATACATGAACTACTCAAACTATAGTCATCACCGGGAGTGGTCCCGATTATTGTCACTTCGGGGTTATCGGATCATAACACATAGTAGGTGACTATTGACTTGCAAAATAGGATCAAGAACTCACATATATTCATGGAAACATAATAGGTTCAGATCTGAAATCATGGCACTCGGGCCCTAGTGACAAGCATTAAGCATAGCAAAGTCATAGCAACATCAATCTCAGAACATAATGGATACTAGGGATCAAACCCTAACAAAACGAACTCGATTACATGATAAATCTCATTCAACCCATCATTGTCCAGCAAGCCTACGATGGAATTACTCACGCACGGCGGTGAGCATCATGAAATTGGTGATGGAGGAAGGTTGATGATGACGATGGTGACAGATTCCTCTCTCCGGAGCCCCGAAAGGACTCCAGATGAGCCCTCTCGAGAGAGATTAGGACTTGGCGGCGGCTCCGTATCGTAAAACGTGATGAATCCTTCTCCTTGATTTTTTTCTCCCCGAACGTGAATATATAGAGTTGGAGTTGAGGCCGGTGGAGCCTCAGGGGGCCCACGAGACAGGGGGCGCGCCCCCACCCTCATGGATAGGATGTGGGCCCCCTAAAGTTGATTCTTTCGCAAGTATTTTTTATATATTCCAAAAATATTCTCTGTGAAGTTTCAGGTCATTCCAAGAACTTTTATTTCTGCACAAAAATAACACCATGGCAATTCTGCTGAAAACGGCGTCAGTCCGGGTTAGTTCCATTCAAATCATGCAAGTTAGAGTCCAAAACAAGGTCAAAAGTGTTTGGAGAAGTAGATACGATGGAGATGTATCAACTCCCCCAAGCTTAAACCTTTGCTTGTCCTCAAGCAATTCAGTTGAGAAACTGAAAGTGATAAAGAAAAACTTTTACAAACTCTGTTTGATCTAGTTGTTGTAAATATGTAAAGCCAGCATTCAAGTTTTCAGCAAAGATTATGAACTAACCATATTCATAATAACATTTAGGTCTCATGTTTACTCGTATCAATGGCATAATCAACTAGCGAGCAATAATAGTAAATATCGGATGACAACACTTTCTCAAAACAATCATAATATGATATAACAAGATGGCATCTCGCTAGCCCTTTCTGAGACCGCAAAACATAAATGCAAAGCACCTCTGAAGATCAAGGACTGACTAAACATTGTAATTCATGGTAAAAGAGATCCAGTCACGGTCATACTCAATATAAACTAATAGTAATATATGCAAATGACAGCGGTGCTCTCCAACTGGTGCTTTTTAATAAGAGGATGATGACTCAACATAAAAGTAAATAGATAGGCCCTTCTCAGAGGGAAGCATGGATTTGTAGAGGTGCCAGAGCTTGATTTTGAAATAGAGATGAATAATATTTTGAGTGGTATACTTTCATTGTTAACATAACAACCGAGACATCTCGATATCTTCCATGCTACACACATTATAGGCGGTTCCCAAACAGAATGGTAAAGTTTATACCCCCCTACCACCAACAAATATCAATCCATGGCTTTTCCGAAATAACGGGTGCCTCCAACTAACAACAATCCTGGGAGAGTTTTGTTTGCAATTATTTTAATTTAAGCATGGGCTGGGCATCCCGGTTACCAGCCATTTTCTCGTGAATGAGGAGCAGAGTCCACTCCTCTTGAGAATAACCTACCTAGCATGGAAGATATAGACATCCCTATTTGATACATGAGCTATTCGAGCATACAAAACAGAATTTCATTTGAAGGTTTAGAGTTTGGCACATACAAATTTACTTGGAACGGCAGGTAGATACCGCATATAGGAAGGTATGGTGGACTCATATGGAATAACTTTTGGGGTTTATGGAAGTGGATGCACAAGCAGTATTCCTGCTTAGTACAAGTGAAGGCTAGAAAGAGACTGGGAAGCGACCAGCTAGAGAGCGACAACAGTCATGAACATGCATTAAAATTAATCAACACTGAGTGCAAGCATGCGTAGGATATAATTCACCATGAACATAAATATCGTGGAGGCTATGTTGATTTTGTTTCAACTACATGCGTGAACATGTGCCAAGTCAAGCCACTCGAATTATTCAAAGGAGGATACCACCCTATCATACCACATCACAACCATTTTAATAGCATGTTGGCATGCAAGGTAAACCATTATAAACTCCTAGCTAATTAAGCATGGCATGAGCAACTATAATCTCTAATTGTCATTGCAAACATGTTTCATTCATAATAGGCTGAATCGGGAACGATGAACTAATCATATTTACAAAAACAAGATAGGTCGAGTTCATACCAGCTTTTCTCATCTCAATCAGTCCATCATATATCGTAATTATTGCCTTTCACTTGCACAACCGAACGGTGTGGATAATAATAATAGCGCACGTGCATTGGACTAAGCTAGAATCTGCAAGCATTCAATACAAGGGAGAAGACAAGGTAATATGGGCTCTTTGTTAGATCAATAATAATGCATATGAGAGCCACTCAACATTTTCATCATGGTCTTCTCCTCTCGACCCCAAAGAAAAGAAAAGACACAAAACTATTTACACGGGAAAGCTCCCAACAAGCAAAAGAAGAACGAGAAATCTTTTTGGGTTTTCTTTAATTTATTACTACTACAAGCATGGAAAGTAAACTAGCTAAAAGCTACAACTATTTTTATGGTTTTTCTTAAGGTTTTTCAAACACAGAAGAAGAATGCTGGAAAAGAAAATAAACTAACATGGATAGTACATTGAAAAAGTATGATCACCGACAACTGGAATGAGTGTGTGAACATAAGTGTAATGTCGGTGAGAAATACGTACTCCCCCAAGCTTAGGCTTTTGGCCTAAGTTGGTCTATGGCCACGGCTGGCCTAGTGGATATCCAAAGTTGTAGTTGGGGTCGTACTGAGATGCAGCAGCTACTGCTTGACGAGCTACAGCTTGGAGGTGAGCTACCTCCGTCCTCCTCTCGTACTCGTTCGCCTCCTCCCTGGTTATAACATATCTCCTTTTTGCCTTAAAGTCAAAAAAGCAGGAGTAGGGAGAGCAACATGGACGGTGCGTCGTTTGTCAAAGATTAGTCGGTACTGGATGAATTGTTCATTCCTCTCAACAAACTGATGGCGAACCATAGCATTATAATCTAGATAAGCAGGAGGTAACTCAATATCATTTCCACGTATGGGTATATCAAGATAGTTAGCTACACGAGTTGCATAAATTCCACCAAACAAATCTCCACTTATATTGTTGTGATGCAACATACTTGCAACAATAGCCCCCAAGTTATATTGTTTATCACCTAATACCGCACTCTTGAGGACACTAAGATCTGGAACGCACATGTGACAAGCCTCATCTTTCCCGTTAATGCATCTACCAATGAAGAGAGCAAAATAATGTATGGGAGGGAAATGAATGCTCCCTATGGTAACTTGTGTGATTTCCCTAGGTTCCCCCACTATAATACTAGCAAGAAAGCCTTTATATTCAGATTTGCGAGGTTCACTAACATTGCCCCAGTGGGAGAGTTTACCAACAGTATTAAAATCTTCTAGGTCCATGGTATATGATTTATCATATAGATCAAATAAAACAGTGTGAGAATTGCGCGAGGATGTAAATTTAAACCTTCTCACAAATGAATCAGTTAGATAGAGGTATTGCCGGCACTTATCCGACACGAAGCTCTCAAGATCGGCGTTACGCACATACGCCTCAAATTCATCCTTGATGCCTGCTTGGACCATGAACTCCTTTGAGGCCATTCACAAGGCCACACTTGAGCTTTCCTTGGTAGTTCATTGTTCGGCTCACGTATCGCGAGCCTTGGGCCTTGCTTCCTTGAGGAACCACTTTGATACATTTTCCTAAACATATTTCTTCCTCTGAATTTTTTTTGAATTTTTTAGTGGCTCAAAATAAAAGTGAACCAAACTCAACAAGATTGATAGCAACTACTCCTACAAGTGGCTAGAGGCCATATCATGCATTAAAACTACTTTTCACCACATAAATTTGACATGCAAGCTCAAGAATAGGGTCACCTAAGAAGAAGAAAATTGCAATAAATAAAGCACTAGAACAAAAACTAATTGGATCATTGGAGGAGTCACATACCGAAGAACAATCCCCCAAAGTAGTTTTGTGAATGGAGCTTTGAGCAAGGAGATCGAAAATGGCAGCAAGATGAGATAGAACTCGGGGTTTGAGCTGGTGGGTGAATTTTTCTGGAGGAAGACGAAGTGTGTGGGTGCAAGAATAAGTGGAGGGGGCCCATGAGGCAGGGGGCGCGCCCAGGGGGGTAGGGCGCGCCCTCCACCCTCGTGGGCACATGGTGAGCCCCCCTGGTGTGTTCTCAGTGCCAAAATTCTTAAATATTCTACAAAAAATCATATAAAATTTTCAGGGCATTTGGAGAACTTTTCTTTTCGGGGTATTTTTTTATTGCAAGGATAATTGAGAAAACAGACAGAAAATACTATTTTTGCTTTATTTAATCTAAATAACAGGAAGTAAAAGGAGGGTACAGAGATTTGTGCTTTCTAACTTCATCCATCTCATGCTCATCAAAAAGGAATCCACTAACAAGGTTGATCAAGTCTTGTTAACAAACTCTTTTCGAATAACATGAAACCATAGAATTTTCGAATAACACTAAGTTACCTCAACGGGGATATGCACATCCCCAACAATAAGAATATCATATTTCTTATTGACAGTAGGTAGAGGAAATTCAAAACCTCCAATAGTAATCGTTGGAATTTTTCCAATAGAATTTATATTGTGGACTTGAGGTTGTTTCCTCGGAAAGTATACCGTATGCTCATTACCGTTAACATGAAAAGTGACATTGCCTTTGTTGCAATCAATAACAGCCCCTGCAGTATTCAAAAAGGGTCTGCCAAGAATAATAGGCATACTATCGTCCTCGGGAATATCAAGAATAACAAAGTCTGTTAAAATAGTAATGTTTGCAACCACAACAGGCACATCCTCACAAATACCGATAGGTATAGCAGTTGATTTATCAGCCATTTGCAAAGATATTTCAGTAGGTGTCAACTTATTCAAATCAAGTATATGATATAAAGAGAGAGGCATAACACTAACACCGGCTCCGAGATCACATAAAGCAGTTTTAACATAGTTTCTTTTAATGGAGCATGGTATAGTTGGTACTCCTTGATCTCCAAGTTTCTTTGGTATTCCACCTTTAAAAGTATAATTAGCAAGCATGATGGAAATTTCAGCTTCCGGTATCTTTATTTTATTTGTGACAATATCTTTCATATACTTAGCATAAGGATTCATTTTAAGCATATCAGTCAAACGCATACGCAAAAAGATAGGTTTAATCATTTCAGCAAAGCGCTCAAAATCCTCATCATCCTTTTTCTTGGATGGTTTAGGAGGAAAAGGCATGGATTTCTGAACCCATGGTTCTCTTTCTTTACCGTGCTTCCTAGCAACGAAGTCTCTCTTGTCATAACGTTGATTCTTTGATTGTCGGTTATCAAGATCAACAACAGGTTCCATCTCTACATCATTGTTATTGTTAGGTTGAGCATCAACATGAACATCATCATTAACATTATCACTAGGTTCATGTTCATTACCAGATTGTGTTTCAGCATCAGAAATAGAAATATCATTGGGATTCTCAGGTGTGTCAACAACAGGTTCACTAGAATCATGCAAAGTCCTATCATTTTTCTTTTTCTTCTTCTTAGAAGAACTAGGTGCATCAACATTAATTCTCTGAGAATCTTTCTCAATTTTCTTGGGGTGGCCCTCAGTATACAAAGGTTCCCGAGTCATTTTACCCCCTCTAGTCACAACTCTAACATCATTATCATTTTTTAATTCATTGAGCAAATCATTTTGAGCTTTAAGTACTTGTTCTACTTGAGTGGTAACCATAGAAGCATGTTTACTGGTAAGTTTAAGTTCACCTTTAACTCTAGACATATAATCACTCAAGTGTTCAATCATATAAGCATTATGTTTCAATTGTCTACCAACATAAGAATTGAAGTCTTCTTGTTTAACCATAAAATTATCAAACTCATCCAAGCATTGGCTAGCAAATTTAGTAGGTGGGACTTCACCCTTATCAAATTTATAGAGAGAATTTACCTTTACTACCTGTGTCGGGTTATCAAGACCATGTATTTCTTCAATAGGTGGCAAATTCTTAACATCTTCAGCTTTAATATCTTTTACTTTCATAGATTTCTTTGCCTCTTGCATATCTTCAGGACTGAGAAATAGAATACCCCTTTTCTTCGGAGGTCTCTTAGGAGTTGGTTCAGGAAGTGTCCAATCATTTTCATTACTCAACATATTATTCAATAGAAATTCAGCTTGATCAACATTTCTTTCCCTGAAAACACAACCAGCACAACTATCCAGGTGGTCTCTGGAAGCATCGGTTAGTCCATTATAAAAGATACCAAGTATTTCATTTTTCTTGAGAGGATGATCAGGCAAAGCGTTAAGTAATCAGAGAAGCCTCCCCCAAGCTTGTGGGAGACTCTCTTCTTCAATTTGCACAAAATTATATATTTCCCTTAAGGCAGCTTGTTTCTTATGAGCGGGGAAATATTTAGCAGAGAAGTAATAAATCATATCCTGGGAACTACGCACACAACCAGGATCAAGAGAATTAAACCATATTTTAACATCACCCTTTAATGAGAATGGAAATAACTTAAGGATGAAGTAATAGTGAGTTTTCTCATCATTAGTGAACAGGGTGGATATATCATTTAATTTAGTAAGATGTGCCACAACAGTTTCAGTTTCATAACCATGGAAAGGATCAGATTCAACCAGAGTAATTAACTCTGGATCGACACAGAAATCATAATCCTTATCAAAGATACAGATAGGTGAAGTATCAAAAGCAGGGTCATGTTTAATTTTAGTATTCAAGGATTCTTCTTTCAACTTAGCTAACAATTTCTTAAGATCATATCTATCATTGCAAGCTAAAAAGTCTCTAGAAGTTTCTTCATCCATAACATAACCCTCAGGCACAACAGGCAATTCATATCTAGGAGGAGAATCTTCATCATCACTTTCATCAATATTATTAGTTTCAATAATATCATTCTCTCTAACCCTAGCAAGTTTTTCATCAAGAAATTCACCTAGTGGCACAGTGTTATCAAGCATAGAAGTAGTTTCATCATAAGCGTCATGCATAGCAGAAGTGGCATCATCAATAACATGCGATATATCAGAATGAATAGCAAGAGTAGGTGTCGCAAGTGTACTCATAATAGAAGGTGAATCAAGTGCAGAGCTAGATGGTAGTTCCTTACCTCCCCTCGTAGTTGAGGTATAAACCTTGGTTCTTTCATCTTTCAAGTTCCTCATAGTGATCAGCAGATATAAATCCCAAGTGACTCAAGGAATAGAGCTATGCTCCCCGGCAATGGCGCCAGAAAATAGTCTTGATAACCCACAAGTATAGGGGATCACAACAGATTTTGAGGGTAGAGTATTCAGCCCAAATTTATTGATTCGACACAAGGGGATCCAAAGAATATTCTCAAGTATTAACAGTTGAGTTGTCAATTCAACCGCACCTGAAAGACTTAATATCTGCAGCAAAGTATTTAGTAGCAAAAGTAATATGGAAGTAACGGTAACGGTGGCAAAAGTAATAGTATTGGTTTTGTAGTGATTGTAACAGTGGCAACGGAAAAGTAACTAAGCAAATATCAATATGTGAAAAGCTCGTAGGCAATGGATCAGTGATGGATAATTATGTTGGATGCGATTCCTCATGCAACATTTATAACATAGGGTGACACAGAACTAGCTCCAGTTCATCAATGTAATGTAGGCATGTATTTCGAATATAGTCATACATGCTTATGGAAAAGAACTTGCATGACATCTTTTGTCCTACCCTCTCGTGGAAGCGGGGTCCTATTGGAAACTAAGGGATATTAAGGCCTCCTTTTAATAGAGTACCTGAACAAAGCATTAACACTTAGTGAATACATGAACTCTTCAAACTATAGTCATCACCGGTAGTGGTCCCGATTATTGTCACTTCAGGGTTACCGGATCATAACACATAGTAGGTGACTACTGACTTGCAAAATAGGATCAAGAACTCACATATATTCATGGAAACATAATAGGTTCAGATCTGAAATCATGACACTCGGGCCCTAGTGACAAGCATTAAGCATAGCAAAGTCATAGCAACATCAATCTCAGAACATAATGGATACTAGGGATCAAACCCTAACAAAACTAACTCGATTACATGATAAATCCCATCCAACCCATCACCGTCCAACAAGCCTATGATGGAATTACTCACGCACGGCAGTGAGTATCATGAAATTGGTGATGGAGGAAGGTTGATGATGATGATGGCAACGGATTCCCCTCTCCGGAGCCCCGAACGGACTCGAGATCAGCCCTCCCGAGAGAGATTAGGGCTTGGAGGCGGCTCCGTATCATAAAACGCGATGAATCCTTCTCCTTGATTTTTTTCTCCCTGAACGTGAATATATAGAGTTGGAGTTGAGGTCGGTGGAGCCTCAGGGGGCCCACGAGACAGGGGGCGCACCCCAGGGGGGTGGGCACACCCCCACCCTCATGGACAGGGTGTGGGCCCCCTGACGTTGTTTCTTTCGCCAGTATTTTTTATATATTCCAAAAATATTCTCCGTGAAGTTTCAGGTCATTCCGAGAACTTTTATTTCTGCACAAAAATAACACCATGGCAATTCTGCTGAAAACAGCGTCAGTCTGAGTTAGTTCCATTCAAATCATGCAAGTTAGAGTCCAAAACAAGGTCAAAAGTGTTTGGAAAAGTATATACGATGGAGACATATCAGTAGACAAGATCTATTTATGTAGAAATATAGACCACATCATTTTATCCTTAGTAGCAATGATACATACGTGTCGGTTCCCCTTCTGTCATTGGGATCAAGCACCGTTAGACCGAACCCACTACAAAGCACCTCTTCCCATTGCAAGATAAATAGATCAAGTTGTCCAAACAAATCCCAAATATCGAAGGAGAAATACGAGGCTATAAGCAATCATGCATATAAGAGATCACAGAAACTCAAATAACTTTCATGGATAAAAAGATAGATTTGATCAGAAACTCAAAGTTCATCCGATCCCAACAAACACACTGCAAAAAGAGTTACATCAAATGGATCTCCAAGAGACCATTGTATTGAGAATCAAACGAGAGAGAGGAAGCCATCTAGCTACTAACTACGGACCCGAAGGTCTACAAAGAAGTACTCACGCATCATCGAAGAGGCACCAATGGAAGTGGTGAACCCCTCCGTGATGGTGTTTAGATTGGATTTGGTGGTTCTGGACTCTGCGGCGGCTGGAATTGATTTTCGTTGACTCCCTTAGGGTTTCTGGAATATTGGAGTATTTATAGAGCAAAGAGGCGGTCTGGGGGGTACCCGAGGTGGGCACAATCCACCAGGGTGTGCTTGGGCCTCCTGGCGTGCCCTGGTGGGTTGTGCTCCCCTCGGAGCACCCCCAGGCACTTCTCTGGCCCATTGGATGTCTTCTGGTCCAAAAAAATCCACAAAAAGTTTCGCTGCGTTGGACTCCGTTTGGTATTGATTACATGCGATGTAAAAAACATGCAAAAACAACAACTAGCACTTGGCACTTTGTCAATAGGTTAGTAACAAAAAATGATATAAAATGATTATCAAACATCGAAGAATGATAATATAACAACATGGAACAATCAAAAATTGTAGATACGTTGGAGACGTATTAGCATCCCCAAGCTTAATTCCTGCTCGTCCTTGAGTAGGTAAATGACAAAAACAGAATTTTTGATGTGGAATATTGCCTAACATGGCATCTCATATTCTTTTCTTTATAGCATTGACATTTGGACTTTTATATTGTTCAAAGCAATAGTCTAGTTTCGGGGAGGCGATACTAGTTATCAGGTCAGAGAGAGGCCTGGCCCGTAAGCTGGCCCCCTTTAAAAGCCATTCCTTATTAATAAGGAAATATGGCCTAGAGGCAATAATAAAGTTGTTATTTTATATTTCCTTATATCATGATAAATGTTTATTATTCATGCTAGAATTGTATTAACCGAAAACTTGATACATGTGTGGATACATAGACAAAACACAGTGTCCCTAGTAAGCCTATTATAGACTAGCTCGTTAATCAAAGATGGTTAAGTTTCCTAACCATAGACATGTGTTGTCATTTGATGAACGAGATCACATCATTAGGAGAATGATGTGATGGACAAGACCCATCCTTTAGCTTAGCATAATGATCATTAAGTTTTATTGCTATTGCTTTCTTCATGACTTATACATATTCCTTTGACTATGAGATTATGCAACTCCCGAATACCAGAGGAATACCTTGTGTGCTATCAAACGTCCCAACGTAACTGGGTGATTATAAAGATGCTCTACAGGTATCTCCGAAGTTGTTTGTTGGGTTGGCATAGATCAAGATCAGGATTTGTCACTCCGAGTATTGGGGAGGTATCTCTGGGCCCTCTCGATGATGCACGTCATAATAAGCCTTGCAAGCAATATGACTAATGAGTTAGTTACGAGATGATGCATTACAAAGCGAGTAAAGAGACTTGCCGGTAACGAGATTGAACTAGGTATGAAGATACCGACAATCGAATCTCGGGCGAGTAACATACCGATTACAAAGGGAATAACGTATGTTGTCATTACAATACGACCGATAAAGATCTTCGTAGAATATGTGGGAACCAACATGAGCATCTAGGTTCCGATGTTGGTTATTGACGGGAGAGGTGTCTCGGTCATGTCCACATAGTTCTCGAACCCGTAGGGTTCACACGCTTAACGTTCGATGACGATTTTGTATTATATGAGTTATGTGATTTGGTGATCGAATGTTGTTTGGAGTCCCGGATGAGATCACGGACATGACGAGGAGTCTCAAAATGGTCAAGAGGTAAAGGTTCATATATTGGATGATGATATTCGGATACGGAAGTGTTCCGGGGGCACCGGGTGCATATCGGGTCACCAGAAGGTGTTCCGGGCATCCCCTCCGCAACTACATGGGCCTTAATGGGCTAAGAGGGGGACAGACCAGCCCCTAAGGGGCTGCTGCGCCCCTCCCATATGGGCTGGCCAAATTGGAGTAGAAAAGGGGAGGGAGGAAAGGAAAAAGGGAATAGGATTCCCCCCTTCCCCCTCTTCCCTTCCTACTCCGAATAGGAATAGGAAAGGGGGGAGGCCGAATTGGGAGGACCCAAGTAGGATTCCTCCTACTTGGGGCGCCCCCTTGGCTGCCTCTCCTCCCCTCCAACCTATATATATGAAGGGGCACCGCTAGAACACACATCAACAATTGTTAGCCGTGTGCGGTGCCCCCCTCCATAGTTTACGCCCCTGGTCATATCTTCGTAGTGCTTAGGCGAAGCCCTGCACGGATCACTTCACCATCACTGTCACCACGCCGTCGTGCTGACGGAACTCTCGCTCGACACCTTGCTGGATCAAGAGTTCGAGGGACGTCATCCAGCTGAACGTGTGCAGAACTCGGAGGCGCCGTATGTTCGGTGCTTGATCAGTCGAAACGAGAAGAACTTCGACTACATCAACCGCGTTGTCAAACGCTTCTGCTATCGGTCTACGAGGGTACGTGGACACACTCTCCCCCTCTTGTTTCTATGTATCTCCTAGATAGATCTTGCGTGAGCGTAGGAATTTTTTTAAATTGTATGCTACGTTCCCCAATAGTGGCATCCGAGCCAGGTCTATGCGTAGATGATATGCACGAGTAGAGCACAAAGAATTGTGGGCGATGATAGTCATACTGCTTACCACCAACATCTTATTTTGATTCGGTGGTATTGTTGGATGAAGCGGCCCGAACCAACCTTACATGACCACGTTCATGAGACCGGTTCCACCGACAGACATGCAACTTGTTTTGCGTAAAGGTGGCTGGCGGGTGTCTATTTCTCCAACTTTAGTTGAATCGAATTTGACTATGGCCAGTCCTTGTTGAAGGTTAAAACATCAAACTTGATGAAACATCGTTGTGGTTTTGATGAATAGCTAAGAACGGTTCTTACTAGAATCCCATAGCAGCCACGTAAAACTTGCAACAACAAAGTAGAGGACGTCTAACTTGTTTTTGCAGGGAATGTTGTGATGTGATATGGTCAAGACATGATGCGATATACGTTATTGTATGAGATGATCATGTTTTGTAAAAGTTATTGGCAACTCGTAGGAGCCTTATGGTTGTTTCTTTATTGTATGAAATGCAATCGCCATGTAATTCATTTACTTTATCACTATGCGTTAGCGATAGTTGTGGAAGCAATAGTTGGCGAGACGACAATGATGCTACGATGGAGATCAAGGTGTCAAGCCAGTGACGATGGAAATCATGATGGTGCTTTGGAGATGGAGATCAAAGGCACAAGATGATGATGGCCATATCATGTCACATATTTTGATTGCATGTGATGTTTATCTTTTTATGCATCTTATTTTGCTTAGTACGGTGGTAGCATTATAAGATGATCCCTCACTAAAATTTCAAGGTATAAGTGTTCTCCCTGAGTATGCACCGTTGCAACAGTTCATCATGCCGAGACACCACGTGATGATCGGGTGTGATAAGCTCTACGTTCACATACAATGGGTGCAAGACAGTTTTGCACGTGCGGAATACTCGAGTTAAACTTGACGAGCCTAGCATGTACAGACATGGCCTCAGAACACTGGAGACCGAAAGGTCGAATGTGAATCATATAGTAGATATGATCAACATAGAGATGTTCACCATTGAAAACTACTCCACCTCACGTGATGATCGGACATGGTTTAGTTGATATGGATCACGTGATCATTTAGATGACTCGAGGGATGTCTATCTAAGTGGGAGTTCTTAAGTAATATGATTAATTGGACTTAATTTATCATGAACTTAGTCCTAATAGTATTTGCATATCTATGTTGTAGATCAATAGCTCACGTTGTAGCTCCCCTATGTTTTGATATGCTCCTAGAGAAAACTAAGTTGAAAGTGATAGTAGCAATGACGCGGACTGGGTTTGTGATATGAGGATTATCGTCATTGCTGCACAAAAGAATTATGTCCTTGATGCACCGCTAGGTGACAGACCTATTGCAGGAGCAGATGCAGACGTTATGAACTCTTGACAAGCTCAGTATGATGACTACATGATAGTTTAGTGCACCATGCTTTACGACTTAGAACCTGGACTTCAAAATGTTTTGAATGCCATGGAGCATATAAGATGTTCCAAGAGTTGAAATTGGTATTTCAGACTCATGCCCATGTCGAGAGGTATGAGACCTGTGACAAGTACTTTGCCTACAAGATGGAGGAGAATGGCTCAGCCAGTGAGCATGTACTCAGAATGTCTGGGTAGTACAATCGGTTGAATCAAGTGGGAGTTAATCTTCTAGATAAGATAGTGATTGACAGAGTTCTCTAGTCACTATCACCGGGATACTAGAACTTCATAATAAACTATAATATGCAAGGGATGACAAAAATGATTCCCGAGCTCTTAGCGATGCTAAAATCGGTGAAGGTAGAAATCAAGAAAAAGCATCAAGTGTTGATGGTTGACAAGACCACTAGTTTCAAGAAAAAGGGCAAAGTAAAAGAAAGGGAACTTCAAGAAGAATGACAAGCAAGTTGTCACTCCCATGAAGAAGCCCAAAGCTAGACCTAAGCCTGAAACTGAGTGCTTCTACTGCAAAAGAGAATGGTCACTGGAAGCGGAACTATCCCAAATACTTAGCGGATAAGAAGGATGGCAAAGTGAACAAAGGTATATTTGATATACATGTTATTGATGTGTATTTTACTAGTTTTCATAGTAACCCCAGGGTATTTGATACCAGTTCAGTTGCTAAGATTAGTAACTCGAAACAGGAGTTACAGAATGAACAGAGACTAGTTAAGGGTGAGGGGACGATGTGTGTTGGAAGTGATTCCAAGGTTGATAAGATCACCATCGCACACTCCCTCTACCTTCAGGATTAGTATTGGACCCAAATAAATGTTATTTGGTGTTTGCATTGAGCATGAATATGATTGGATCATGTTTATTGCAATACGGTTATTCGTTGAAGTCAGAGAATAATTGTTGTTCTGTTTACATGAATAAAACCTTCTATGGTCATACACCCAATGTGAATGGTTTATTGAATCTCGATCATAGTGATACACATATTCATAATATTGATGCCAAAAGATGCAAAGTTGATGATGATAGTGCAACATATTTGTGGCACCATCGTTTAGGTCATATTGGTATAAAGCGCATGAAAAAGCTCCATGCAGATGGACTTTTGGACTCACTTGATTATGAATCATTTGATACTTGCGAACCATGCCCATGGGCAAGATGACTAAAACTCCGTTCTCCAGAACAATGGAGCGAGCTAATGACTTATTGCAAATAATACATACCGATGTATGTGGTCCGATGAGTGTTGAGGCTCGCGGTGGGTATCATTATTTTCTGACCTTCACAGTTGATTTAAGAAGATATGGGTATATCTACTTGATGAAACACAAGTCTGGAACATTTGAAAAGTTCAAAGAATTTCAGAGTGAAGTGGAGAATCATCGTAACAAGGAAATAAAGTTTCTACGATCTGATCGTGGAGGCGAATATTTAAGTTACGAGTTTGGCCTTCATTTAAACAATGTGGAATAGCTTCACAACTCACGCCACCTGGAACACCACAGCATAATGGTGTGTCCGAACATCGTAACCGTAATTTATTAGATATGGTGCGATCTATGATGTCTCTTACCGATTTACCACTATCATTTTGGGGTTATGCATTAGAGACAGCTCCATTCACTTTAAATAGGGCACCGTCTAAATCTGTTGAGACGACACCATATGAACTATGGTTTGGCAAGAAACCAAAGCTGTCATTTCTTAAAGTTTGGGGTTGCGATGCTTATGTGAAAAACCTTCAGCCTGATAAGCTCAAACACAAATTGGAGAAGTGCGTCTCCATAGGATACCCAAAAGAAACTGTTGGGTACACCTTCTACCACAGATCTGAAGGCAAGATCTTTGTTGCTAAGAATGGATCCTTTCTAGAGAAGGAGTTTCTCTTGAAAGAAGTGAGTGGGAGGAAAGTAGAACTTGATGAGATAATTGTACCGTCTCTCGAATTGGAAAGTAGCCCATCACAGAAATCAGTTCCAGTGATGCCTACACCAACTAGAGAGGAAGTTAATGATAATGATCATGAAACTTCAGATCAAGTTACTACCGAACCTCGTAGGTCAACCAGAGCACAGTCCGCACCAGAGTGGTACGGTAATCCTGTTCTGGAAGTCATGTTACTAGACCATGATGAACCTACGAACTATGAGGAAGCGATGATGAGCCCAGATTCCGATAAATGGCTTGAGGCCATGAAATCCGAGATAGGATCCATGTATGAGAACAAAGTGTGGATTTTGGTTAACTTGCCCGATGATCAGCGAGCCATAGAGTATAAATGGATCTTCAAGAAGAAAACTGACGCTGATGGTAATGTTACTGTCTATAGAGCTCGATTTGTTGCGAAAGGTTTTCGACAAGTTCAAGGAGTTGACTACGATGAGACCTTCTCACCCATAGTGATGCTTAAGTCTGTCCGAATCATGTTAGCAATTGCCGCATTTTATAATTATGAAATCTGGCAAATGGACGTCAAAACTACATTCCTTAATGGATTTCTCAAAGAAGAGTTGTATATGATTCATCCAGAAGGTTTTGTCGATCCTAAAGGTGCTAACAAATTGTGCAACCTCTAGCAATCCATCTATGGACTGGTGCAAGCATCTCGGAGTTGGAATATGCGCTTTGATAATGTGATCAAAGCATATGGTTTTATACAGACTTTCGGATAAGCCTGTATTTACAAGAAAGTGAGTGGGAGCTCTGTAGAATTTCTAATATTATATGTGGATGACATATTGTTGATTGGAAATGATGTAGAATTTTTGGAAAGCATAAAAGGATACTTGAACAGAAGTTTTTCAATGAAAGACCACGGTGAAGCTGCTTATATATTAGGCATCAAGATCTATAGAGATAGATCAAGACGCTTAAATTGGACTTTCACAAAGCACATACCCTGATAAAGTTTTGAAGAAGTTCAAAATGGATCAGTCAAAGAAAGGGTTCTTGCCTGTATTGCAAGGTGTGAAGCTAAGTAAGACTCAAAGCCCGACCACGGCATAAGATAGAGAGAGAATGAAATTCATTCCCCATGCCTCAGCCATAGGTTCTATAAAGTATGCCATGATGTGTACCAGACCTATTGTGTACCTTGTCATAAGTTTGGCAAGGGGGTACAATAGTGATCCAGGAGTAGATCACTGGACAACGGTAAAAAAATTATCCTTAGAGAACTAAGGAAATGTTTCTCGATTATGGAGGTGATAAAGAGTTTGTCGTAAAGAGTTACGTCAATGCAAGCTTTGACATTGATCTAGATGACTCCAAGTATCAATCTAGATACGTATTGAACATGGGAGCAATTAGGTAGAGGAGCTACGTGTGGAGCATTGTAGACATAGAAATTTGCAAAATACATATGGATCTGAATGTGGCAGACCAGTTGACTAAACTTCTCTCACAAGCAAAACATGATCACACCTTAGTACTCTTTGGGTGTTAATCACATAGCGATGTGAACTAGATTATTGACTCTAGTAAACCCTTTGGTGTTAGTCACATGGCGATGTGAACTATGGGTGTTAATCACATAAAGATGTGAACTACTGGTGTTAAATCACATGGCGATGTGAACTAGATTATTGACTCTAGTGCAAGTGGGAGACTGAAGGAAATATGCCCTAAAGGCAATAATAAAGTTGTTATTTTATATTTCCTTATATCATGGTAAATGTTTATTATTCATGCTAGAATTGTATTAACCGAAAACTTGATACATGTGTGGATACATAGACAAAACACAGTGTCCCAAGTAAGCCTCTTCTAGAGTAGGTCGTTAATCAAAGATGGTTAAGTTTCCTAACCATAGACATGTGTTGTCATTTGATGATTGGGATCACATCATTAGGTGAATGATGTGATCGACAAGACCCATCCGTTAGCTTAGCATAATGATCGTTAAGTTTTATTGCTATTGATTTCTTCATGACTTATACATATTCCTTTGACTATGAGATTATGAAACTCCTGAATACCGGAGGAATACCTTGTGTGCTATCAAACTTCACAACGTAACTGGGTGATCATAAAGATGCTCTACATGTATCTCCGAAGGTGTTTGTTGGGTTGGCATATATCAAGATCAGGATTTGTCACTCCGAGTATCGAAGAGGTATCTCTGGGCCCTCTCGGTGATGCACATCATAATAAGCCTTGCAAGCAATGTGACTAATGAGTTAGTTACGGGATCATGCATTACGGAACGAGTAAAGAGACGTGCCGGTAACGAGATTGAACTAGGTATGAGGATACCGACGATCGAATCTCGGGCAAGTAACATACCAATGACAAAGAGAATAACATATGTTGTCATTACGGTACGACCGATAAAGATCTTCGTAGAATATGTGGGAACCAATATGATCATCCAGGTTCCGCTGTTAGTTATTGGCCGGAGAGGTGTCTCGGTCATGTCTACATAGTTCTCGAACCCGTAGGGTCCGCACGCTTAACGTTCGATGACGATTTTGTATTATATGAGTTATGCGATTTGGTGACCTAATTTTGTTCGGAGTCCTAGATGAGATCACAGACACGACGAGGAGTCTCAAAATGGTCAAGAGGTAAAGATTCGTATATTGGATGATGATATTCGGACACCGGAAGTGTTCCGGGGGTACCGGGTGCATATCGGGTCATCAGAAGGGGTTCCGGGCATCCCATCGGCAACTACATGGGCCTTAATGGGCCAAGAGGGGGATAGAACAGCCCCTAAGGGGCTGGTGCACCCCTTCCATATGGGCTGGCCAAATTGGAGTAGAAAAGGGGAAGGAGGAAAGGAAAAGGGGAATAGGATTCCCCCATCCCCCTCTTCCCTTCCTACTCTGAATAGGAATAGGAAAGGGGGAGGCCGAATTGGGAGGACCCCAAGTAGGATTCCTCCTACTTGGGGCGCCCCCTTGGCTGCCTCTCCTCCCCTCCAACCTATATATAATTATATATGAAGGGGGGCACCGCTAGAACACACACCAACAATTGTTAGCCGTGTGCGGCGCCCCCCTCCATAGTTTACCCCTCCGGTCATATCTTCATAGTGCTTAGGCGAAGCCCTGCACGGATCACTTCACCATCATCGTCACCACGCTGTCATGCTGACGTAACTCTCCCTCGACACTTTGCTGGATCAAGAGTTCGAGGGACGTCATCGAGTTGAACGTGTGCGGAACTCATAGGTGTCGTATGTTCGGTGCTTGATCGGTCAGAACGAGAAGAAGTTCGACTACATCAACCACGTTGTCAAACGCTTCCGCTTTCGGTCTACGAGAGTACGTGGACACACTCTCCCCCTCTCATTGCTATGCATCTCCTAGATAGATCTTGCATGAGCATAGGAGTTTTTTAAAAATTGTATGCTATGTTCCCCAACATAGTTTTGACATGATAGTTTAGATACTCAAGCATACCAACAAGCAACCATGTCTTTCAAAATATCAACGCTAAAGTAAGTTATCCCTAGCCCATCATGCTCAATCATTGATCCATTCATGAAACACACTCGCATATTAACCAACCAATGCTCAAGTACGATCATAGTGCCTCCTAGTTGGTGCTTTATAAGAGAAGATAGAGACTCAAATTCAAAATAAAAATTGCATAAAGTAAAAGAAAGGCCCTTCGCAGAGGGAAGTAGGGATTTGTAGAGATTTGTAGAGGTGCCATAGCTCAAAGCGAAAATTGAGAGATAAAAACATTTTGAGAGGCATACTATTCCCACCAATGAAAACGACTTAGAGTTCCCAACACTTTCCATGCTAGATATATCATTGGCGGTTCCCATAGAGAAATTAAAGTTTATTCTTTTTTCCACCATACTTTCACTTTCCATGGCTAACCGTATCCACGGATGCCTTCCATACCAACACTTTCCAATGAATTTATTATTTGACAACATAAAGTAAAATCATTTTTCATTTTGGGACTGGGCATCCCTAATACCTTTGCCTTACTCTCATGCAATGACAAGTGAATAAACACTCATCATGAGAATAACACATCTAACATGGAAAACATTAGCCATCCCTCACCGCCTCGCGAGCTGTACGAGCACACAAAAGAGAAATTTATTTTGAACACTAGAGATGGCACATACAAATTTGCTCAGAACGGCAAAAGAATGCCGCATATAGGTAGGTATAGTGGACTCATGTGGCAAAACTGGTTTAAAGGATTTTGGATGCACAAGTAGTGATCATACTTAGTGCAAAATGAAGGCTAACAAAAGATTGAGAAGCTACCAACCAAGAAACGAATAATCTCATAAGCGGGCATTAACCATAATTAACACCGAATAATGCACCACAAGTAGGATATAATTTCATTGCATAACTATTGACTTTCATGCTTGCATAGGGAATCACAAACCTTAACACTAACATTCTTACTAAAGCATAATTACTCATCAACATGACTCGCATATCACATCATCATATCTCAAAACTATTACTAAGAATCAAGTTTATTTTGTCCAATGATCTTCATGAAAGTTTTTATTATATCCGTTGATATCTATCACTTTGGAACTAATTTCATGTGTTGCTTTTGATAAGCTTGTAACATCCCAAATTTCCAATTTGGAATGTTATACATAGGTCATCATATGCATATCATATTTTATTTGCATTTTGGTCTTTGATCCTAAAATCCTAAGCAACTCAAGGACCCACGGAGAGAGTTGGGGATTTTATTATTTTCATATTTGAATTTTCTCAAATATTGAAAAGGGGATCACTTTGGTTTTAATTATTTTTTCTCTCCAAATAATATTTCCAATATTAAAAATATATGAGAGGAGATAATATGACTTCACCAAAATAAAGAAATATTGGAGGAAAAATGTTAAAATTAAATAAAGTATTTTATCTGGATTTTATTGCTATTTTATTTGAATTAGGAAAATGTGCATTTTTTAAAATTGCATTCTTTGCCCAAATAAATGTTCACTTCGTTTGGTATTTTTTAGAATTGCATCCGAAATATTATTAGAGGATCGTGAAAATTTATTTCAGGATTTTTGGACTTCGTTTGGTATTTATTTTACTTCGTATGTTTAAAAAAACGAACCGACCTATGGGCCGTGCCCCAGCCGAACTTCCCCGGCCGACTCCTTTAAGAGACGAGGCCCGACCGCCCTGCCAGCCCAAGCCGCCAGCCCCGCCGCCCGAAACCCTAGCCGCCGCCGCGCCTCGTTTTCCATGCCGCCGCCGCCGCCGGAGCCCCACCGGAGTTAGCCGCCGCCGTCACCGGTATTTTCGCCTAGTTAGGTAAAAACCGTCTCGTTTTTTTGTTCAGAAAAACCTAGATCGTTTTTTATAGACCGTTTCGGTTTTTCATCGGTTTATTTATTTAGCGGACGTTCGTCTGTTCGTTCGTTTTAACGAACGTTGTTTGCCGGATAAGTTCAGACATCGGACGTTCGTTCGTTAGTCTTTTCTTTTTATTTTATTTTCAGCCAGGGACCTACCTACGATTATTTTTATTGCAGATTAGACTCTGATATTCAAACCCTCGTCGTTTCTTAACCGTTTGTCCAAATCCAGTGAAACCAATGCCAAAATCTTCCCCTCAAACCCCCCTTTCTGTTTAATCAACTTGAACAGGGTTTTTTACAAATTAAAGTTTGATTGCAAGCAGATTTGCATTCGAAGTTCTTTTGACCGTAGTTTTAGTTCCATACCTCCGATTTGATCGATTCTTTTTGCAAATCGAACCTCTTCAGTTGAACTTTCAGTTTGGATCTTCTTATCTGAAGTTTTACCCTTGCATCTTTGCCTGTGTGTTTATGTATGCTATTTTTTGTTTGCGATAGAATTTCTGGAGTGCACAGAGTGCTACTACGAGTCACTAGGTTTTGCGGATCATCAACAAGGCAAGTAACACATTGATCATACCCTTTTATTACCCAGTTTTTATGCATTAGTTACAACCCTCAAACATTGCATGAGTAGGATCTCTTAACATGTGGGTTTTGGGAAGTAGTTGATGAGGTAGAACTTATGCACATAGATTTGGCCGTCTGAGGTCGGATCGCTACAAGATGGTATCACGGCACACGCTGAATGTAGTACGCGACCACTAAGATGAGCCATAGGTCACTCTTCTCTACCCATTTCTGACTCCTCTCCTTTTTTCTACTCTATAGGATGTCGGACACAAGGAACAAGTTTACACAGCCGGATGAAGACACACCTTTTGGACGACACTTGAAGGAAGTCACTAGGTACCTGAACATTGAAATACCAAGCTTCACCGGGACCTACACCGCCACTTTACCAGAAGAAGAGCATTGGATGATTCAAGTTCAAGTTCCAGGAAGGACATTCACGCCAGTAACTGAACCCATAGAATTTTCCTTCAATGCACCAACTTGGAGTCTAGGAAAGAGCATGGTAGCCCACATTGCCGTAGGACGCATCGGTGAAGTTTATCACAAGGATCTTAAGGACACTATCTACCAGATATGTGGGCACCGAGATGAGCAATGGGAGATGATCAGCACCAGGAGGGACAGGGCCATTGCAGCCTTCATTCAGGAGTTAAACCAGCACATCCGACGCCAGGAGAACCAAATATGCGCAAACATGGTAGATCTAAAGAAGTTGATGACTAGGAACATGGAGCTGGAAGAGGAACTCAAGTCTATACGCGACGGATATGAGGAGGAAATCACAATACTAGTGGAGACGAATGACGACCTGGCAAGGAAGCTAGGAGTATTCATGGGAGACCCTGCGCTAGGAGGAGATGACGACCATCCTAAGGATTACATCATCATCGACGACACCGACTCCGACCCCAATGCCGATGATTATGAAGACGAAGCTGGAGCAGATATCATGGAGTCTTCTACCGATCAAATTTTTTAGTAGTCCACCATACTATTAGTAGTATTTCCCCATGTATATATTAGTAGTCCGAGCACTGTACCGATAGTTAGATCGATTGTATGCCCTTGCTTGAAATTGTTTTGGAGTGATATGTTTGTGTTTGTCTCATGTGCATATGGGTAGTGTTTTCTCACTAGACCTCATTCTATTCTAATCTCTCCCCTCTAAACCCATCAGATGCCTCCGAGATGTGACCCCGGATTTGCTTTCCCACCGGAGCTCACTCAGTTGATTCAACAGCAGAATACACTAATGCAATTGCTAGTCCAGAACCAAGGCAACAACAACAACAATAACAACAACCCACCACCACCCCCTCCAGTTGACAACTTAGCCTGTTTTCCGAGGTTACAACCGCTGGTGTTTTCCAGTAGCACCAAGCCCATAGTTGCTGATGACTGGCTACGTAGGATTGGAAGGGAGTTAACCACTGCAAGTTGCACAGATGCTGAGAAGGTGCGTTTTGCCGCACACCAATTGGATGGACCCGCAACCTCATGGTGGGAGAATTATACAGTCACCTCCCCTATAGCCAATGTTACTTGGGAGCAGTTTCAACAAGCGTTACGCACTGCTCATGTATCAACTAGAGCTATGAGCATGAAGAAGCATGAGTTTCGCAACTTACGCCAGGGCAACAATACTGTGGGGCAGTATGTGGATGAGTTTAGTAAGTTAGCCCGCTATGCCTCAGATGATATGGCCATAGATGCCGCGAAGCGAGAGAAGGTTATGGAAGGGCTGAATGACAAGATGAGTATGAAGTTAATGGTGGCGACATTTAACAACTACTAGGAGTTGGTAGATAAGGCTCTTATGATTGAAGGGAAGCAACAGCAGATTGAGAGCCGCAAAAGAAAGAATGGACAAGGGAGGTACAATTCAGGAGCTCAGCAGAAACCTCGGTTCACCCCGAACTCGGGAGGATATACCCGTAACCATGGAGGCCATAACCACAATGGAGGAAGTTCGCATAACCACAATGGCTCTAGGAATGGAAAGGGAGTGGAGCAAGCAGTCAGAATCGCTCAAACCCAAGCACACCCGCCAAGAAGGACCAAAGTCATGTTACTTGTTTCAAGTGCGGGAAGAATGGACACTATGCCAATGAGTGTCCTGAATTCAAGAATGGAAATGGAAATAGAAGCTCTGGGAATAAGCCCAACCCTTTCAATAAGGGCCATGTGAACCACGTGCACGTGGAGGAGGTTGAAGAGCAGCCAGATGCAGTTAACGGTAAGTTTTTGGTTAAGTCATTTACCACTCTCGTTCTTTTCGATACTGGTGCATCACATTCATACATTTCAAGGGGATTTGTGGACAAGTTTAAGTTACCCACCTTAGCCCTTAGGACACCCTTGTTAGTAAGCTCACTAGGAGCAGAGTATATGGCCAGCCGATGGTGCGACCGGATACCCTTAAACATTGGCAGCCATATTTTCCCCTCAGACCTAGTAATTCTGGAGTCATAAGGATTGAATGTGATATTGGGTATGGATTGGCTATCGAATTATGGAGGAAACATTGATTGTGCTAGTAGGTCAATTCTACTCACCACCCCGGAGGGAAAAAGGATTAAGTATGTATCCACGCATACCCCAAAGAGGACTCACCTAAACTCCCTCATGGACGTTGTTCAGGAGGAAGTGCCTATAGTGAAGGATTACCTGGATGTATTTCCAGAGGAACTACCAGGCATGCTGCAGGATCGAGACATTGAATTTTTGATAGAGCTGTTGCCAGGCACCGGACCAATATCGAAGAGACCATACCGGATGCCCGCGAATGATCTGGAGGAGATTAAGAAACATATTAAGGAGTTATTGGAGAAATGTTGCATTCGACAAAGCTCGTCACCATGGGGAGCCCCAGTACTCTTGATTGAGAAGAAGGATAAATCTCTGAGAATGGTGGTTTATTATCGTGCATTGAATGAAGTGACGATCAAGAACAAGTACCCACTGCCGATGATCAATGATTTGTTTGACCAGCTGCATGGAGCTAAAGTATTTTCCAAGATCGATCTTCGATCAGGATACCACCAACTAAAGATCCAAAAACAGGATATACCCAAGACAACCTTCACCACAAGGTACGGGCTATATGAGTACACGGTTATGTCATTTGGACTGACAAACGCCCCTGCCTATTTCATGAGTATGATGAATAAGGTGTTCATGGAGTTCTTGGATAAATTTGTCATGGTGTTTATTGATGACATTTTGGTGTACTCGAAGAATGAAGAGGAAAACAAGGAGCATTTGCGTTTAGTTCTCGAGAAGCTCAGGGAACATCAGTTATATGCCAAATTCAACAAATGTGAGTTTTGGTTAAAGGAAGTTGGATTCCTTGGACATGTTATATCAGGAGAAGGTAAAGCAGTAGACCCTACTAAGGTTCAGTCAGTCACTGAGTGGTTGGCACCCACCTTAGTTGGAGAGATCCGCAGTTTTCTTGGACTCGCGGGATATTATCGGAGATTCATTGAGAATTTCTCTAAGATAGCAAAGCCCATGATGGAGTTGTTGAAGAAAGACACCAAGTTCAAGTGGATAGATGAATGTGAGGCAAGTTTCCAAGAGTTGAAGAAACGTTTGGTTACAGCCCGAGTGCTGATTCTACCGGATATACACAAGGATTTCCAAGTGTATTGCGACACATCTCGCTTAGGACTTGGAGGCGTACTTATGCAAGACGGAAGACTTGTTTCATATGCCTCATGTCAGCTTCGACCGCATGAGTTAAATTATGCCACGCATGATTTGGAGTTAGCAGATGTAGTGCATGCACTCAAGACCTGGAGACATTTTCTTATTGGAAATCATTGTGATGTGTACATGGATCATAAGAGTTTGAAGTACATTTTCACACAGAAGGAGTTGAATCTCAGGCAGAGGAGATGGTTGGAGCTTATAAAGGATTATGATATGAAGTTGCACTATCATCCAGGCAAGACCAAAGTCGTAGCAGACGCTTTGAGCTGGAAGAGTTACGCCAATACCCTCGTAAGCGGAGTATTGCCAAAGGAGTTAGCTGAAGATCTCAGGGAGCTATGCTTGGATATAGTCCCTAGAGGATTTTTTGTCGCATTGGAAATTCAGTCGACATTATTGGGGAAGATTCAAGAAGCTTAGAAGGATGATAAGGAAATTGCTGAGATAAAGGAGAAGATGAGCAAAGGAAAGGCCAAGGGTTTTTGTGAGGATGAGCACGACACCGTGTGGTTTGAGGACCGTGTGTATGTACCCAATAATGTAGAGATCAGGAAGTTGATACTTCAGGAGGCTCATGACTCGCCATACTCGATACACCCCAGAAACACCAAGATGTATTTGGATTTGAAGGAGCGTTTCTGGTGGACTGGTATGAAGAAGGATATTGCCGATTATGTAGCCGTATGTGATGTATGTCAGAGAGTGAAGGCAGAACATCAAAAGCCAGGAGGATTACTACAGCCTATGCCGATACCCGAATGGAAGTGGGACAAGCTTGGCATGGATTTCATCATCGGATTACGCAGGACCCGATTGGGATACGATTCTATTTGGGTAGTAGTGGATCGTTTGACCAAAGTGGCTCACTTTATCCCAGTGAAAACCACCTACACGAGTGTGAAGTTGGCCAAGATATATATGACTAGGATTGTATGTCTGCATGGAGTTCCGAGGACCATCGTATCAGATAGAGGAACACAGTTTACTTCAAAGCTTTGGCACCAGCTGCACCAGACTTTGGGTACCAGGCTAGAGTTCAGTACAACCTTTCATCCACAGACAGATGGACAGACCGAGAGAGTCAATCAGATTCTGGAGGACATGTTAAGAGCCTGTGCGCTCGATTATGGATCTAGTTGAGATGATAATTTGCCTTACGTAGAGTTCTCATACAACAACAGTTATCAAGCTAGTCTGAAGATGGCACCTTTCGAAGCTTTGTATGGAGAAGATGCAGAATGCCGTTGATGTGGGATGAAGTTGGAGACCGCCAGTTGTTTGGAGTAGATTTGATCAAAGAGTCAGAAGAGAAGGTTAAGTTGATTCGAGACAGACTGAAGGTAGCTTAGTCTAGGCAGAAGAGCTATGCAGACTCAAAATGCAAGGGGTAGTCTATGAAATCAGAGACAGAGCATATCTTCGTGTGTCACCACTGCGAGGAGTTAAACATTTTGGAGTTAAGAGAAAGTCAGCCCCAAGGTTTATAGGACCATACCGAGTTTTGGAACGTATGGGAGAAGTAGCCTACAAGTTGGAGTTACCCGAAGGACTGTCAGGATTTCATGATGTGTTTCACGTTTCCCAATTGAAGAAGTGTCATGATGAGATGGCCGATGTTCCTCTGAGAGATACAGTGCCCCTGGAAGCAATTCAGTCGGATAGTGATATGACTTATGAGGAGATACCAGTCAAGATTCTCGAGTTTGCTAGCCGAGTCACACGCAGCAAGGTTATCAAGTTTTGCAAAGTTCAGTGGAGCCACCATACCGAGGATGAAGGCACCTGGGAATGAGAGGATGATCTACGGAAAGACCACCCATACCTATTTTCTAGCCAACCCGAATCTCGAGGGCGAGATTCACCTTAAGGGGGGTAGGTTTGTAACATCCCAAATTTCCAATTTGGAATGTTATACATAGGTCATCATATTCCTACCATATTTTATTTGCATTTTGTTCTTTGATCCTAAAATCCTAAGCAACTCAAGGACCCACGGAGAGAGTTGGGGATTTTATTATTTTTATATTTGAATTTTCTCAAATATTGAAAAGGGATCACTTTGGTTTTAATTATTACTTTTCTCTCCAAATAATATTTCCAATATTAAAAATATATGAGAGGAGATAATATGACTTCTTCAAAATAAAGAAATACTGGAGGAAAGTGTTAAAATCAAATAAAGTATTTTACCTGGATTTTATTGCTATTTTATTTGAATTCAAAAATATGCATTTTTTTAAATTGCAATCTTAGCCCAAATAAATGTTCTCTTTGTTCGAAATATTATTAGAGGACCGTTAAAATTTATTTCATGATTTTTGGACTTCATTTGGTATTTCTTTTATTTATTTTACTCCATCCGTTTAAAAAAACAAACCGACCTATGGGCCGTGCCCGATCCGGACTTCCCCGGCCGACCCCTTTAAAAGACGAGGCCTGACCGCCCAGCCAACCCTGCCGCCCGAAACCCTAGTCGCCGCCGCGCCTCGTTTTCCGTGCCGCCGCTGCCCGCGCCGCCGACGTCGCTGTCGTAGCCCCGCCGGAGTTAGCCGCCGCCGGTCTTTTCGCTCGGTTAGGTAAAAACCGTCTCGTTTTTTCAGAAAACCCTAGATCTATTTTTTATAGATCGGTTCGGTTTTTCGTCGGTTTATTTATTTAGCGGACGTTCATTCGTTTTAACGAACGTTGTTCGCGGGTTAAGTTCAGACAGCGAACGTTCGTTCATTAGTCTTTTCTTTTTCTTTTATTTTCGGCCAGGGACCTAGCCGCGATTATTTTATCATAGATTAGCCCCTGATCTTCGAACCCTTGCCGTTTCTTAACCGTTTGTCCAAATCCAGTGAAACCAACGCCAAAATCTTCGTCTCGAACTCCTCTTTCTGTTTAGTCAACTTGAACAGGGTTTTTGACAAATTAAAATTTGGTTGCAACCAGATTTGTATTCGAAGTTCTTTTGACCGTAGTTTCAGTTCCGTACCTCCGACTTGATCGATTCTTTTTGCAAATCGAACCTCTTGAGTTGAACTTTCAGTTTGGATCTTCTTATCTGAAGTTTTACCCTTGCATCTTTGCATGTGTGCTTATGTATGCTAGTGTTTGTTTGCGATAGAATTTCCGGAGTGCACAGCGTGCTACTACGAGTCACTAGGTTTTGCGGATCATCAGCAAGGCAAGTAACACATTGATCATACCCTTTTATTACCCGGTTTTTATGCATTAGTTACAACCCTCGAACATTGCATGAGTAGGATCTTTTAACATGTGGGTTTCGGGAAGTAGTTGATGAGGTAGAACATATTGCCATTTTATTATCAAACCCCTGGGAGTTACTTCTACATTATGCTATTTATTTCCATGCTATGCTCGTAGACGAGGATTGGGTTTGAGTGTATCCATGACAGATATGAGATTGTTAATTAATGGTTTACTTAACGTGGCTACTTAAACACACATCTGGGTGGATTAGTTGCGGGAACCTGGGGATATACCAGTGCTGTCCTTTTTGGTTCGGCACCCAGGTTCAAAGGGATCATAAGATTATTGATGCTAGAAACTTCTGTGTTCAGCCACAAGCTATTATGGGCTCTAGCATAGTGGAGTAAGTTGCATGACCTCTTCCAGTGGTAGGCTAGCAGATGTAGGGGATCTAGGTTGGTACTGTTTACCCGGGGTTAGAGTTAATGCTTCTGAAAGACTGTGTCTCGGTTATCCATTTCTCAAACACCATGTAGTGCGAGAATTCCAACGGAGGAGATCGAGTCTTGTGGGGAAAAGTGCGCAAACCTCTGCAGAGTGTACAAACTAATCATGGTTAGCCATGTCCCTGGTTATGGACATCTTGAGTATCTGGTTCTTGGATTATCATGTGGATCTCATCACCCTAAATTAATTTGTTGGGATGTTAATTACTTTTAATTGGGATTGAGATGGGTTTTTACCATTCTCAATGTTTTTCAACTACCATGGTAGTTAAATAAAATATATTCCTTTGTTGTAGGGAAAATTGGCTTTTTGCAAAAACATTATAACCATAGAGCCTCCACCAGCCATATATGCATGTAGTGATAGATTTACTTGGTTCTTTGCTCTACTGTGTTATCTTGCTAGCATATTCCATGTGATGGCCCATTTTGGGCTGCAACATATCATGTTGCAGACTTTTTAGACGAAGAGTAAGGTGCGCTAGGTCGTTTTCGTGCACTCAGCTATGCCGTAGGAGTTGATGGACTCACTTTACCTTCCAAACCTTCCCCTGTTATCTTTTAGATGGCCTTAAGCCATATTTATTGTAATAAGTTCTCTTTTGAGACATTCAATGTAATAAGTGTGTGATTGCCACTCTGTTATAAATCCTTCAAGTACTGTGTGTGTCAGCATTACAGATCCAAGGATGACACTTATGCACAGAGATTTGGTCATTTGTGGTCGGATCGCTACAAAGCTCAAACAAATATAAGTGAAGATCATGAGCATAATTTTTATTGCTCTCAAATTAATTAAAGTGAAGCAAGAGAGAATTTCTTGAAAATTTTAGTATCTCTCAAATAAATCTAAGTGAAGCAAGAGATCATTTCTTCAAAAATACTAAAGCACGCCGCGCTCAAAAAGATATAAGTGAAGCACTAGAGCAAATCCATAGCTCATAAAAATTGAAGTGAAGCATAGAGAGCAATTATAACAAGTCATGGCATAATTTTGGCTCTCTCAAATAGGTGTGTCCAGCAAGGAATCAAGACTAAAAACACAAAGCAAAACAAGTAAAGACTCATATCATACAAGACGCTCCAAGCAAAACACATAGTATCTGATGAATAAAAATATAGCTTCGAGTAAAATACCGTTGGTCGTTAGAAGAAAGAGGGGATGCCACTCGGGGCATCCCCAAGCTTAGTTGCTTGCTTCTCTTTGGATAACAACTTGGGGTGTCATGGGCATCCCCAAGCTTAGGCTCTTCTTACTCCTTATTCCCTCATCCATCGTAAGATAACCCAACACAGAAGTCAACAATACCTTTGTGAGATCCGTTAGTATGAGAAAACAAATCATTACTATAAGTATTGTAGCAAACCAATTCATATTTTATTCTTGCATTATATCTGTTGAGTAACGTGATTGTATTAGGAAACATAGGATAAATTAGAAATATCCTGGCTTGTCTTGTACTCCAAATAGATCATGTACTCCTATATATATGCCCATGAGGCTCAAGCAATACAAAAACTATTCCACCAATCCACTCTCTCCCTTCTAACATGGTATCTATCGCAAGTCGATCCTAAACCCTAGCCGCCGCCGCTTCCGCACTTGCGTGCCTCCCCCGGGGCGGTCGGCCTCCATGATCGCCACCGGGGGCCACGCCGCCCGTACCTAGGGTTCGTCCGCTGGCCGTGTTGGCCGGCTGCCCTAGAGAGTCTTTTTCCTGAGCCCTTACTCCGGGTTTTTCGCTCTTTTGCCGGTCGTTTTGATCGGCATTTTTCTTTTTGGTTTTCCGATCTAATCTTGATCGGTTTGCGTCGCCCAGCGCTACCGTCGACCCCGTACGCCTCTACTCCAACAACGACGTGATCGGCCGGCTTCTTAATCAACCCGGTGGCCTCGCGCGTCGTCTGCGCATCTGCCCACCGGTTGCCCCGACCTGGCAGCCTCGTGCGCCGTTCGCGCGTCTGCCCGCCGGTCGCCTCGACCCGGTGGCCTCGCGTGTCTGCCTGCCGGTCGCCCTGACCCGGTGGCCACGCGTCATGCGGCGACCCTTCCCCACCACCGTTTGCGCACCGGCCCGCCCGTCGATCTACGCCGACCGTCACCGCCGTGCTTTGACTGGGACTCCTGCATCACCCTGACCCGGTGGCCTCGGGCCATGCGGCGACCAATCATAGCCGCCCTGCCGCCCACCGTCGCCGGCTTCATATCGGACTCCGTCGCCACCCCGCCTCCACCAAGCGATGTCCCCGACCTCGCGCACGATCGGATGGATCACCCGCCCGCTGCCTCTATCCGCCTCAGCTACGTAGTGCGACGACCTGGCCCGTCGGTTGCGCGCTTCTTCGCAGGCCCCGTGAAGATCGTCGCCGAGTTCAGTGCGCCTCTCCACCGATCGAGCATCGGGCTGCCGCTGTGTCATCCCGTCGGGCCACAGCGCCGCCGCCCCGTGGTCCCCCCGCGGCTACATCGACCCACGTGCTGCCACTGCGTCGCCCCTTTAGGCCGTAGTGCCGCGGCCCGCGGTCTACCGCCGCCTCGAGTACGTCCGTTTCAGGCTGTCTCCGTGGCAGCACGGACCCTCGCGTTGCCGCTGTGTCGCCCCATCGGGTCGTAGCGAGCGTGGCACGCGGTCTCCGCTGTCGCCCGAGGCCGTCCCTGCGGCTGCACCGACTTGCGCGCCGCCATTGCGTCGCCCCTTCGGGCTGCAGCGCCACGACCCGCGGTCCCAGCCGCAGCCCCGAGGTCTTCCCATCGTCGCCCCGACCTGCCCGCTGCCACTGCGTCGCCCCTTCGGGCCGTAGCGTTGCGGCCCATGGTCCACTCCGCGCACGTCGACCTTTCGTGGTATGCGCCGCACTGTCTCCCTTGGCGCGGGAACGCCACCGTCTGCGCTGGTCTTTGTCACGCTGTCGGGCTTCGCCTACTTCGAGCACCGCCGCTGCACTGCTAACCTAGCCACCGTCGCTCTTCTTTGGCCGCCGCCGCCGCTACCTCCGTAGCTGCCACCGCCACCCTTCCACCCCATTCATCTTCGTCCAGCACCAGCCCATCGCTAGTGTCGCCGTCATCTACCCTGGCCACTTCGTCTACTCTGACCACCGTTGGTGACATCGGCCCCACGCCAATGGACACCGCAATCATCGTCGAGTTCTTCTCTGCTGGCCCCTCTGACTTCTTCGACATGGCGTACAACTTGTGCAGGTCCCTCATCTATGCATGCCCGGTGCTGGCAACACCAATGCATGCCTTCGTCCATGACGTGTTCCCGGGCCTGGCAAGCCTGGTGTGACGCTTCATCAACTTCTTCTTCGACCGTCTACGCATGCCTGGTGCTGGCAACACCGATGCGTGCCTTCGTCTACGACGTGTCCCCGGGTTTGGCAACCCCGGCGCGACGCCTCGTCAACACCGTCTTCTCCCACGCGCACCCCTACTTCGACACCACTGCGCCCATGCTAACTCGGCGCCTCCTTGCGCCTGCGGCTCCACGGTGAATTCCTCGACACCGGTTACCCCGACTCGACATCGACCATGGCATTCTTCGCACGGCTACCTCGACCACGACTACACCACCCTATGCTCTCAGCTACATCAACAAATGGCACAAAGGGCTACCGCCTTGCTTGAGTAATCTCGTCGGTTTCCACTCCAGCCACGACTCCGCGATGCGTCGACCGTTACAGCTGTAGGAGGGGGGCTGTCCGTCGGCTTGCCTTCGGATTCTTCTCCAGTCTCACCGTCTATGTCGCTACTGTTGTGACTGCAGGGGGATGTTGAGTAACATGATTGTATTAGGAAACATAGGATAAACTAGGAATATTCTGGGTTGTCTTGTACTCCAAGTAGATCATGTACTCCTATATATATGCCCACGAGGCTCAAGCAATACAACAACTATTCCACCAATCCTCTCTCTCCCTTCTAACAATATCTGTTGTATTCAAACTTTTCTATGGGAAAAAACCATCAAAGAAAACCATAGAATCATCAAAACAACAACACAACGCAAAGAAAACAGAATTTGTCAAAAACAGAATAGTCTGTAACAATCTGGATATTTCGAATACTTCTATAACTCCTAAAATCTTGATAAATTACTAAAACCTGAGAAATTTGTATATTAATCTTCTGCAAAAATAATTAGTATTTTATCACACTCTGGTTAGAAATGAGAATTGTTTTCATGAGCGCAAAAGTTTCTATTTTTCAGCAAGATCAAAAAACTATCACCCAAGAAGATCCTAAAGGCTTTACTTGGCACAAATACAAATTAAAACACACACAAAATCATAACAATATCATAATTGTGCTAACACTCAAGAACAAAAAGCAAAATGCAAAAATAAATTTTATTCATTGGGTTGCCTCCCAATAAGCGCTATCGTTTTACGCCCCTACCTAGGCATAAAGCAAGGATCTAAGTTTTTTCATCTTTCTCCAACTCTTCAATCAAACACTTAGAATTCTTCAAAGATTTAGTATAAAGATTTTCAACGACAATACTCCTAGGAACAAATTTAAAGAATTCATTCTTGCCAAAGGGATCTCTTATAACTTCAACAAAATCTGGGTGAATACTAATCATCTTAAGATCCTCTTTATTGTTATTACTAGAAGTTGCACCCTTGCTCTTAGTAACTTGAGTGGTCTTGCCAATATTTACTAGAGTTTTTCAATAATTTTAGCGGAAGCAAAAGCCGTGCTCAAATTACTAAATATTTCTTCTAGTTTATCAATCCGAGACGGACTTTCTTCGATTCTTTTGTGAATTATGGTTCCCTTTTCTTTTAACAACTTAAAAACTTCTCCCGCCTTTGACCCAAATTTAGTAGCAAAATTATGCATCTTTTTATCCAAGTTTTCAATATGCTCTTTAGTAAGCATTTTTCTTTTCAATAGCATATAATCTCTCCGTGACATGCTCAAGAGTCAAAGTTGTTTCATTAATCATAAGAGGTGGTGAACCTACCAAATTCCCCATAGCATTAAAAGCATCAAGAGAAGGGCACATCAAGAAATTTCCACCGGTAATCGTATCAAGGATGAATCTATACCTAGTGGTGATGCCCACATAAAATAACAAAGAAGAACAATGGTATATTTCTTACGGATAGATCTATTATGAGCATTGCAAATTCTATACCAAGCATCTTTTAAATTTTCTCCTCCCCTTTGTTTAAAGTTGAGAACCTCATTCTCGGGAGTGAACACAATAGAGGAAGAACTATCCATGATGATAATAATGGCAAACAAGATTGCACACAAAAAATAGATCCGACAAGAAAACGGCGAACGAAAAAGAGGGCGAATAAAACGATTTTTTTTGTGAAGTGGGAGAGAGGAAAACGAGAGACAAATGGAACCTGGTAAATGTTGAAGATCCTCCCCAACAAAGGCGCCAGAAATTCCTTTTGATGCGGCTTGAAGCTACGTTGATATTTCCCCAAAGAGGAAGGGATGATGCAACACAACGACGGTAGGTATTTCCCTCAGTGATGAAACCAAGGTTATCGAACCAGTAGGAGAACCAAGCAACACCACATAAACAACACCTGCACACAAATAACAAATACTCACAACCCGACGTGTTAAAGGGGTTGTCAATCCCTTTCGGGTAACGGTGCCACAAATTGGCAAACAGATGTGAGGTAGTTGTAGATATTGATGGATCGAACGCCAAATAAAATAAATTGCACCAAGGTATTTTTGTATTTTTGGTTTAATAGATCTGAAAATAAAAGGCAAATAAAACAGATAGCAAAGGCAAATAATATGAGAAAGTGACCCAAGGGGCATAGGTTTCACTAGTGGCTTCTTTCGAGAAAAATAGCAAGCGGTGGGTAAACAAATTACTGTTGGGCAATTGATAGAACTTCAAATAATCATGAGGATATCCATGCAATGATCATTATATAGGCATCACGTCCAAGATTAGTAGACTGACTCTTGCCTGCATCTACTACTATTACTCCACACATCGACTACTATCCACGATGCATCTAGTGTATTAAGTTCATGGAAAAAATGGAGTAATGCAATAAGAACGATGCCATGATGTAGACAATATCTATTTATGTAGAAATTGACCCCATCGTTTTATCCTTAGTAGCAATGATACATACGTGTTGGTTCCCCTTCTGTCATTGGGATCAAGCACCATAAGATCTGATACGTCTCCGTCGTATCTATAATTTTTTATTGTTCCATGCCAATACCATACAACTTTCATATACTTTTGGCAACTTTTTATACTATTTTTGGGACTAACATATCGATCCAGTGTCCAGTGCCAGTTCCTATTTGTTGCATGTTTTTTGTTTTGCAGAAAATCCATATCAAACGGAGTCCAAACGGGATAAAAACTTACGGAGATTTTTTTGGAATATATGTGATTTTTGGGAAGAAGAATAAACGCGAGACGATGCCCGATGGGGGCCACGAGGCAGGGAGCACGCCCCAGGGGGGTGGGTGCGCCCCTGACCCTCATGGCCACCCCGTAAGGCGGTTGGTGCCCTTCTTTTGCTGCAAGAAAGCCAATATCCGGATAGAAATCGTATTAAAATTTCAGCCCAATCGTAGTTACGGATCTTTGGGAATATAAGAAACGGTGAAAGGCCAGAATCTGAAACGCGGAAACAGAGAGAGACAGAGAGACAGATCCAATCTCGGAGGGGCTCTCGCCCCTCCGCTGCCATGGAGGTCATGGACCAGAGGGGAAGCCCTTCTCCCATCAAGGCAGAAGGTCAAGGAAGAAGAAGAAGAAGGGGGGCCCTCTCCCCCTCTCTTCCGATGGCGTCGGAACGCCACCGGGGCCATCATCGTCACCGCAATCTACACCAAGACCTCCGTCATCTTCACCAACATCTTCATCACCTTCCCCGATCTATATACAGTGGTCCACTCTCCCGCAACCCGCTCTACCCTCTACTTGAACATGGTGCTTTATGCTTCATATTATTATCCAATGATGTGTTGCCATCCTATGATGTCTGAGTAGATTTTCGTTGTCCTATCGGTAATTGGTGAATTGCTATGATTGGTTTAATTTTCTTGTGGTTATGTTGCTGTCCTTTGGTGCCCATCATATGAGCACGTGTGTGGATCACACCATAGGGTTAGTTGTATGTTGATACGACTATGTATTGGAGGGCAAGAGTGACAGAAGCTTCAACCTAGCATAGAAATTGATGCATACGGGATTGAAGGGGGACCTATATATCTTAATGCTATGGTTGGGTTTTACCTTAATGAACATTAGTAGTTGCGGATGCTTGCTAATAGTTCCAATCATAAGTGCATAGAATTCCAAGTCAGGGATGACATGCTAGCAGTGCCCTCTCCCACATAGAACTTGCTATCGGTGTAGTAAAGTAGTCAATTGCTTAGGGACAATTTCGCAACTCCTACCACCACTTTTCCACACTCGCTATACTAACTTTATTGCTTCTTTACCTGAAACAGCCCCTAAGTTTTATTTTCGTGCTCTTTATATTCTTGCAAACCTATCCCGTTACACCTACAAAGTACTTCTAGTTTCATACTTGTTCCAGGTAAAGTGAACGTTAAGCGTGCGTAGAGTTGTATCGATGGTCGATAGAACTTGAGGGAATATTTGTTCTAACTTTAGCTCCTCGTTGGGTTCGTCACTCTTACTTATCGAAAGAGGCTACAATTGATTCCCTATACTTGTGAGTTATCAAGACCTTTTTCTGGCGCCGTTGCCGGGGAGTTATAGTTGGGGTGAATATTCTTGTGTGTGCTTGTTTGCTTTATCACTAAGTAGTTTTTATTTTGTGCTCTTGTTTTCTATCTTTAGTCATGGGTAGGAAATGCAAAGTACCAAAAAAATTAGTTGTACCTACTACACCAATGGTTGAAGAACCACTCAAAATCTATCACACTCCTGAAGCTTTTTACTTGGATCATCTTCGATCCCTATGTGCTCGTGCTGAAACCCCAACTAGCTTAGTTGAGGGAAAAATTTAGATGAGCATGCTTGTTATGCGCGACACCACTTATCTCAAAAAGGGAAACTTTTACTGGATCAAATTCATCATTTGCAATGCTATGCTTGGAATTTATGTGAAATATATGGTTTTACTTGTTGTTCTGAAGACCCTAAGAAACACCTCCCTACCAACGTGAGTTTAGTGATAATGGAATCGTATCTTCGTATGCTAAGGGTGTTTATAATTACTATGATGTTCAACAAATTGAAGAATTTGTTGCTTTTAAGGGTGCTTATGAAATTGCTTCTTTGATTGGAAAGTATGATGCTACTCTTTACAAATCTATTTTTTTGCCATACTTAAATATTGTTATGATAATTATGCTTCTAATGCCTATGTTAAACCATATATTGAGGACTCCTCCGCTCTCCAAGAAGAGACTACTATTTTGCAGGAGTCTATGGAACAAGGAATTGATGAAACTGTGGGCTCATTTGATGAAAAAGATGATGAGGAGAGCGAAGAACAAAAGGAGGAAGAGCGGATTAGCTACCCGTGCCCACCTTCTAATGAGAGTAACTCTTCAACTCATACATTGTTTAATTTCCCTTCGAATTTACCGAAGGATGAATGATATGATGATTATTATGATCCCGTTGATTCTTTTGAAATATCCCTTTTTGATGATGCTTGCTATGCTTGTGGCCAAGATGCCAATATGAATTATGCTTATGGAGATGAACTTGCTATAGTTCCTTATGTTAAACATGAAATTGTTGCTATTGCACTCACGCATGATAGTCTTATTATCTTTTTGAATTCTCCTGACTACACTATATCGGAGAAGTTTGCCCTTATTAAGGATTATATTGATGGGTTACATTTTACCGTTGCACATGATAATTTTGATGAATATAATATGCATGTTCTTGCTGCTCCTACTTGCAATTATTATGAGAGAGGAACTACATTTCCGCCTCTCCATGTTTCCAATATGATAAAATTGCAAGAAAATGTTTATACTATGCATTGGCCTTTACTATGTGTGCATGAATTGTTCTTTTATGACATGCCGATGCATAGGAAGAGAGTTAGACTTCGTTGTTGCATGATATATGTTACTTTGTGCTCACTACTAAATCACAAATCATTGTTAGTTAAAATTGGCTTTGATATACCTTGGGATCCGGGTGGATCCATTACTTGAGCACTATATGCCTACCTTAATGGCTTTAAAGAAAGCACTGCCAGGGAGACAGCCCGGAAGTTTTAGAGAGTCATTTATTTCTGTTGGTTGCTTTTATAAAGTTTAAAAATAAAAATAATGTGCCAATATTTGCCTTTAGGATGTTTACATTGCTTGTTGGTTTGTGCGGTGCAAAACAGAAACTTTGGCTATAGTGCGCGATTTTACATTTTTTACTGCAATGTCAAACGGTTCTGGAACTTTTTGCACTGTCTTTCTATACAAATTTTTTATTTTCCTATTTTTTCAGAATTTTTTGAGTAACATAAGTATGGTGAATGTTCAGATTACTACAGACTGTCCTGTTTAAGGCAAGTTCTGTTTTGATGCATCGTTTGCTTGTTTTGATGAAACTATCGATTTCTATCAGTGGATTAAGCCATGGAAAAGTTATATTACAGTAGCTACAGTGCAAAAACAAAATATGAATTGGTTTTCAACAATACTTAGAGTAGTGATTTGCTTTATTATACTATTGGATCTTACCGAGCTTTCTGTTGAGTTCGTGTGGATGAAGTGTTCGAAGATCGAGGAGGTCTCGATGTGAGGAGAAGGAGAGGCAAGAGCTCAAGCTTGGGTATTCCCAAGGCACCCCAAGTAAATATTCAAGGAGACTCGAGCGTCTAAGCTTGGGGATGCCCCGGAAGGCACCCCATCTTTCTTCAACAAGTATCGGTATGTTTTCGGATTCGTTTCGTTCATGCGATATGTGCAAATCTTGGAGCGTCTTTTGCATTTAGTTTTCACTTTTCTTTGATGCACCATGCTAGTATGAGATAGTCCATGGTTGATTTATAGAATGCTCATTGCAATTCACTTATATCTTTTGAGTATGGCTTTATAGAACGCTTCATGTGCTTCACTTATATCATTTGAAGTTTGGATTGCCTATTTCCCTACACATAGAAAACCGCCATTTGTAGAATGCTCTTTTGCTTCACTTATATTTGTTAGAGCATGGGCATATCTTTTGTAGAAAGAATTAAACTCTCTTGCTTCACTTATATCTATTTAGAGAGATGACAGGAATTGGTCATTCAAATGGTTAGTCATTAAATCCTACATAAAACTTGTAGATCACTGAATATGATATGTTTGATTCCTTGCAATAGTTTTGCGATATAAAGATGGTGATATTAGAGTCATGCTAGTGGGTAGTTGTGGATGGTAGAAATACTTGTGTTGAAGTTTGTGATTCCTGTAGCATGCACATATGGTGAACCGTTATGTAACAAAGTTGGAGCATGTGGTATTTATTGATTGTCTTCCTTATGAGTGGCGGTCGGAAACGAGCGATGGTCTTTTCCTACCAATCTATCTCCCTATGAGCATGCGCGTAGTACTTTGTTTCGATGACTAATAGATTTTTGCAATAAGTATGTGAGTTCTTTATGACTAATGTTGAGTCCATGGATTATACGCACTCTCACCTTTCCATCATTGCTAGCCTCTTCGGTACTGTGCATTTCCCTTTATCACCTCGAGAGTTGGTGCAAACTTCGCCGGTGCATCCAAACCCCGTGATATGATATGCTCTATCACATGTAAGCCTCCTTATATCTTCCTCAGAACAGCCACCATACCTACCTATCATGGCATTTCCATAGCCATTCCGAGATATATTGCCATGCAACTTCCATCATCATCATATACATGACTTGAGCATCATTGTCATATTGCTTTGCATGATCGTGAGATAGCTAGCATGATGTTTTCATGGCTTGTCCGTTTTTTGATGTCATTGCTACGCTAGATCATTGCACATCCCGGTACACCGCCGGAGGCATTCATATAGAGTCATATCTTTGTTCTAGTATCGAGTTGTAATATTGAGTTGTAAGTAAATTAAAGTGTGATGATCATCATTATTAGAACATTGTCCCATGTGAGGTTATCAAACTAAAAGTGGCCAAAGAAGCCCCCCCCCCAAAAAAAGAGAGAGGCCAAAGAAGCCTAAAAAAGAGAGAGAAAAGGAGAAAAAAATAAAAAATGAGAGAAAAGAGAGAAGGGGCAATGTTACTATCCTTTTACCACACTTGTGCTTCAAAGTAGCACCATCTTCTTCATAGAGAGAGTCTCTTGAGTTATCACTTTCATATACTAGTGGGGATTTTTCATTTTAGAACTTGGCTTGTATATTCCAACGATGGGCTTCCTCAAATGCCCTAGGTCTTCATGAGCAAGAAGGTTGGATGCACACCCACTCAGTTTCAGTTTGAGCTTTCATACACTTATAGCTCTAGTGCATCCGTTGCATGGCAATCCCTACTCCTCGCATTGACATCAATTGATGGGCATCTCCATAGCCTGTTGATTAGCCGTGTTGATGTGAGACTTTCTCCCTTTTTATCTTCTCCGCACAACCTCCATCATCATATTCTATTCCACATATAGTGCTATATCCATGGCTCACGCTCATGTATTACGTGAAAGTTGAAAAGGTTTGAGAACATCAAAAGTATGAAACAATTGATTGGCTTGTCATCGGGGTTGTGCATGATTTGAATGCTTTGTGTGGTGAAGATGGAGCATAGCCAGTCCATATGATTTTGTAGGGATAACTTTCTTTGGCCATGTTATTTTGAAAAGACATGATTGCTTTATTAGTATGCTTGAAGTATTATTGTATTAATGTCAAATGATAGACTATTGCTTTGAATCACTCGTGTCTTAATATTCATGTCATGATTAGATTACATGATGAAGATTATGCTAGGTAGCATTCCACATCAAAAATTATCTTTAATATCATTTACCTACTCGAGGACGAGCAGGAATTAAGCTTGCGGATGCTGATACGTCTCCATCATATCTATAATTTTTTATTGTTCCGTGCCAATACTATACAACTTTCATATAGTTTTGGCAACTTTTTATACTATTTTTGGGACTAACATATTGATCCTGTGTCCAGTGACAGTTCCTATTTGTTGGATGTTTTTTGTTTCACAGAAAATCCATATCAAATGGAGTCCAAACAGGATTAAAACTTACGGAGATTTTTTTGGAATATATGTGATTTTTGGGAAGAAGAATCAACGTGAGACGATGCCCGAGGGGGCCACGAGGCAGGGGGCACACCCTAGGGGGTGGGTGCACCCCTGACTCTCGTGGCCACCCTGTACAGCGGGTTTTGCCTTTCTTTCTCCACAAGAAAGCCAATATCCAGATAGAAATCGTGTTAAATTTTTAGCCCAATCGGAGTTACGGATCTCCGGGAATATAAGAAACGGTGAAAGGCCAGAATCTGAAACACAGAAACAGAGAGAGACAGAGAGACAGATCCAATCTCGGAGGGGCTCTCACCCCTCCGCCGCCATGGAGGACATGGAACAGAGGGGAAACCCTTCTCCCATATAGGGAGAAGGTCAAGGAAGAAGAAGAAGGGGGCTCTCTCCTCCTCTCTTCTGGTGGCGCTGAAACACCACCGGGGCCATCATCGTCACCGCAATCTACACCAACACCTCCGTCATCTTCACCAACATCTTCATCACCTTCCCCAATCTATCTACAGTGGTCCACTCTCCCGCAACCCGCTGTACCCTCTACTTGAACATGGTGATTTATGCTTCATATTATTATCCAATGATGTGTTTCCATCCTATGATGTCTGAGTAGATTTTCGTTGTCCTATCGGTAATTGGTGAATTGCTATGATTGGTTTAATTTGCTTGTGGTTATGTTGCTATCCTTTGGTGCCCATCGTATGAGCCGCGTGTGGATCACACCATAGGGTTAGTTGTATGTTGATAGGACTATGTATTGGAGGGCAAGAGTGACAGAAGCTTCAACGTAGCATAGAAATTGATGCATACGGGATTGAAGGGGGACATATATATCTTAATGTTATGGTTGGGTTTTACCTTAATGAACGTTAGTAGTTGCAGATGCATGCTAATAGTTCCAATCATAAGTGCATAGAATTCCAAATCAGGGATGACATGCTAGCAGTGGCCTCTCCCACATAAAATGTGCTATCGGTCTAGTAAAGTAGTCAATTGCTTAGGGACAATTTCGCAACTCCTACCACCACTTTTCGACACCCGCTATACTAAATTTATTGCTTCTTTACCTAAAACAGCCCCTAGTTTTTATTTACGTGCTCTTTATCTTATTGCAAACCTATCCCGTTACACCTACAAAGTACTTCTAGTTTCATACTTGTTCTTGGTAAAGCAAATGTTAAGCGTGCGTAGAGTTGTATCGGTGGTCGATAGAACTTGAGGGAATAATTGTTCTACCTTTAGCTCCTCATTGGTTTCGACACTCTTACTTATTGAAAGAGGCTACAATTGATCCCCTATACTTGTGGGTTATCAAGATCAAACCCACTACAAAGCACCTCTTCCCGTTGCAAGATAAATAGATTAAGTTGGCCAAACAAAACCCAAATATCGGAGAAGAAATATGAGGCTATAAGCAATCATGCATATAAGAGATGAAGAAACTCAAATAACTTTCATGGATAAAAAGATAGATCTGATCATAAACTCAAAGTTCATCCGATCCGAACAAACACACCACAAAAAGAGTTACATCATATGGATCTCCAACAGACCATTGTATTGAGAATCAAACGAGATAGAGGAAGCCATCTGGCTACTAACTACGGACCCGAAGGTCTACAAAGAACTACTCACGCATCATAGGAGAGGCACCTATGGAAGTGGTGAACCCCTCCATGATGGTGTCTAGATTGTATCTGGTGGTTTTGTACTATGCGGCGGCTGGAATTGATTTTCGTTGAATCCCCTAGGGTTTCTAGAATATTGGGGTATTTATAGAGCAAAGAGGTGGTCCGGGGGCACCCGAGGTGGGCACAACCCACCAGGGCACACCTGGGCCTCCTGGCACACCCTGGTGGTTTGTGCTCCCCTCAGAGAACCCCCAGGCGCTTCTCCGGCCCATTGAATGTCTTCTGGTCCAAAAAAATCCACAAAAAGTTTCACTGCGTTTGGACTCTGTTTGGTATTGATTACATGTGATGTAAAAAACATGCAAAAAACAGCAACTAGCACTTGGCACTGTGTCAATAGTTTAGTACCAAAAAATGATATAAAATGATTATAAAACATCCAAGAATGATAATATAACAGCATGGAACAATAAAAAATTATAGATACATTGGAGATGTATCAGCGGCGGAGCCAAGCGGAGAGCCATCGCACGAAGGTCGGCAATGATGGTGTTGATGGCATCCCGATCCTAGATGCGGCTAAGCGGCTGCGAGAGCTGCAGAAAACCACATAATTTGAATACCGCGTCGGTGGCACGTCAGAGAGGCACATGATGGATGACAAGCCTATTACACACGGTCCATAGTGTCTAGGCGAGGGCCCCAATGAGTAGCCACCTAATGTGGCAGCCTAACGGGGGGGGGGGAGGCCTGGACCTCGGCGAGGAGGTCTGGGAAATTGGTGTTGCACCAACTAGCCCTGACCACCTCACGGAGGCAACTCCAGAGGAACTGGGTGGAAACGCACGAGAAGAAGATGTGGTTCGAGGTTTCCTCCATCTCGCAAAGGGGACACATCCCATCACCCGGGCCATTTCGTTTTAACACCTCAACGCCAGAGGGAAGCCGCCCACAGATCCATTGCCACATGAATATCCCGATCTTGAGGGGCACACGGATCACCCAGATCATCTCAAGGGCAGCCGGTCCAGGGGAGGGGGCGATGGCCTTGTATATGGACTTCATGGAGAACCGGCCCGAGGGCTCGAGGCGCCAGGGCAGGCGGTCCTGAGGCTGCAACAAATGAGGCTCGTGGAGGGCAACCGTTTCCAAGAGTTCCTGCCAGGAGATGGTTTCCGGGGGGCCAAAAGGTCGCCGGAACGCGAGACGCCCTAAGTCAATAATGTTGGGGAACGCGGTAATTTCAAAATTTTCCTACGCACACGCAAGATCTATCATGGTGATGCATAGCAACGAGAGGGGAGAGTGTAGTCCACGTACCCTCCTAGACCGTGAGCGGAAGCGTTATGACAACGCGGTTGATGTAGTCGTACATCTTCACGATCCGACTGATCCTAGTACCGAAAGTACGGCACCTCCGCGATATGCACACATTCGGCTCGGTGACGTACCATGAACTCTCGATCCAGCTGAGTGTCGAGGGAGAGCTTCGTCAGCACAACGACGTGATGACGGTGATGATCAAGTTGTTAGTGTAGGGCTTCGCCTAAGCACTACAACGATATGACCGACGTGGATTATGGTGGAGGGAGGCACCGCACATGGCTAAGACAGTTGTCTGTTGTGTGTTCTAGGGTGCCCCTGCCCCCGTATCCAAAGGAGCAAAGGGGGAGGCCGGCTGGCCCTAGGGCGTGCTAAGGAGGGGAGGAATCCTCCTCCTAGTAGGAGTAGGATTACTCCTTTCCTAGTCCTACTAGGATGGGGAAGGAAGGAGTGGGAGAGGGAAGGAAAGGGGGGCCGCCACACCCCCTCCTAATCCAATTCGGACTCAAGGGGGAGGGGGTGCGCGGCCTGCCCTGGAAGCCCCCCTCTCTCTCCAGTAAGGCCCATCTAGGCCCACTAGTTCCTGGGGGGGGGTCCGGTAACCCCCTGGCACTCTGGTTTTCTCCGAAATCACCCAGAACACTTCCGGTGTCTGAATATAGCTGTCCAATGTATCAATCTTTAACTCTCGACCATTTCGAGACTCCTCGTCATGTTCGTGATCACATCCGGGACTCCAAACAACTTTAGTACATCAAAACACATAAACTCATAATACCGATCGTCCCCGAACGTTAAGCGTGCGGACCCTACGGGTTAGAGAACTATGTAGACATGACCGAGACACGTCTTCGGTCAATAACCAATAGCGGAAGTTGAATGCTCATATTAGTTCCTACATATTCTACAAAGATCTTTATCGGTCAAACCGCATAACAACATACGTTGTTCCCTTTGTCATCGGTATGTTACTAGCTTGCCCGAGATTCGATCGTCGGTATCTCAATACCTAGTTCAATCTCGTTATCGGCAAGTCTCTTTACTCATTCCGTAATGCAACATCTCGTAACTAACTCATTAGTCACATTGCTTGCAAGGCTTATAGTTATGTGCATTACTGAGAGGGCCCAGAGATACCTCTCTGATACACGAAGTGACAAATCCTAATCTCGATCTATGCCAACTCAACAAACACCATCGGATACACCTGTAGAGCATATTTATAGTCACCCAGTTACGTTGTGACGTTTGATAGCACACTAAGTGTTCCTCCGGTATTCGGGAGTGGCATAATCTCATAGTCATAGGAACATGTACAAGTTATGGAGAAAGCATAGCAGTAAACTAAACGATCATCGTGCTAAGCTAACGGATGGGTCTAGTCAATCAAATCATTCTCTAATGATGTGATCCCATTCATCAAATGACAACTCTTTGTCCATGGCTAGGAAACTTAACCATCTTTGATTAACGAGCTAGTCAAGTAGAGGCATACTAGTGACACTCTGTTTGTCTATGTATTCACACATGTACTAAGTTTCTGGTTAGTACAATTCTAGCATGAATAATAAACATTTAAATTGATATAAGGAAATATAAATAACAACTTTATTATTGCCTCTAGGGCATATTTCCTTCATTCTCCCACTTGCACTAGAGTCAATAATCTAGATTACATTGTGATGATTCTAACACCCATGGAGTCTTGGTGCTGATCATGTTTTGCTCGTGAGAGAGGCTTAGTCAACGGGTCTGCAACATTCAAATCCGTATGTGTCTTGCAAATCTCTATGTCTCCCTCCTTGACTTGATCACGGATGGAATTGAAGCGTCTCTTGATGTGCTTGGTTCTCTTGTGAAATCTGGATTCCTTTGCCAAGGCAATTGCACTAGTATTGTCACAAAAGATTTTCATTGGACCCTATCCACTAGGTATGACACCTAGATCGGGTATGAACTCCTTCATCCAGACTCCTTCATTTTCCGCTTCCAAAGCAGCTATGTACTCTGCTTCACATGTAGATCCTGCCACGACGCTCTGCTTGGAACTTGAAACACCCACAATGCGGCTATATCTCCCACGTGTCGGGGCACGACTTAGAGGCATAGCCGCATGGTAGGCATGTCGCAAGAGGGGTAATCTTTACACATTCCATGTACTAAATAAGAAAGGGACAAAGAATCGGCTTACAATCGCCACTTCACACAATACATAAATATTCATACATCATCCAAGGTACAAACAAAGGTCCGACTATGGAACCAAAATAAAGAAAGACCACCCCAAATGCTAGATCCCCGATCGTCCCAACTGGGCTCCACTACTGATCAACAGGAAACGAAACAAAACAACGAACAAGATCTTCATCGAGCTCCCACTTGAGCTGGGTTGCGTCAACTGCACTGGTATCATCGGCACCTGCAACTGTTTGGAAGTATCCGTGAGTCACCAGGACTCAGCAATCTCACAGCCTCGCGATCAAGACTATTTAAGCTTAAGGGAAGGAAAGGGTAGTAAGGTGGAGCTGCAGCAAGCACTAGCATATATGGTGGTTAACATACACAAGAGAGAGAGAGAGAGAGAGAGAGAGAGAGAGAGAGAGAAGAGAAGCAATGCATGGTCGAGAAGATATAAGTGATCAAGAAGTGATCCTGAAACTACTTATGTTCAAGCATAACACAAGACCGTGTTCTCTTCCCGGACTCCGCCGAAAAGAGACCACACGGCCACACACGCGGTTGATTCATATTCATTAAGTTAAGTGTCAAGTTCTCTACAACCGGATATTAACAAATTCCCATCTGCCCATAACCGCGGGCACGGCTTTTGAAAGTTCAAACCCTGCAGGGGTGTCCCAACTTAGCCCATCACAAGCTCTCACGGTCAACGAAGGATATTCCTTCTCCCAGGAAGACCCGATCAGACTCAGAATCCCGGTTACAAGACATTTCGACAATGGTAAAATAAGACCAGCAAAGCCTCCCGATGTGCTGATAAATCCTGATAGGAGTCACACGTATATCATTCTCAGGGCACACCGGATGGGCCAGATGTCGGGTTGGCATAGACCCTGGTTGCCCAGGGGGCACCGGACATCGCCCAGCTTGGACCAACACTCAGAGGAGCACTGGCCTGGGGGTTTAAAATAAAGATGACCCTTGAGTCCGCGGAACCCAAGAGAAAAAGGCTTAGGTGGAAAATGGTAAAACCAAGATTGGGCCTTGCTGGAGGAGTTTTATTCAAGGCGAACTTTCAAGGGGTTCCCATAACACCCAACCGCGTAAGGAATGCAAAATCAAGGAACATAACACCGGTATGACGGAAACTAGGGCGCAAGAGTGGAACAAAACACCAGGCATAAGGCCGAGCCTTCCACCCTTTACCAAGTATATAGATGCATTAATAAAATAATAGATATTGTGATATCCCAACATATCCATGTACCAGCATGGAACAAACTTCAACTTCACCTGCAACTAGCAACGCTATAAGAGGGGCTGAGCAAAGTGGTAACTTAGACAAATAACAGTTTGCTAGGAAGATGGTTTAGAGGCTTGACATGGTAATATGGGGGGCATGATATAACAAGTGGTAGGTCGTGTGACATAGCGATAGAACGGACAACTAGCAAGCAAAGATAGAAGTGATTTCGAGGGTATGTTCATCTTGCCTGAGATCCCGCAAGGAAGAAGAATGAGTCCATGAAGAAGAAAAACGGACGTGGTCGAACGGATCCTCACAACTCCGGAACAGAACCGAAGCTAACGAGAGAAGCAACCCAGAAAGAAGCAAGCAACAAAGTAAACAACCAACACATAAACATGGCATGATTCACAACCAAGTATGATGCATGTCCGGTTTAAATATGCATGGCATGGCAAAGTGCACAAACAAAACCACATCAATTATTTAGTTCTCTCTCGTTTATGCTACTCAAAAAAATTAAATGTTATTAAACATGGCAAGGGTGAGGCAAAAGTAACTACACATTTTAGGCAATTTTAAATGAGGCTGGAAACAACAAATAACCATTCCGGTAAATCCCCACATGTCATTTAGCAATTGAAGCAAACAACAATTTTAAGCATTTAAATGTTATTATCATGATGCGTATGACATGTGCAAGTTTTATGCAATATTTATGAAAATGTTGATAAGAGCATTTTATGAAGCATTTGTCATCGTGGCAGAAACGAAAGGGTGCCATGGCAACGAATCCGAAAATGGTGCCATGGCAACATATCTGTTCCGGTAGCTCATGGAGATACCGGTGCAAAAGGAAATGCGACAGGAGTGTGTCATGCGATGAACGGTGGGGTGCTCCCGGTTACCGAGTTCCCACGTGTCGATGGCTCAGAAATGGGTAACGCGCAAGAGATACACCGTACGCGGCGAGCAACAGTTACATGAAACCATCTCATACACACATCACATGCATACGGTCCACGGGCGTCGTTCCGGTGGTTATACCTTCGAAGCGTGCGTTTTCGGGGCGGAACGAGTTTGATGGGATGTAGTTGTTCTCGTGACGGTAGTCGTTCACGTTCATAGTGGAAGTAGTCATTCACGTTCGTAGTGGAAGTAGTCGTTCACGTTCGTTCGGAGAGGTACTTGATGGCTCCAAGCCTTTCGCGGTCGACGGTAGTCGTGCACGGGTCTTCGGTGATAGTAGGCGTACACATGTTGTAGTCGAACTTGACGTTGCGTAACACGTGTCTTCGTCGATGTTAGTGGTACACTAGTCGGAGAGGGACTTGACGAATCCAGTGTTTGGGGTCGTCGCGGTACTTGGTATCTTGTGGGGCTTCATGGTTCGTCGTGGTACTCGGCGGTCTCGATTGGGGCAACAAAACATAGTTGAAACTGAGGTGGTCTTGGCGATCGTGAAAGTGCTCCTGTTCGGGAGCTCTCGGTCTTGGTCTTGGTGTTTCTTGGGTTGGAGACACACGGCTGTGCTCGCTTTTAGTAGGTCGTTGAGGTGCACACAAGCTAGGGGCGCCGATGGCCGAAGCAGAGGAGGTCAGTCACGGACGCGGAAGCACAGGGAGGCGGCTTGTTGGCGCGAGGGAACACAACGACCAGGCAAGGAAGGAGTTCCAGTGGTGGAGCTCCATGGGAGGTGCGGCCATGAGCGGCTGCTGGAGCTTCTCGAGCAGAGGAGAAGCTGGTGGTGGCTAGGCGTCGGGGACCTCGAGGCCATGGGGATGGTCTGCAACAGAAGGAGGTGCGGGCGGCAGGATGACGGGGAGGCGCACGGGGGAACCACGGCGAGGAGGAGAAGGGAGCAGGGGCGCGCGACTGGGGAAGGCAAGCGGTGGGGATCAGCGGGTGCCAGCGGCAGCGGCGGCTAGCCGGCTAACGGGGCGCCATGGCCGCCTGAAGAGGCCGCGACAGGAGGTCGGCCGGAGGAGGAATGAGGTGAGGCAGCGGCTGGACAGCGTGGTCGAGGGGAGAAGGAGGTCGGGCGAGGCCGGGGGCGGCGCTAGCGAGAGGTGGACGAGGGGATCGAGAGGAAGATGGGGACAAGCGAGATCGGGCGCGGGGTGGAGAAGAAAGGAGATCGAGCCGAGGCTCTCGCTGGCGGCACTGACGGGAGGAGGAGGATCGAACGGGATAGGGTTAGCAGCGGCTGGGCCTATGGGCCGGCGCGGGAGGAGGTGTTTAGGTGGGCTGACCTACTGGGAGGCCCAAGTGACCAGCTGGGATTCTCTCTTCTCGACTTACAAAAAATAGAAAGAAAGAATAGAGAGAAAAGAGAAGGTTAGAGAAAGAACTAGGCACAGGGTTAATTTTCTCAGACTCAGAAAAATGAGTTTAATCCAAAAAAATAGGAGTGGGCAAGGATGCAAGGTTTAGATTCAAACACATTTGAATTAAATTCAAATGGGTGAATAGGAAGTGGAGGTTTGGAAGGTCCAAAAAATATTGAGAATTTTGGTAGAGCTCGGGAAAATGAAGAAATAATTTTTGGACAACGTTTAAGGTCAAGAAGTGAGATAACAAAGGCATGGGGAATTATTTTGCAAGTGTGTCAAAGGTAATTCCACATCAATGGAATATTTTATAATAGCTCCCTAATATTGGGAGGATATGTTATAAAGAGAATCACCATGTGAATTCCCTCGGTTTAAATAGGTCAAAAGATCTATGCAATTTATTTAGTTGGGTTTTAAAAAAAAATGGCATGATGACATGATGACATGATGCAATGCACATGATGCAAAGAACCAAACAAAACACACGATGAAATCTCAGAAAACATGGAAGGCATTTGAAGCTTCGGTCTTGGGGCGTTACAGAACTGCACCAACTGACAGCTCCACCATTCAATAAAAATACATATCCGGTTTGTGACTTAGAGTCATCCGGATTAGTGTCAAAGCTTGCATCGATGTAACCATTTACGATGAGCTCTTCGTCACCTCCATAAACGAGAAACATGTCCTTGGTCCTTTTCAGGTATTCCAGGATATTCTTGACCGTTGTCTAGTGATCCACTCCTGGATTACTTTGGTCCCTCCCTGCTAGACTTATAGCAAGGCACACATCAGGTCTGGTACACAGCATTGCATACATGATAGAGCCTATAGCTGAAGCATATGGAATGACTTTCATTTTCTCTCTATCTTCTGAAGTGGTTGGGCATTGAGTCTGACTCAATTTCACGCCTTGTAATACAGGCAAGAACCCTTTCTTTGCTTGATACATTTTGAACTTCTTCAAAACTTTATCAAGGTATGTACTTTGTAAAAGTCCAATCAAGCGTCTTGATCTATCTCTATAGATCTTGATGCCCAATATATAAGCAGCTTCACCGAGGTCTTTCATTGAAAAATTCTTATTCAAGTATCCTTTTATGCTATTCAGAAATTCAGTATCATTTCCGATCAGCAATATGTCATCCACATATAATATCAGAAATGCTACAGAGCTCCCACTCACTTTCTTGTAAATACAGGCTTCTCCAAAAGTATGTATAAAACCATATGCTTTGATCACACTATCAAAGCGTATATTCCAACTCCGAGAGGCTTGCACTAGTCCATAAATATATCGCTAGAGCTTGCACACTTTGTTAGCACCTTTTGGATCAACAAAACCTTCTTGTTGCATCATATACAACTCTTCTTTAAGATATCCATGACGGAATGCAATTTTGACATCCATTTGACAAATTTTATAATCATAAAATGCGGCAATTGCTAACATGATTCGGACAGACTTAAGCATCGCTACGGGCGAGAAGGTCTCATCGTAGTCAACTCTTGAACTTGTCGAAAACCTTTCGCAACAAGTCGAGCTTTGTAAACAGTAACATTACCGTAAGCGTCGGTCTTCTTCTTGAAGACCCATTTGTCCTCTATTGCTTGCCGATCATCGGGCAAGTCAACCAAAGTCCACACTTTGTTCTCATACATGGATCTCATCTTAGATTTCATGGCCTCAAGCCATTTTGCGGAATCTGGGCTCATCATCGCTTCCTCATAGTTCGTAGGTTTGTCATGGTCAAGTAACATGACCTCCAGAATAGGATTACCGTACCATTCTGGTGCGGATCTTACTCTAGTTGACCTACGCGGTTTGGTAGTAACTTGATCAGAAGTTTCGTGATGATCATCATTAGCTTCCTCACTTACTGGTGTAGGAATCACTGGAACTGTTTTCTGTGATGAACTACTTCCCAATAAGGGAGCAGGTATTGTTACCTCATCAAGTTCTACTTTCCTCCCACTCACTTCTTTTGAGAGAAACTCCTTCTCTAGAAAGGATCCATACTTAGCAATGAATATCTTGCCTTCAGATCTGTAATAGAAGGTGTACCCAACAGTTTTCTTTGGGTATCCTATGAAGACACATTTCTCCGATTTGGGTTCGAGCTTATCAGGTTGAAGCTTTTTCACATAAGCATCTGTAACACCCTCGATGTGACTATAGCTCTCACGTGTCGAGGCACGACTTAGAGGAATAACCGCATTGAAGGCATATGTCGCAAGTTAGGCAATCATCACAACATCCCATGTAATATAGATAATAAAAGGGGAGATAACATAGTTGGCTTACACTCACCACGTCAATCAAGGTACATAAATAACATTACATCATTCAAACACTCATGGCCCGACTACGGCGCCAAAATAAAAGATAACCCAACATGCGACACGGTCCCGATCACCCCAACTGGGCACCACTACTGATCATCAGGGAAAGACACATAGTATCATTGAGAGTCCTCGTCGAACTCCCACTTGAGCTCGAGCGCATCACCTGGAGCGGAATCATCAGGCCCTGCATCTGGTGTAATAGTAATCTGTGAGCCACAGGGACTTAGCAATCTCGCACCCTCGCGATCAAGACTATTTAAGCTTAATAGGTATGGCAAGGTAAATATATGTGGAGCTGCAGCAAGCGACTAGCATATATGGTGGCTAAGCTGTTCGCAAAAGAGAGCGAGAAGAGGAGGCAAGGCGCGAGCGAGAAACTAGAGGGCAACCTGCGCAAACATTACTCCAACACCGTGTCCACTTCCCGGACTCCGCCAAGAAGAGGCCATCATGGTAACTCATACGGTTGATTCATTTTACTTAAATTAAGGTTCAAGTTATCTACAACCGGACATTAACAAATTCCCATCTGCCCATAACCGTGGGCACGGCTTTCAAAAGTTCAAATCCCTGCAGGGGAGTCCCAACTTAGCCCATGACAAGCTCTCACGGTCAACGAAGGAATAGACCTCCTCCCAAGACGTTCCGATCAGACTCAGTATCTCGGTTCTTCAAGACACTTCAACAGGTTAAAACAAATCCAGCAAGACCGCCCGAATGTGCCAACAAATCCTGATAGGAGATGCACATATCTCTTTCTCAGGGCACACTCAGATTGTCCTAGGTACGGGTAGGCCAGCCCAGAGTTGCCCCTGGTGGCCACCGACAGCTGACAGGTGGACCAACACTCAGAGGAGCACTGGCCCGGGGGGGTTAAAATAAGATGACCCTCGGGCTCCGAAAACCCAAGGGAAAAAGAGGCAAGGTGGCAAATGGTAAAACCAAGGTTGGGCATTGCTGGAAAAGCTTTAATCCAGGCGAACTATCAAGGGGTTCCCATTATAACCCAACCGCGTAAGGAACGCAAAAATCCGGGAACATAACACCGATATGACGGAAACTAGGGCGGAAAGAGTGGAACAAAACACTAGGCGAGAGGCCGAGCCTTCCACCCTTTACCAAGTATATAGATGCATTAAGATAACATGGCAATATAATGATATCCCAACAAGTAAAATAATGTTCCAACAAGGAACGGTCTCCAATCTTCACCTGCAACTAGCAACGCTATAAGAGGGGCTAAGCGAAGCGGTAACATAGCCAATCAACGGTTTGCTAGGACATGGTGGGTTAGAGGTTTGACATGGCAATTTGGGAGGCTTGAAAGCAAGTGGTAGGCATCGTAGCATTGGCATAGCAAAAGAGCGAGCATCTAGCAAAGCAAAGATAGTAGTGATTTCGAGGGTATGATCATCTTGTCTGCAAAGTTGTCAGAGTTGACTGGATCCTCGAAAGCAAACTCAATGGGCTCCTCGTTAGCGAACTCGTCTCCCGGCTCTACCCAAACAAGACAAACAAGCAACAAGGACACAATCAACCATGTGCAAAGCTCAAACAATATGATGCAAAGATGGTATACTATGCGGGATGTGATGCGGGATGCATATGTAAGATTTGACAAGGAATGCATGAACCTGGCTTCAACTTGGGAATCCAAGTGTTGCACTGGAAAGATGAGATGAAATCGCTTGAAAACGATATAAAGAACACCGGAATCGGAGTTACGGTTTGGAAATGACAAGCAATTCAAATATGACCACGTTCTGCGATTTACAGCAAGTAGCCATCTAAATGCAACGAGATGAACATGCTACAGCACCCAAACATGGCATAAAAATACATGGCAGGGATGCATTCATGATGCTTAACAAAAGTCTACCACTGAGCTACGGCCAATTCATCCATTAACAGGTTCAAACAAGCATGGCAAAAATGCATATGACAAACAGATTTCAGACTTAGTGAAACTAACACTTGTCTGGAATTTCAGATCAGGTAGCACTCTTCGGAGCAACAAAACTATATGCTACAGGACCTGAACATGGCAAAGTAAAGCATGGCATGGAGCTACTCAAAGAGCTTAACAAAAGTCCCTTAGTGACCTTGAGCCAAAAGGGATCAGAAAATACAATTGCAAGCATGTGAACATGGCAAAAACATAATCAGTTCTCAGACTTAATGAAAACTAGAGCATGCTGAAACAGATATCAAGTAGGCATGTTTACGAGCTCGATGCACTCAATACGGAGCATGTCATGACAAGCTAAGCATACACCCATCAAGAATACACAAAATGCAAGCTAGACATGGCAAGAACAATAGCATAGCATGCACAGATCAACTACAACATCCTCGGCAAAATCGCTAACAAGTAGACAATCTGCCCAAATTTACCAAATAGCAAAGGTAGACCTCGATTGACTCAAGCTAGGTTGCTCCATAATTGCAAACAAAGACACGGACCGATATAGCACTACAAGATTAACAAAACATCCTTACTGATCATCCTCAAAAGAGGCATGGATCACTAGGAAACAACATGAACATAAGGCCATATGAGATAAACAGGACAAAGACTTAGTGGAAATGCTAAGTCCCTGGAATCAGCATTACCAAGTGCCTCACTTTGCAAGCTTGTGCTAGTCACCACACACATCACAAAAATACATGGGTTGCACCTCTGGAAAGATGGCAAAACCCTAAACAAAACACATGTAGAGCTCACGGGCATATCATGCACACAATAATCATGGCAAAAATGACAAATATCTAAATGGAGTAGCAGATCTGACAATTATCTCAAGTAGCACTCTTCTAACAACATTTCGGGCATCAAGAAGAACTCAAATGAAAAAGATGCAATGGAATGAAATGATGTGCTCTCTGAGGCGAACAATTTGATATGCTATATGCCAAAAACAGAGCTACAGATGCGGAGATATAGCATGATGAACATGAGCACATGAACTAGGGTTAGGAACAAAAGTCAACCCCGATCCAAAATTCAGATCTAGATCCGGCCGACGCGGTTTACGAGGTTGGACCTCGAGCTCGCCGGAGAGGAGGTGGGCCGCTGGAGTTGCTCGGGGAGGCGGCGTGCGGCTCGCTGGAGGGGTAGCCGGCGCGGGCTCCGGGTGCGGCGGGGCGGCGCGGTCGGTGGTGGCGTCGGACGGCGCGGGCGAGGCCGGGCCAGGGTGGCGCGGGCGAGGTCGGCTGCGGGAGGTGCGGCGGCTCGGCGAGGAGGCGGCCGCCGGTGCGGCGGAGTGGCGGCCGGAGCCGGGAAGGACACGGCGCGACGCGAGGGGCTTCGGGGCCCAGTCGGGCGAAGGAGAGGGTCGGCCCCGGGCCTCGCGGGCCGGCGGTGGGAGGCGGTGCGGCGGGACACGTGGCGGCCTAGGATTGGCAGCGGCGGGATGTCCGGCGCGGACCGGACAATGTCTGGCGCGGCGGAGACGATTTTTAGGGTTTCGAGGGAGAAGGAGATCCGGATTCGGAGGGGGTCTTTATATAGACATAGGAGGAGCTAGGAGAGTCCAAATGAGGTGCGGTTTTCGGCCACGCGATCGTGATCGAACGCTCTAGATGATGGAGAGGGTTTTGGTGGGTTTTGGGGCCAAATTGGAGGGGTGTTGGGCTGCAACACACACGAGGCCTTTTCGGTCCCTCGGTTAACCGTTGGAGCATCAAACGAAGTCCAAATGATACGAAACTTGACAGGCGGTCTACCGGTAGTAAACCAAGGCCGCTTGGCAAGTCTCGGTCCAATCCGGAAATGTTTAATCCCCACACACGAAAGAAAAGTAGAAATGACCACCGGAGGAGAACGAAGCGCCGGAATGCAAAACGGACAACGGGGAAAATGCTCGAATGCATGAGATGAACACGTATGCAAATGCAATGCACATGATGACATGATATGAGATGCATGACAACGGTAACAACAGACGGAGACAAAAACCCGAACCCGAGAAAATAAAATAACTTAAGGCCGGAAACGGCAAGAGTTGGAATACATATTGGGAAAGTCATATCCGGGGTGTTACAGCATCGCAGCCCCAATTAAACTTTAAGAAACGACAAATTGTTTTTCTTGCCAAACCACAGTTCATAAGGTGTCGTCTCAACGGATTTAGATGGTGCTCTATTTAACGTGAATGTAGTCGTCTCTAAAGCATAACCCCAAAATGATAGCAGTAAATCAGTGAGAGGCATCATAGATCGCACCATATCTAATAAAGTGCGGTTACGACGTTGGGACACACCATTACGCTGTGGTGTTCTAGGTGGTGCGAGTTGTGAAATTATTCTGCATTGTTTCAAATGAAGACCAAACTCATAACTCAAATATTCTCCTCCATGATCAGATCGTAGAAACTTAATTTTCTTGTTATGATGATTTTCCACTTCACTCTGAAATTCTTTGAACTTTTCAAATGTTTCAGACTTATGTTTCATCAAGTAGATATACCCATATCTGCTCCAATCATCTGTGAAGGTAAGAAAATAATGATACCCGCTGTAAGCATCAACACTCATCGGACCGCATACATCAGTATGTACTATTTCCAACAAGTCTGTTGCTCGCTCCATTGTTCCGGAGAACGGAGCCTTAGTCATCTTGCCCATGAGGCATGGTTCGCAAGCATCAAGTGATTCCAAAATCCCATCAGCATGGAGTTTCTTCATGTGCTTTACACCAATATGACCTAAATGACAGTGCCACGAATAAGTTGCACTATCATTATTAAACTTATATCTTTTGGCTTCAATACTATGAATATGTGTATCACTACTATCAGGATTTAGTAAAAACAGACCACTCATCAAGGGTGCATGACCATAAAAGATATTATTCATATAAATAAAACAACCATTATTCTCTGATTTAAATGAATAACCGTCTCGCATCAAACAAGATCCAGATATAATGTTCATGCTCACGCTGGCACCAAATAACAATTATTTAGGCCTAAAACTAATCCCAAAGGTAGATGTAGAGGTAGCGTGTCGACGACGATCACATCGACTTTGGAACCATTTCCCACACGCATCGTTACCTCGTCCTTAGACAATCTTCGCTTAATCCGTAGCCCCTGTTTCGAGTTGCAAATATTAGCAACAGAATCAATATCAAATACCCAGGTGCTACTGCGAGCATTAGTAAGCTACACATCAATAACATGTATATAAAATATACCTTTCACTTTGCCATCCTTCTTATTCGCTAAATACTTCGGGCAGTTCCGCTTCCAGTGACTAGTTCCTTTGCAGTAGAACCACTCAGTCTCAGGCTTAGGTCCAGACTTGGGCTTCTTCACTTGAGCAACAACTTGCTTGCTGTTCTTCTTGAAGTTTCCTGCTTTCTTTTACCCTTTTTCTTGAAACGGGTGGTCTTGTTGACCATTAACACTTGATGCTCCTTCTTGATTTCTACCTCCGCAGCCTTTAGCATTGCGAAGAGCTCAGGAATTTTCTTATCCACCCCTTGCATATTATAGTTCATCATGAAGCTTTTGTAGCTTGGTGGCAGTGATTGAAGAACTCTGTTAATGACACTATTAACTCCCAGCTGAGTCAAGTGGTTCTGGTACCCAGACATTCTGAGTATATGTTCACTGACAAAACTATTCTCCTCCATTTTGTAGCTGTAGAACTTATTGGAGACTCCATATCTCTCAATTTGGGCATTTGCTTGAAATATTAACTTCAACTCCTGGAACATCTCATATGCTCCATGACGTTCAAAATGTCATTGAAGTCCCGGTTCTAAGCCGTAAAGCATGGCACACTGAACTATCGAGTAGTCATCAGCTTTGCTCTGCCAGGTGTTCACAACATCCGGCATTGCTCCTGCAGCGGGTTTGTCACCTAGAGGTGTTTCCAGGACGTAATTCTTCTGTGCAGCAATGAGGATAATCCTTAAGTTATGGACCCAGTCCGTGTAGTTGCTACCATCATCTTTCAACTTAGCTTTCTCTAGGAATGCATTAAAATTCAACGGAACAACAGCACGAGCCATCTATCTACAACAACATAGACATGCAAAATACTATTAGGTACTAAGTTCATGGTAAATTAAAGTTTAGTTAATCAAATTACTTAAGAACTCCCACTTAGATAGACATCCGTCTAATCATCTAAGTGATCACGTGATCCATATCAACTAAACCATGTCCGATCATCATGTGAGATGGAGTAGTTTTCAATGGTGAACATCACTATGTTGATCATATCTACTATATGATTCACTCTCGACCTTTCGGTCTCAGTGTTCTGAGGCCAAATCTACATATGCTAGGCTCGTCAAGTTTAACCCGAGTATTCCGCGTGTGCAAAACTGGCTCGCACCCGTTGTATGTGAACATAGAGCTTATCACACCCGATCATCACATGGTGTCTCGGCACGACGAACTGTAGCAACAGTGCATACTCAGGGAGAACACTTGTACCTTGAAATTTAGTGAGAAATCATCTTATAATGCTAACGCCGAACTAAGCAAAATAAGATGCATAAAGGATAAACATCACAGGCAATCAATATAAGTGATATGATATGGCCATCATCATCTTGTGCCTTTGATCTCCATCTCCAAAGCACCGTCATGATCACCATGATCACCGGCTTGACACCTTGATCTCCATCGAAGCATCGTTGTCATCTCGCCAACTATTGCTTCTACGACTATCGCTACCGCTTAGTGATAAAGTAAAGCAATTACATGGCGATTGCTTTTCATACAATAAAGCGACAACCATATGGCTGCTGCCAGTTGCCGATAACTCTGTTACAAAACATGATCATCTCATACAATAAAATTTAGCATCATGTCTTGACCATATCACATCACAACATGTCCTACAAAAACAAGTTAGATGTCCTGTACTTTGTTGTTGCAAGTTTTACGTGGTTTCTACGGGCTGAGCAAGAACCATTCTTACCTACGCATTAAAAACCACAACACGGTATAGTGATTGCTTTTTGATCTTCAGAAAGAACCCTGTTCATTGAATCCGATTCAACTAAAGTTGGAGAAACTGACACCCACTAGCCACCTGTGTGCGAAGCACATCGGTAGAACCTGTCTTGCGTAAGCATACACGTAATGTCGGTCTAAGCCGCTTCATCCAACAATACCATTGAATCAAGAATCAACTAGTGACGGCAAGAAATATGTATATACCCATGCCCACAACTCCTTTGTGTTCTACTCGTGCTATAACATCTACGCATAGACCTGGCTCGGATGCCACTGTTGGGGAACACAATAATTTCAAAATTTTCCTACGCACACGCAAGATCAATCATGGTGATGCATAGCAACGAGAGGGGAGCATGTAGTCCACGTACCCTCATAGACCGTAAGCGGAAGCGTTATGACAATGCGGTTGATGTAGTCATACGTCTTCATGATCCGACCGATCCTAGTACCGAAAGTACGACACCTCCGTGATCTGCACACGTTCGGCTCGGTGACGTCCCACGAACTCTCGATCCATCTGAGTGTTGAGGGAGAGCTTCGTCAGCACAACGGCGTGATGACGGTGATGATGAAGTTACCGGCGCAGGGCTTCGCCTAAGCACTATGACAATATGACCGAGGTGGATTATGGTGGAGGGAGGCACCGCACACGGCTAAGACAGTTTTCTGTTGTGTGTTCTAGGGTGCCCCATGCCCCCGTATATAAAGGAGCAAAGGGGAAGGCCTGACGGCCCTAGGGCGCGCTAAGGAGGGGAGGAATCCTCCTCCTAGTAGGAGTAGGATTCCTCCTTTCCTAGTCCTACTAGGAGGGGGAAGGAAGGAGTGGGAGAGGGGAAGGAAAGGGGGGCACCCCCTCCTAGTCCAATTCAGACTCAAGGGGGAGGGGGTGCGCGGCCTGCCCTGGTAGCCCCTCTCTTTCTCTCTCTCCACTAAGGTCCATCTAGACCCACTAGTTCCCCTGGGGGTTCCGGTAACCCTCCAGCACTCCGGTTTTCTCCGAAACCACCCGGAACACTTCCGGTGTCCGAATATAGCCGTCCAATATATCAATCTTTATGCCTCAACCATTTCGAGACTCCTCGTCATGTCCATGATCACATCTGGGACTCTGAACAACCTCCAGTACATCAAAACACATAAACTCATAATACCGATCGTCACCGAACGTTAAGCGTGTGGACCCTACGGGTTCGAGAACTATGTAGACATGACCGAGACATGTCTCCGGTCAATAACCAATAGCGGAACCTAGATGCTCCTATTGGTTCCTACATATTCTACAAAGATCTTTATTGGTCAAACTGCATAACAACATACGTTGTTCCCTTTGTGATCGGTATGTTACTTGGCCGAGATTCAAGCGTCGGTATCTCAATACCTAGTTCAATCTCGTTACCGTCAAGTCTCTTTAATCATTTTGTAATGCAACATCCCGTAACTAACTCATTAGTAACATTGCTTGCAAGGCTTATAGTTATGTGCATTACTGAGAGGGCCCAGAGATACCTCTCTAATACATGGAGTGACAAATCCTAATCTCAATCTATGCCAACTCAACAAACACCATCGGAGACACCTATAGAGCATATTTATAGTCACCCAGTTACATTGTGACGTTTGATAGCACACTAAGTGTTCCTCCAATATTCAGGAGTTGCATAATCTCATAGTCATAGGAACATGTACAAGTTATGGTGAAAGCAATAGCAGTAAACTAAACGATCATCGTGCTAAGCTAACGGATGGGTCTAGTCAATCACATAATTCTCTAATGATGTGATCCTGTTCATCAAATGACAACTCTTTGTCCATGGCTAGGAAACTTAACCATCTTTGATTAACGAGCTAGTCAACTAGAGGCATACTAGTGACACTCTGTTTGTCTATGTATTCACACATGTACTAAGTTTCCGGTTAGTACAATTCTAGCATGAATTATAAACATTTATCATGATATAAGGAAATATAAATAAGAACTTTATTATTGCCTCTAGTGTATATTTCCTTCAAATAAGGGCCGACTCAATGGATATCCAAGGCTCCACCGCAATGGAGAACAGGTCTGGGAACCTGGCAGCGAAAGGGGAGTCCCCAGCCCACTCGTCGAACCAAAACAAGGTGGAAGACCCAGAGCCGACCGAAATGGAGGTCCCAATGCGGAGAACCGGGAGCAACTGGATGACGGACTACCAGAACTGGGAACCTCCTGTCCTCATGCAGAAGGCAAGGGGTTGACCACGCAGGTATTTGTTCCGGATGATTTACAACCAAAGGCCACCCTCACCATTCACAATGCGCCATAGCCATCGAGTGAGGAGGGCTAGGTTCATGCATTTGGAGGACATAATGCCAAGGCCGCCTTGATCCCTAGGCTTGTAGACTTTGGTCCATCATACCATATGGTACTTCTTCTTATCGCCCTCTCCAGCCCAGTAGAAGCGGGCTTGGACCGAACCGATCTCATGGTGCAACGTTTCGGGCAAGCTATAGAAACTGGTGATGAACAAGATGAGGCTGGACAAGGATGAGTTAATGAGGATCGTTCGGGCCACTTTAGACAGCCATCGGCCCTGCCAGGGCTCGATACGGTGCTAAAGCTTGAGACCGAGGACCTAAGATCCGCCACGGGGAGCCGAGAGTCGCTAATGGGGATCCCCAGGTAGGTGGTGGGGAAGGATCCGAGCCGACAATTGAGTCGGTTAGTGGTACTCTGGCTATCGGCAGGAGGGAAGCCAAGCACCATGACCTCGCTCTTATCGAAGTTTATTTTGAGGCCCGACAACTGTTGGAAGCAAAGCAACAGAAATTTCAAGTTCACGATATCGGCCTCCAAGCCTTCCACCATAATAATGGTGTCATCTGCATATTGGAGGAGGGAAACACCCCCGCCCTCCACGAGGTGCGGTACTATGCCATGGATGTGTCCCACAGCCTTATCATTATCAAGGACAGAGGTCATGGTATCAACCACCATGTTGAACAAAAACAGAGAGAAGGGGTCTCCCTGCCTAACCCCACATAGGGTGGGGAAATAGGGCTCAATATCTCCATTAATGTTAATCGCGATGTGCCCAGAGGACACCATCTGCATGACCCATGTGACCTAGCAGTCGTCGAACCCTTTCCTAAACAACACTTCTCGAAGGAAGGGCCAGCTAACCGTGTCATAGGTTTTGTGTAAGTCTATTTTCAGGAAGATTGCTTTGAGGTTTTTAGACCGAACCTTGTGCATAACTTCATGAAAGACAAGGACCCCATCCAGAATATATCGGCCTTGGATGAAGGTGGACTGGTCCGGGTGGGTGATGCATCCGCCAAAGGGGCCACCCTATTGGAGTGCCCCTTGGCCAGAATGCGGAAGATCACATTGATCACCGTAATCGGGCGGAACTGCCGAATGTCCGAGGCCCCAGGCACCTTGGGGATCAAGGTGATGATCCTATAGTTAAGGCGATGGAGGTCAATGGTGCCCATATAGAACTCATCAAAGAGGGCCATGACCTCGGGCTTTATGGCCGACCAGAAGGTCTAGAAGAACTTCACCGGCAGGCCATCGAGGCCAGGGGTGGACGACCGGTTCATTCCTTTGATTGCCGCCCAAACTTCATCCTTAGTGAACGGAGCTGTGAGCATGGCATTCTCCTCCACCGAGATGCACTGAGTTCCGACCCAGAAGTCGGGAGTGAGGGTCAAGCTACCCTAAGGGGGGCGGAAAAGAGGGCTTTATTGAAGCCATCGATGTGGGCCCAGATGTCGGTCTGGCATTGCCGTAGAGTCTCCCCATCCCACAACAAAGGGATGGTATTCCGTCGCCTACGACCGTTGGCGGTGGCCTAGAAGTAGGCTATGTTGGCGTCAACCTTAAGGACCACTTTTGGGTCCCCTGTAGGCGCCAGTATGCCTCTTCGTCGAAATATATGACCGTGAGCTGGCCCTCAAGGTCATACCGAAGCATCCACTGATCGAGGGCTAGTCCCATCGAGTTAGCCCGGAAGTCTAGAGCTTGGATGTAGGTGAGGAGGGCTTTCTTATGCTCCCGCGGGTCTCGACCGAGGTTCGATCTCCAGCCCTTCATGAACTGGTGAGAGAGCTTGGCACAGAAGTGCGAGTCATCCACCACCGATATAGATCCATGGGGGCAATCCGGGCCTCCAACCAGCGGGCACGAATGGCGTCCGCGAAGCCGTTCTGGTTAAGCCAGAATGTCTCAAAGCGGAACCTGGGCGCGGTGGGTGGGCACTCGTCCAGGGAGGACAGGAGCAGGGGGACGTGATCTGAGCCAATACGAGTAATGACTCGGAGGGAGGCAAGGGGGCATTGAAGCTCCCACTTAGGCGAGACCAAGATGCGGTCGAGCATGGAGCGGGTTGGGTTAGCTTGGCGATTGCTCCAGGTGAATCTGGCACCAATCTATATAATTCCTTCAGTGTGAGATCGGCGATGCAGTCATTGAACATCTACATCTGAGGGAAGTTAACCAAGTCATTGTTCTTGTCCTCCATAAAGCGGAAGAGGTTGAAGTCACCGCCTACTACAATCTGCAGGTTGGCGGCCGACACCTCCCTCGTGAGTTTGTCAAGGAATGATGTGGAGCGGCAATGGTCAGCGGGGCCGTAGACGATGATGATCTCCCACTTGAAGTTGAGAGCACGCTCGAACAGCTCCATACTGACAAAGAATTCGCCCTTGTCCATGCCACCCACCTCAAAAGTGGCATCCTTAACTCCGAGAAGGATGCCACCCGAGTGCCCAGTGATCCCACTAGAAGGGAGCCAATGCCAGGCAAACATGTGGGTGCTCAGCCGTTCAAGCTCCGACAAGGAGAATTCTATGCGCATGATCTCTTGGATCGCAACTATGTCTATCCGCTCATCACGCATGTACTCGATGAGTTGGCGGCGTCGGACATCTTGGCCGAAACCGCGGATATTCCAGAAAAGGGTCAGCATCAAGCTGCCATCGGGGGGCTTGCTTGACCCCAGGACACAAGAGGCGCTTTGGGTGCGGAGGGTGGCGGTGTGAGAGCGAGTGCGACCCCGAATCTCCACGGCCACCGACAGAGCCTGGCGACCTGATGGGGTGGCAGCGAGGGCACCACCGGACTCGGGGGAAGGGTGGCTAAGTGTGCACGAGCGGCCACCAGCCATACATCCAGGATTTCATGAGCCCGGATTGCCTCGATCTGGACTAAGGGGGGAGCCACCTCCCCCCTAAAAACTATCACGGAGTCAGCATAAACCTTGGCAAAGTGACCAAGTGGGACCTACTCTAAGGCAGAGAACGAACAAGTAGCGGGATTAGCTGGGATGAGTGGAGTACCTGGCTCAAGGTTGTGGGCCGCGGCCCTAAGCTCTGCATGCTCCAGGAAGGTCAGAGCCGGGCTGCCGGCCGGCCGAGCAGCATCAATCCGGGCGCTACGCTGAGAGAATGTCTCTGGGGTCTGTTGGGGAACGTAGCATGCAATTCCAAAAAAATTCCTACGATCACGCAAGATCTATCTAGGAGATGCATATCAACGAGAGGGGGAGAGTGTGTCCACGTACCCTCGCATAGACCGAAAGGAGAAGAGTTAGGTTAACACGGTTGATGTAGTCGAACATCTTCGCGATCCAACCGATCAAGTACCGAATGTACGACACCTCCGAGTTTAGCACACATTCATCTCAATGACGTCCTTCGAACTCTTGTTCTAGCAGAGGGTCGAGGGAGAGTTTCGACAGCACGACAGCGTGGTGACGGTGATGTGATCCGCGCAGGGCTTCGCCCAAGCATTACAACGCTATGACCACTAGAGGCTGTGTTGGTTTTGATTCAACTACATGCATGAACATGTACCAAGTCAAGCCACTCGAACATTCAGAGGAGGATGCCATATCATCATACTACATCACAATCATCTTAATGCTATGTTGATATCCAAGATAAATCATTATCCACTCCCAGCTACTTATGCATGGCATGAGAAACTATAATCTCTAATTGTCATTGCAAACATGTTTAATCATAATGGGCTGAATCATGGGCACTAGGTTAAACCTATTTACACAGACAAGACAAGTCGAGTTCATACCATTTTCTCTTTGCCACGGCCAGCTCATCGAATATCGACATTATTGCCTTTCACTTGCATGACCGAATGATATGAAAATAATAATAGTGCAAGAGTGCCATGGACTAAGCTGGAATCTGCAAAACAATTTATTCAACAGGAGAAGACAAGTTAAAATGGGCTCTTTATTAGTTCAATAATTATTCATATGAGAGCCACTCAATATTTTCATCATGGTCTTCTCCTCAGTACAACTCAAATAAAAGAAAAGAATTTCAAAGAAACACACTGAAATATTTTTTGAGTTTTTGGTTTTTCTTCAACAAGCAAAAACGAGAAAAACTATTTACATGGGAAAGCTCCCAACAAGCAAAAGAAGAACCAGGAAATCTTTTTGGGTTTTCTTTTTGGTGCTACTACTAAGCATGCATAGAAAATAAATTACTACAACTAATTTTTTTGGTTTTTCTAAAGTTTTTGAAACACACAAGAAGAAAGCAAGAAAATAAATCTAAGCATGGATGATACAACGAAAAAGTGTGAACACCGACCAATGAAATGATATGTGAACATGAATATAAAGTCAGTGAGAACACGTACTCCCCGAAGCTTAGGCTTTTGGCCTAATTTGGTAGTGAATCAGTAGCCCGGAGGGTAGTAGTCGGCGTGGTAGCTCACGGAGGCTCTTGGGGTAGAGGCCTCAGTACGCCGTGTCGCCAACACTACTACGTTGTGAGCTCGGGCCTCGCTCTCAAGAACAAAATATCTTTCCTTGTTGTGATAATCAAAGAGCGCAGGAGCAGGCAAAGATGTGTCCACAACATGTGATTGGTTAAACAAAAGATTATAAGTCAAGTTATCATCCCTTCCTGAGAGAATCTTATGCTCTTTTAGAGCATCAAAATCTAAATATCGAGTGGGTAGGATAGGGTCAAAGGGAAGAGGTGAAACACCTAGTCCTCGTGCTAAATGTGTGGCATAAATTCCACTATAGAACCAGCCACTTTTGGCATTATGCTGAAGTCTACGTGCAACAATCGCTCAAAGGTTATAATTCCTTTCACCAGTGAGAGCGGTGTGAATGAGGCTCAAGTCTGGCGAACAAAGTATGCTACAGTCTTGCTTGCCTACTATGCATTTCCCGTTAACTGATGCAAGGTACTGAATTGCAGGAAAGTGAATGCTCTTTATTCTTCCTTGCCTTACTCCCCTATTTTTACTGTAACAAAGGCTAGTCAAGAAAGACTCATACGTAGCCTTTGCCGGTGAAGGAAATATGCCCTAGAGGCAATAATAAAGTTGTTATTTATATTTCCTTATATCATGATAAATGTTCATTATTCATGCTAGAATTGTATTAACCGGAAACTTAGTACATGTGTGAATACATAGACAAACAGAGTGTCACCAGTATGCCTCTACTTGACTAGCTCGTTAATCAAAGATGGTTAAGTTTCCTAGCCATGGACAAGAGTCATCATTTGATGAACGGGATCACATCATTAGAGAATGATGTGATTGACTTGACCCATCCGTTAGCTTAGCACTATGATCGTTTAGTTTATTGCTTTTGCTTTCTTCATAACTTATACATGTTCCTGTGACTATGAGATTATGCAACTCCTGAATACCGGAGGAACACCCACTACAAAAAATACACTTTCGTGATGATACGTGTTTGTCACAGTAGGTCGCTTTTTTTGTCATGCATATACATTCATGACAAATTTATGACAGAATCAAGATAGTCATACATGTGCTGTCGTAGAAGTGTTCCATGACATTACCAAAATTATCATCACGGAAGTGTGCACTTCCATGACGATAAATCGCGCGTCACAGAAGTGCTTTCGTTAAGGGTGACCGACACATGGCATCCACCATAATGGAACGCGGTTAAGCTATCGGGTCGGGTTTTGGATCCGATAACCCGTTAACAGCCCTGACCAATGGGGATTTTCCACGTGTAAAATCATCATTGGCTGGAGGAAACACGTGTCGGCTCATCGTTGGGACAGATGTCATCCACTCATTGGACAGAAGGCGCCTATGATACGTCGACACGTGGCACGGCCCAACAGAGGCCCATTCCTGTGAAAAGGCCGGCCCGTTTGACTTGGTCAAAAGGTGGCGGGCCGGCCCATGGAAAGCCTGTTAACGGCCTGTTCGCATATAGCCCATTTACAGCCCGCTAACCCAAGGCCCGTTATGCCCTATCCGAATTAGGCCCAGTAGCGTCATCTGGGCCATCCAATATGATTCCAGCCCGTTTTCACTTTTGGCCCATGTATGGCCCATGACGTCTTTCGGCCCATATGAGGCCCTATGTAACTCTTGGCCTATTAACGGCCGTGGTGAAACTGGCCCGTAATGAACAGTGTATCACTTTACACCCATTAACGGCCCGTGGTGAAACTGGCCCGTAATGAACAGTGTATCACTTTATACCCATTAACGGCCCGTTATTCCGTTGGGCCGTTTCCAGCCCATGTTATCTTTCGGCCTTCTCAGAGCCCATTTATTCTTGGGCTCATTTCCAGCATTCGTTTACTTACGGCCCGTTACTGTCATTTTCTGCTTGTGGGCCAAATTCAGCCCGTGGTTACAGTCGGCCCGTTTGTGGTCCGTTAATACGTTGGGCCGTTTTCATAGCGTCATCAAATACGGCCTATTAACGATGGCCCGTTATGGTCGGCCCATGAACGGACGATTCCAACTCTAGCCCGTTTACGGCCATAATGCGGCCTGTTATTGGCCCATGTTTGGCCAATCATACGCCGTATAAGGCCATTGATGAACGGCCCGTAGAAGGCCCATTGTTTCTACGCCAAGGCCTTTCCGTAGAAGGCCTACTGTTTCTACGGCCCGTAGAAGGCCCACTGCTTCTACGGCCCGTAGGAGGCCTAGTGTCACTACAGTAAATATTAGCCCATGGTTATTGTGGCCTAGTTTTAAAAAATAGGTTATTGCAGCCACTAGCAAACCGCGGAAAAAGAACTGCACTGACTACAAGCAAACAAATAAACAAGACAACAAGGAAATAAATAAGCAAGCAACTTATGCTAGGCTATCACGGCTATTACACATATTACATCCACTGGGCATCAAAGTTCGCCACCAGTGCAAATATAGGGAACAAAGCAGCATATAAACGCCGCAGCAAAACAAGTCCAGAACTGAAACCACTTCAGAAGAGTTCAAGAAACAATATCCTGGGTACCCATAATGCTGGCAAGATGCTTAGCAAGCTTATTAACTTTCTCTTGTTTGGCGCTTAAATCCTCCAGCGCTTGCTGTTGCACAAGAAAGTACGCATCTGAATTCTGCAGGGACTTCCTCAGTCCTTCGGCTTCTTGCCGCAGCACAGCTGACTGATGCCTTTCAGCTTGTAGCTGAGACTGAAGAAGCCGAAGTGATTCAGGCAGCGAGTTCGAAGAGCTTGTGCCAGCGGTACTGGCCAGTAACTCGAACACTACATCAACGCAGGACTGTGGGGTTTTCTCACTGTCTACAAGATCGTTTTTATCACCTTTCTTGGAGACCAACAGGGTTGTCTCACTATCTTGAACCTTATCTGCATTACTTTCTCTACCATTGCATAGTGGGGTGCTCTTCTCCAATATTCTGTTTGCATACTACAAGAGAAACAAGCAGACACATCACAGGTTTAGCTTGTAGTATACGAAACTCATTTTGGTAAACCGGTTCAGTAGTAAGGTGGACAGGATAACAGCATGAAACAAACATATATCTATGTACTATGGTCACTGTATTGTCCATATCATTCTAGTTTATGTTCCCTAATCAAGATAGAGACACAGTTCAACTCATATATTTTTAAGACACAACAGCATAGACAGAATATAAGTGTGAGAAACTACACAACATTGGCAGCACTTGTAATGTGCATCACATGAGAACATAACTGTTTATACAACTTAAACTGAAATCAACATAGAGCAAGAAGTTAGAACAGCAATCCAGTTAAAGAAATAGGTTTAAAACATACCTGTTGCGCCATTGGAGTTTCAATTGGATCCTTCAAATTCGAAAGTAGTTGGTATGAGTAAATACAGTGATGCAACAGCAAAGGAGTATGGACCATAGCTACGGAATCTGACCTGAGAACAGTTGCTCTTCTGCTTTAAACGTGGAGTTTGGGTTAGCTGTGGTGGTCTTCGTGCTTTGGGCACTGCAGTAGCTTTACAAACTGCTCGTGTGGGGGTACTCTGTGGTGGACATGGTGCTTTGTCAACTATAAGTGGGTTACTATCCGCTGGGGTTGCGGTTAGATGGGTTGTAGCTGGTTCTCTGCCCAACGGTGTAAGTGTGCAATCTGGAAGAGTCTCGATTATGTGTGGTGGGGCTAGTTTGTGGGCCAGTACAACCATGGTTCTATCTGCATCGACGGGTAGCACTGTCTTTTGTGAAGAACGGGTTTTTGCTCCCTTAGATACTGCCATCACCCCCTCCAATTCAAATGGCTGATAAACAAGAAAAGAAATTGAACGTACAGACATTGTATGATAGACAGATGTGGTAATTCACATATATGTTGTCTAACCAAACAGGACAGCATGACACAATTTCACATATATGATGCCTAACTAAACAGGATAGCATGACACAGTTTCAGATATATGATGGATAACTTAACAGGATATAATGGCATAATTCAACATATGATGAGTACCTAAACAGGATGACATGACAAAACTATATGATGTCTTTCTAAAATAGGTTGGGATGAAATAATTCACATACATGTTGTCTAAGTATACAGGATGGCATGATATAATTGACATAATTGATTCATATACTAAGCAGCTGGCACTCGCATGTATGATCTCTAAACTAAGCAGATAGAATTCAATATTGTGCATATGATGTCTAAACTAAGCAATGCAAGACACCATATGCATCATATGAGAAATATAAACATTGCAACTTAGAGCATACACCTCAGGTGGGATATAGGACTGGTCATCTGTCTCTGAATCCTCCTCTGAGGAGCTCCCTGTAACCATCGAGATATATGCTTCAACAGGTACCATTGCCTGCTCTGAAGACCTTGTTTTCACTCCAGATTTTTCCATAACCGGCTCAAATGGCTGATACACATGAAGAGTAGTTCAATATACACAGATTGTCGACAAATGGAATACGTAATGAAAAAAAAGATGGCATGAGATAATTCACATATATGATGCCTGGCTCCATGGCGGTGCATAATTCACATATATGATAACTGGCTGAAAAACATGGCATTGCATAATTCACATATCTGATATAGAAAGCAAACAGGAGGCATTCACACAAAGCATGTCTAATCTAAGCAGATGGCATGGCAATGCAAGACACCATATGCATGATATGAGCAATATAACCCAGCCAAGTTAGAGCATGCACCTCGGGGGGGGGGATACGACTGGTCATCTCTCTCTGAATCCTCCTCTGAGGAGCTATCTGTAACCAGCAAGAAATCTGCATCGACAGGTAGCACTGACTGCTCAGAAGACCTTGTTTTCACTCCAGATTTTCCCATGACCGACTCAAATGGCTGATGCACAGGAAGAGTAGATGAATGTATAAACATTGTTGACAAATGGAATACATTATGGAAAAAAATATGGCACGATACAATTCACATATACGATGACTGGCTAAACAGGATGGCATTGCATGATTCACGTATATGATGCCTGGCTAAAGAAGATGGCATTGCATAATTCCCATATACTCCCTCCGTTCCTAAATATTTGTCTTTTTAGAGATTTCAAATGGACTACCACATACGGATGTATATAGACATATTTTAGAGTGTAGATTCACTCATTTTGTTCCGTATGTAGTCACTTGTTGAAATCTCTAAAAAGACAAATATTTAGGAATGGTGGGAGTATGATATAGAAACCAAACAGGTGGCATTCACACAAAGCAAATCTAAACTAAGCTGATGACATATAAGATGTATAATGTAAGCAATGCAAGGCGCCATATGCATGATATGACCAACATCAGCATGCCAGGTTAGAGCAAACACCTCAGGTGGTAAACAGGCGTGGTCGGCTCCTTCTGAATCTCCATCTGAACAGTTATCTTCCTCTGGAATACAATCTGGAAATGCAGGAGGGGGGCACTTCGCCCACCATGGAGCGGCGTCTGCATGACATTATATTCGCACGCAACGGTCTTCTCTTTTTCTCTACATGTTCAGTACGATTGTGTACAATATCTGACATGCATAATAAAAAAATAGTTAGATTTTGTAAGGCCTAAGGGGTGCATGCAAAAATCAAGACTGATGGTAGCAAACGAGTGGATGGATCCAAAACTAATGATAGCAGGTAGATTATAGCTTCAGTTTAAAAAGATAGACAATGGATCATCTATTGTTTGTTGCCCACCCAACATGAACCACATAGAAGACCCCAGATGAACCAGATAGTAGACAGATACTATTCGTTGCTGGCTCGATATGAGACCCATGGGCAATTCAAAACTCAAGATTGAACGATAAAGTAGCAGGTAATAATAACCGATGTATAACGTAAGCAAACACGAAAGACTGCGACCTCTCTTCCGGAACTGTGTAGTCCTCAGGTTCATCTGCTCAGTCGATGATGGTAATGCAGTTGGCGTGGCTGCCGGCAACGGGGAAGATGATCTGAGGCGGCGAAAGGAAGTCTGCAGGGGGGATCTCTGCTGCAGTGAACGCTTCTGTCGATGGTGCACCTCAGGTGGGGTGGATGACGGCACGGCAGGAGCAGGACATAACACACAGAGTTTTCTTTGACGCCTATCTGAAAATGAAGTAAATCTGTAAGGGCTCCTTAGAATTGGAGGATTCTATAAACGCAGGGACAGGAAAAACACAGGAATAGGATAGGAATGCACGTGCAAAACAGAGCATTTGGAAACATAGGATTTCAGTCAACCTGGGTGTTTGGCTCACATGAATTGGAAGAACAGAGGAATGGAGAAACAAAGTGATGCGACGAGTGTACAACCTCTTTGGCATAGCCTTGTGGACCTCAGCATCATTGGGTTGGACGTGGAGGATGGTGATGATGCTGGTGTGACTGTCGGAGGCGGGGAAGAAGATCCGAGGCCTCTGGAAACGGCGCCGAGGGTACTGCTCCGCTGTGATGGACGGTTCCGTCGTTGGAGCAGCTCCGCTAAGGTGTACGGCGACGAGGCTGAAGCATGACAAGACAGACAACGTTAATCTGAAGTGGGACCCTAATATCATCTGCAATAGATGATGTAAAATACATCACCAAAAAGTGCTAGATGTAAAACGCATCAGCCGCGCCACGGCCGCTCCGACAGATGCTGTAAGTACTGTTCACTCTGAACTTAACTGAAGAAAATGAACTTCACAGTCGAAACTGAATTTTACTGTCGAAACTGATTGAACTAGTAACAGAGCATTGCAATAGATGTTTAGGGCGTTCGAGCACTAGTAGCAGAGAAGCAGTGATCTAAATCAGCAGACGCTCGAGCAGGGAACGCACTAGCAGAGAGCAAGTCGTGCAGTAGCACCGCGAGCGAGTGCTAAAGCAGCAACTCCTGTAGCTGCCGGAGGTCGTGCAAGCAGCAGCAGCGCAAGCGAGAGCAAGAGCAGAGCAGCAGCACGAACGAAAGCAGGAGCAGTGCAGCAGCGCGACGACAGGAAGAACAGAGCCGCAGCGCGAGCGAGAGCCGGAGCAGCTGCAGCTAGTGCCGTTGTGGAAGTCGCCACCGAGGAAGCAACGACATGGGGGAGAGACGCCGTGGATGATGTGGCCGGCGACGGCGCCGTCGATGGAGACACGCCATGTCTGCTCGGTATCGAGCACCGGCAGCCCCGTGAGATCGAATAAAAGATAAAATGCAGCGGTGAGTGCAGAACCTCCTTGGTGGCGCCGAGTTGGCCTCGGCTTCATCGGAGGAATTGGTGAGGGTGCTGCGGTTCCGGTGGGGCAGGTCAAGACGGCGCTGTGGGGATTGAGGTGGCGCGATAGACGAGGCGAACGTCGGGGCAGCTCCTTGGAGGTGGAGGACGGGGCGGCTGATCCGGCGGGACGACGAGATCGACAACGGATCCTCATCCGGTGCGGTGGATGAGGGACGGCGAGCTGTTGCGGTGGACGACGTAGTCGGGGAAGAGTCTCCGGCTGGGCGGCGGTCGGGAGGCCGACGGAGGAGCGTGGGGTTTCGCGGGTTTTGGCGGCCTCGGTGTACGAATGGGGGGCGAAGGGGGAGGGGGAGCCAAGCTTAGGGACGCGCTTGTCCGAAATGTAGGGTAAGTTACCAGCGTACCCCCACCGGTTTTGACACCGCGACGTGGAGCTTCATTTCCGGCTGAGGGGTAGAAGGGGGATTTCGCGTGTCTGGGCTGCGGGAGCGATTTCGGATGAGGAGGGAGTTCTCGCGCGCGTCCAAATTTCGGGATAACAAGGCGCGGCGCGGGTTGAAGAAGCGGGAGTTTCAAAGCAGGTGAGACAAAAGATACTCGAGCTTGAAAATTTCGGGATAACAAGGTGCGGATTCCTTGTTCGGCAGAACAAACTTAACGTGTAAAAAAACAATTCATACAAGACACAAGAGAGTCATGTCCCCTTTTACTATATTGCTATAGATGCCATTGAAAAAACTACAAGAAAAATGTAAAAAAATCAGGGAGAACAAGATTACCCTGCACAGTACCAAATCGATTCGCACTTCCCTCAACAACAACAAAAAACAAATCAATTCCCACCAAAGAAAGAGTAATGTCCCTTTTTATATGATTACAGATGCCATGATCTCGAATTTCAATTTTTGAATCCACGTTATGTTGAATTCGAATATATCGTTAGGTGACCTTGCGGTTTATAATTGATGTAGTCGTACATTTTGATCTTCCATCATATATGAACATTTTACTCCACCATGTGAACATATATATTGTCGTCTACCATATGGACTAAATTTGAATCAATTTTCCTTATTTGAATACGATTGTTGTCAAGTTATACAATAATTTAAATATTATCTTGATAACAAAAAACATACATATAGCAGTAATCATATTTCACTATGAACTACATGTACCATACGCTCTCCAATTCAAATATTTGTATCCATTTTATGTTGAATTCAAATCATAGTACATTATTGGTCTAGGTAGCGAGATGTTTGGGATAATCTAAACCCTGTTTTCATACGTATAATTTTTGGCTGAATTGGGACAAGTTTTGGTATAAGCCTCTTGCAAAACCAGAGATTCTCTCAACAAGCCTCGTGGTTCCGAGAGGGAACGTGTCACCTTTGTGTGCGAAACGATATACGCTGCCTCCCCCTGATTTTATTTACAGAGGCAACATAGAACTATATGAGTGCCCTGTTAAATTTTGGAATTATTTCGGGTTCATTTGGCCTTTTTATACATTAATTGAGTTTCTGGACTTTTAATGTGCATAATCTAAATATGAATTGCATGCACATGCTCCGGTGCACCAAAGTGGGTTGAAAAATCACATGTGTGTCCTTGGTTGAATTTCTAGGTCCCATGGAAGAAATGAGAATGAAATTCAAACATCTGGGCGTCATGACTCGGCCGAGAACATCGAGAAACTTTGATTTTAAATTCATGTAAATCCAAAACTCGCCTGGAAATCATGAAACTTGGCATGGTGTCATGTCATGGCACTAACATGTTGTGGTAAAAAATTGGGCCGATTTGGAAGCTCGTGGTTCTAAGAGGGAACGTGCCACCTTTGAGTGTGAAACGATATACGCTGCCCCCCTTGAGTTTCTTAACAAAGGCAACATAGAACTACATTAGTGCCCTGTTAAATTTTGGAATTATTCCGGGTTCGTTTGTCGTTTTTTATACATTAATTGAGTTTCTGGTCATTTAATGTGCATAAGTCAAATTTGAACTACAAGCACATGCTCTCGTGCACCAAAGTTGGTTGAAAAATCACATTTGTGTCCTCGGGTGAATTTCTAGGTCCCATGCAAGAAATGAGAATAAAATTAAAACATCTGGGCATCGTGGCTCGGCCGAGAACATTGAGAAACTTGGTTTTAAAATTCTTGTAAATCCAAAACACGTCTGAAAATCATGAAACTTGGCATGGATGTCATGTCATGGTACTACCATGTTGGGGTAAAAAAATTGGCCGAATAGGAACAGATTTTGGTATAAGCTTCTTGCAAACCGAAGCTTCTCTCAAGAAGGCTCGTGGTTCTGAGAGGGAACGTGCCACCTTTGAGTGCGAAACGATATACGTTGTCCCCCTTGAGTTTATTTACAAAGGCAACATAGAACTACATGAGTGCCCTGTTAAATTTTGGAATTATTCCGGCTTCGTTTGGCCTTATTTACACATTAATTGAGTTTTTGGTCATTTAATGTGCATAATTCAAATTTGAACTACAAGCACATGCTCCCGTGCACCAAAGTTGGTTGAAAAATCACATTTGTGTCCTCGGGTGAATTTCTACTCCCTCCTTCCATCTATATAGGTCCTAATGCGTTTTTCGAGGCTAACTTTGACCAAACGTTAGAGCAATAATATATGACATGCAACTTACACAAAGCATACCTTCAAATTTGTATGTCAAAGGAGCTTCCAATAATATAATTTTCATAGTATACATCTCATGTGCTATTAATCTTGTCAATAGTCAAAGGCTGTCTTGAAAAACACATTAGGCCCTATATAGATGGAAGGAGGGAGTAGGTCCCATGCAAAAAATGAGAATAAAATTCAAACATCTGGGCATCGTGGCTCGGTCGAGAACATTGAGAAACTTGGTTTTAAAATCATGAAACTTGGCATGGTGTCATGTCATGGTAGTACCATGCCGTGGTAAAAAAATTGGCCGAATAGGAACAAATTTTGGTATAAGCTTCTTGCAAATCGGAGCTTCTCTCAAGAAGGCTCGTGGTTCTGGGAGGGAACGTGTCACCTTTGTGTGCATAATTCAAATTTGAAATACAAGCACATGTTCCAGTGCACCAAAGTTGGTTGAAAAATCACATGTGTGTCCTCGGGTAAATTTCTAGGTTCCATGCAAGAAATGGGAATGAAATTCAAAATTCTGGGCGTCGTGGCTGGGTTGGAAACATTGAGAAACTTAGTTTTTTAATTCCTGTAAATCCAAAACATGCATGAAAATAATGAAACTTGGCTTGGTGCCATGACATGGCACCAACATGCTGTGGTAAATTTGCAGTCCGATTTGCGAAGGCGCACACATTAACAATCAACAAAGTCATTTTGGAACAAGTGCTGTCACGTTACAATCGGAAACACAAGTATTATTGAAACCGTGGGCGTTCTACTTACTAGTACCATTTACGTGCCGCCACGCGTCCCCATTTTTTATTAGCTAGGAGGCGCCGTGCAGGATAGCTATTTGAGTACGAGAGGCATGCTATCAGACCCCTGCGCGTGCTTATTGAGAGGAGAGCCCTTTGACCTCCATCTGCTGTCCACCTCTCTCCCAAGGTCTCCATTAATGGCGCCCGAGCCTCTGTTTAATGGCGTGGCTATGTCTCACTCGACTGAGATTTAAGAGAGAAAAAAGAAAATCTGAAAGCACGGATCTTGATGTAAGATCCGACGGACCTATATAGCATCTACTGCGACTTATAGCAAGACTGATGAATATATAAGGACGACTAATTTTTTTAATCAAAGAAGGGCTTGCCCCTTCCGATTTTCATTACTGAAAACCACCACAATTCAGAACAAGTTCAGCACAACTGCAGCCTAACATGAAGGACTAAAAGCTACCAGATTGAAATCGCAACATCCCAAGAGGCCAACAAAGGCCAAACATCCGCGCTAGAACCCAACATTTCACAATCGACGACACAATCCACATCCTAAATCGATTATTACATCAAAAGAAACCAGGAAACTAGTCTCCGCGGCGAGCGGCGATGAGCTCTTTCGTGTCCTCAAGACGCTGCTTGAGAACATCCACGGATTCCTCCACCAGCCTTTGGCGCTCGTTGCGGAGCATGTCATTCTCGTCCATAAGTTTCTTGACGATGACGCCGGTCCTCTTCAACAAGGCACTGGTCTCCTCCTCCTGGTCTGCACTTCGGACGATCTTCTCCCTCAGCAGGTTGCGCTCGGCCCGGAGCCTCTGATTGCCCTCCCTTAGTTGCTGGATGATGCCGGTAGCCTGTTCAAATGAGGCTATCATGTCGTCCTGCAACCTCGCCGAGCCGGAGATCTGATCCATCTGGCTATGGACGATCGCATGCATGCGCCTGTAACAGTCGTCGCCTGCCCGCGAGAAATTTTCCTAGGCCGCCGCGGCGCGGCGGGACATCTCTGTTGCATTTGTGGCGCGACGGGACATCTCTGCTGCTTCCGTGGCGCGGCCGGACCAGTCTGCTGCATCAACGGCGCGGCAGGACCTCCATCCTGCTTCAGCGGCGCGACGGGACCTCTGTGCTGCTACTTCCGCGCGGCGGGAGATGTCGGCTGCTCTCGCAGCGAGGCGGTACATCTCTCGTGCTTCCGCTTCCATGCTCGCCTCTCCCTAGTGGCAATCTCTCGACCCAGAACTCACGCTGGCCATGGCAGATGCAAGGGAAGGATGCTGAATGACTTGTTTGTTTTTGTGGATGAGGAGTTGAGGAGGAATGTGCAATCATCTTGGCATACTAGTATTTATAACCGAGTACTAATACGCACCTAAGTGGGAAACTGTTTAGGTTGTGATTGGTGTGAACAAGTTTGCAATTCAATATACTCCCCTTTTGTAAGGCCCCGCTTTGGAAGGTGCATGCATGCAACCATTTCATTGGTTGCATTGAAAGCCATTGTTGTTGGTGCCATGGCTGAAAAATTAATATACTTCATGCGTGCTTTTTCATTGGCTGCATGCATGTGAGAGAGTGCATTGGGAGTGAAATGAAAGAATTAATGTGAGCAAATTACTATGTGTCTTGGTCTAAGAGAAATTGTCTTTAGGCCTAATAAACCCGGACGGAGGGAGTAGCGTGGTACTAATACGCTCCTAAGTGGGAAACCGTTTAGGTTGTGATCGGTGTGAACAGGTTTGCAATTCAATATAGCGTGGTACTAATACGCTCCTAAGTGGGAAACCGTTTAGGTTGTGATCGGTGTGAACAGGTTTGCAATTCAATATAGCATGGAGTAATTTGCAATTCAAATTTTAGTTTTTCCATTTTATAAGGCTCAATTTGGTTGTTCCCCAACACATGTTCATATTCCAAGGTGCACTAAATCATTGCATGCAAGTATTAAGAGAAAATTGACCAATGCATGTACTTTATGCATGCATGCATTGCAATTAATGCATTGATAAACATAATTTTTTGAGAAAAACAAGAGCATTAATTAGGTGCTTTTGCAAACTACAAAAAATATTCCACCACTCATCATCTTGGTTGGTGAGATTTTTGAATTAAGCCCTATAAACTAGAAAGGAGGGAGTACTGCTGTGTACGTGCAATAACTGGCACCGTCGTATACATATCTTACGGTTAATGGGGCGTTCGACAGGAATAGCCGCGTGGCGAGCTCTAGGCTAGTCTTTTTCAGACGCATTAAACCTATCTCTCGGGAATTCTCGCACGCACCATCATGCCACCCACAAGAACTTGTACTCTGAGTTTAGTAGTACATTATACAGGAAGAGAAGAGGTGCACACACGCACTCGTCCTCTCACACACGCGTCTGTTTTTTTCTCGAAAAGGAGGATGATGACCCCCGGCCTCTGCATCTGGGAGTCACACACGCATCTGTAGCTATGAATTGTATTGTTCTCAACCATCCGATTGGCTCTATCATGGATGTACCTATATACTAAAACATGTCTAGATACATCTATATTTTGACAAATGGAAGGCATGTATTGTGGAACGAAGGGAGTGCTTGTCATCAAAATGGATAAAAAGGGACGTATCTAGAACTAAAATACGTCTACACACATCTCCTTTTATCCATTTTGATGACAAGTAGTACTTCTTATCCATTCGACTGTTGGAAATTACTGATCTGATGTTGAAGTAATTGCTGCATCACCACCAAAACCCACCATTTCTTAAGCTAAAGTAGACCAAGGTAATCCCTATATTAGCATATTACTAAGATAAACAGAAGGCACTTTAGAGACATTTAGGACGTGAGCTTGTCAATCTAAATGTGGAGGGACACAAGCTTAGCCCCGGCCAGCAGCTTGGGCGGAACGGTAAAGAAGGTCAGCTCCTACACGTCAACGTCGCCGGGATCCTTGCTGCTTGTCACCTCCATTTCCACCTTGACAGCGTCGGTCGTGCCTTTGGGCTCCCCCGGCAGGCCGTTCGCCCACAGCTTGGCCACATAGTGCGGCAATGGGGACGCCCCCGCTCTGATGCAGACGACCGACACGGCGATAGGCGCGCCCATGTCGAGCATGCCGCCGACAAAGAAAAACGTGCGACGGTCCTCCTCCGCGAACAACAAGAGCCGTGGCTCCGACAGTGGCACTTGCAGCTGGAGCACCTTGCCGTACTGGATCCTGTGCACGGGCATGGGATGCACGGTGCTGATGTAGTGGTAGAGAGCCGACAGCGGGCCTTCGTAGCCGCAGACGGGCACGGGGTATTTGCAGGGCGCAAGCGGACACACGCTCTGGTGATCGGCGAGCTTGTGGTAAGTGACGTAGAGCCCACAGCCTTCGCGCGGGCACTCCACTCTCACCGACGAAAGGACGGAGTCCACCGCCGTGTTCCACATGTCGAAGCCACCACCGTGCTCGCACTTCTGGCACTGCCGCTGGTTCTCGGGGCACTCGACGCGACAGTCCGCGCAGGCCAGGTGCCCTCCCTTGCACTGTAGAAATCAATCGAACATCACATCTATCAAGAAACCCGCACCTTGCTCAATCAGCCAAACGGACGAGGTGTATTCGAACCTCATACAATGGAGGCATCAAGGGGCGGAGGCACAAGGGTTAGTGGAGCACGGTGAGGTCCATCAAGACCTTAGAGAGCTCCATCGTCGGGTCCTGTTCGGTCTGCATGATCTTTCCCTCCTCGTGCACAACCATCTCTCGACTTGGGCCGGGGTATTACAAAGCTTTGCCGTCACATATTTTATACTACTTCAAGGTGCATTAAATCAACACATGCAAGTACTCCCTCCGGTCCTTTTTACTCTGCACATTAGCTTTGTCTGGAATCAAAGTTTTCTAAGTTTGACCAAATTTATATTAAAAAATATTAACATCTATAACATCTAATAAATATAATATGAAAATATATTTCGAGATGGATCTAATAATAAATATGCTGTTATGTGAATGTTAATATTTTTTTGTATAAATTTGGTCAAAGTTGGATGAGATTGACTTCAGACAAACCTAATATGCAGAGTAAAAAGGACCGGAGGGAGTATCAAAAGGAGAGTCACGGCATGCATGCGTTGTAATTAATGCATCGGTAAACGCAAATTATTGAAATATATCGAGTGCAGTTCTTTGATGTGCCGCGTCAACTCGTACATCAACGAGAAGTTTGATTATCCTCTCCCTCGCGGACTTAACTGCACCTGCCTTTGGCTGTATGACAGGTTGGCCACACACCTGTCGGGCCCACCTGTCATACAAGCAAAGGCAGGAGCGTCCCTCCCTCGCCCATGAGCGTGGTGGCTGGCAAGACTAGGAGAAGCTTTCGCTACACGCTCTCCCTCCCGCACGCGGTGGACATGCAGCAGTTCAATCGGTGTCAGATGGCCAGAAGCGTACTGTAGTACTCCTCCAGTGCAGTAGTACTCCATCATTGTTCGACTTCCCGAAGAGGCGAAGAGCCAAGCGCAGCCCGGACGCTCGTGTGGCAGTTTCATGTGTAGAGTAGTCTAGGATAGCGTGTACCGTGCCTGTAAGCTTAAAATCGTTGGGGTCGGCTCCATGCTATGTGGCCGTCTCGAAGTTTTTAAAAAAATTAAAATAGTCTTCTGGCCCTACCTGACACCCTGGTGATTGTAGTTTGCACGCTCATCTGGTCAAGACAGGAATATATATTTTAATTTGTTTTTTTCGAAAAGGGGGGACTCCCCGGCCTCTGCATCAGAACGATGCATACGGCCACATATATTTTAATTTGTGGTGGGTAAATGTTAGAGGTTGCAGCAAATATATTGTACACTGCGGGTCTTTCAGCCAAGTTTAGAGGCAAGCATGTGGGGCCAGTGCTATGATGTGTCGCGTCAACTCGTACAACGAGGAGAAGCTTGATTTTACTACACGCCTTCTCCCTCACCCATGCGCGCGGTTGCTCGCAAACGAGGACAGGCTTTTGCTTAGTAGTACTTCTACAACAAGCTATCCGTCCCGCTCGCGGTGGACGAACATGCAGCAGTGGATTCGACACTGTAGAAGCAGTAGTAGTAACATCATTGTTCGTCTTCTCGAAGAGGCGAAGAGCCAAGCGCAAACCGAACGTTGCAGTTGCGAACATTGGAGCACGCATATAGCAAGGCTCTTGCATGAGACAAAATTGCTATGTGAGCCCACTATTGTACTAGCACGTACAACTACTTGCTAGTATAGCCCCACCACTCCAATCCATCTACTCCCAAGTCTCTGCGCAACACCGCTCACTCCAATCCAAGACCAAGTGACCAGAAGCCACAAGCACCTATGGAGGCGATGGACGCGAGCGGCAGTCGGCTGTGCCAAATCATCCAAGGCACCGGCTTGTGGCCCCGCACCGTGCAGCGTTTCCAGACAGTGCTGGCCACCGCAGGCATCGTTCACGCGGTCATCGCCGCCGAGGGATGAAACCCACAGCTGCCGGAGGGGCCCGGTCCTCTGCCCGTGCCGTTCTCTCCGACACAGCGCCGGCTCGGGAGGTCCTCCGACCCTTCTTCCTCCCTGCCGTATTGTCCGCAGATCCGACCTGCCGCCGCCGACATCCCGGCGACCCTCAGGTATAAGTTCTTCGAAAGCGGCCTTGCTCTACTGCCCCAGCTCCCCACGTGTCTGCATGTGCATCTTTTTCTACTCCCATCAGCTCTTCCAAAGCCACCTAAATTTTTAGTATTATTAGAGGTAAAGCTACTTCATGCATTCGAATCTAGGGCTTTGTTCAAACAACAAAGAAAGGGGGAAAGTTGTAGCATGAATCTAGGACTTGATTCAAAGAGGAAATAATATGGTGAAAGTAGTAGAGACCGGATACCCAACCGGTCTCTTGGTTGAAAAGGGAAATAATGGGAAAACGCAGTACAAACTGGATAAGGAACAGATCTATTATTGGTTGAAAAAAGGATAGAAAGTGGCGGCTGGTGGACAAGTCAACAGAGTATGTCCAGGATTAGATTTGCTGCCATCACATAGTAAAAGGTCTCCAGGATTAGATTTGCTGCCCTCACATAGTAAAAGGTCTCAGGATTAGATTTGCTGCCCTCACATAGTAAAAGGTCTCAGGATTAGATTTGCTGCCCTCACATAGTAAAAGGTCTCCAGGATTAGATTTGCTGCCCTCACATAGTAAAAGGTCTCCAGGATTAGATTTGCTGCCCTCACATAGTAAAAGGTCTCCAGGATTAGATTTGCTGCCCTCACATAGTACAAGGTCTCCAGGATTAGGTTTGCTGCCCTCACATAGCATGAACAAACTCGGCATCACCACTTTATGCCTCCTTGTAGGTACATTGTGCTGATGCGTCCACTGTCGCATGTCCTTATACCAACCTTTTGCTGTTGTTAATGTAAGGGCGCATGTAAAATGAAGCGATCACACTGTTACCTTAGGGACATGTCTAACCAGTGTTATTGTTAATCTAATGCCTCCAGTGATAAGATGCAATTAAACTGTGTTACAAATGGCACTCCTGCTGTTTTCCCCAGTATGATAAGTAAGTTGCTCCTTTACGCTGCTGAGTGTCCTGGTGTCCCCACGGTCCCATGCCCTTAAACCAACTCTTTAGCTGCTGTTGATTTACTGTGTCTGGTAAACAAGCAATGCCACCATTAAAGTAATCCCATATTTGAGGAATCTCATTGTTGATCGTAATGCTTCTGGTAACATGAAGCATTGCTGACGTTTTAAAATTTCTACTGTCCTTGCGTGATTGCCATGAACATAATTAAGATGCTTCTTTTCATTTTGTATATGTTTCGTATATTCTTATTGACCAGCAACTGTTTACTTTCTATCTTTTTGTGCAGATAGGGATATCCATTTCACCTTGTTGCTATTGTGACCTTTTGGTGAACTGCACAAAACACTTTTTTTGGAATGAGTGTCTTGTGCAGTTCAACTAAAATGTCACGTGGGCAACATCTCTCAATTTTGGTGGAACTGCACAAAATGGTGATTGGAGTTTCCAAAATCTCCGTCAAGTTCTGCTGGTAATCTCGTGCAACATTTTATTAGCCTTTGCAAGATGGAGCCGTCACTGTCACCACAATGGCACTTTATTTTAGTGGAACTGCACAAAAGGATAAGAAAATTATAGTTGCACCTTACATGAGCCGGACAGCCAACCTTAATGTTCCTCAATTTTAGTGCAACTACTAAAGAAGAACCTGCCAGCTCACAAGAGCAAGTACTTCTTGCTAGCTGAATGATGCAATCTTTGCTTCATTTCAGGTGAACTGCAGAAAAAGGCGCATGAATTGAATCATGGAACTCCAGGCAGACCTCATCCAAGTAGAGCTGGAGGTTGAGTTCAAGGAGGCCGCTATTAAAGCGAAATCATGCTCTCCTGTCTCCTTGTTTGTGCTGTGCAAACATGTGTGCAAACAGGAATACTCAACTACAGATGTTGTGACGGTCAAGAGCATTCGCCAAGTTCTTCGATTGTATGACATGGCTAGCCAAGATGGATTTAATCCCGATATTCACTTTATCAAAAGGCTCTAATGGGTTGGTTCTGAATCTTGCAAGCTGGGAATCAGTGAGATGTGTAGGCATCTTTGTTGTACTTATTATTTGAATCTTATTTGTTGGTTCTGAATCTTGCAAGCTGGGAATCAATGAGATGTGTAGGCATCTTTGTTGTACTTATTATTTGGATCTTATTTGTTGGTTCTGAATCTTGCAAGCTGGGAATCAATGAGATGTGTAGGCATCTTTGTTGTACTTATTATTTGGATCTTATTTGTTGGTTCTGAATCTTGCAAGCTGGGAAACACGGCATGATGATGCAGAGGACAACAACCATAACAAACAGTTCAAACTTGGTAGTATTATCTTTGTGAAAGTGCGACAAATGTGCTGATCGTGTGCGTCCTGAGAATAATAATTCTAATTGTTGTGCATGTTGATCCTGTGGCACTGATAGAACGAGCGAATGCATTGCTTGTTTTAAGTATAAATTTCTATTAAAGCTAATTAAATTTAAGTAAAGTGACCACTAACTCCTGTTATTACAGTACCAATATAGACCCGCTCGTGAACCGACGTGTGGCCGAGGGTGCATCTTCTGCCGGGCGTGCAGCGGACGAGGGAGGGGTAGTAACTGTTGTCGCCTGTACACACTCAGCTTACTGTTGAATCCAGTTCCCCAAGAGCTGAAAAACGAACTGCTGCCGCCGCCTACACACTCGTTCACTCGAAGAGACTCCAATGGCGATCCGAGGGGTGAGCCTGCTGGATATGGACTTCAGCAAGGAGTTCCCCTTTGAGTTCGCCGTTCAGTCCTATGGCTGCACCAAGTTGAATGTGATGTACACCAACGATACGGACTCGGTGAAGCTCTGCCTCGCCTCAGTCCTATGGCTGCACCAGGTTCTGGAGCATTCGCCCGTTTCATCGGCAGCGCCGACTGCACCTTCGCTACAGTGGAGAGAAGGAAGAACGCGACGATTCGGCCATCTGGTGCAACAAGCTTGTCGACATCCAGAAGCAATACAAGATCATCAGCAACGGGCAGGAGAAGGACTCCGTGGTTGACCTCGCTGAGACCATCATCGACCCCTGATACGCCAACATGAAAGAAGACGACCTGAACACGTGGGAGGTACCTCTGAATCTAGCCTACATAACCTACGCGGCCAAGGACGCATACGCATGCTACGACATGTACAGGCAGATCTTGGACATGAGGGCGTGTCTGCTTCCCGTAACCGACGAGTACACGGACAGCCGCAGCGTCATGATCAAGCGTGCCAGGAAGGTCTAGATGTTGTACTTTATCTGTTTATAAGCACCTTTATCATCTGAGTGTTTCATGCATTAGCCTATGTGTCGTAATTATCTGTTTTGTCTGAAATATTTCTTTTAAGAACCCATTAACCTGATTGCTTTTTTAGTTGCTATTTGCTTATGTATGTAAACTAGTTCACTTGTCCGTAAAAAAACTAGTTCACTCGTCTGCCGTGCTTTGAATCTCCTTCCTCCCAACATATTCCCCTCCTCAGGTGGACCCAGCAGATCTCTAAATTTTCTCCCACTTTCTTTTTCGATGTAAACTGAGTTTTCTCCAAGTACTTTCCCCTAGAACCAACTCAACTGTCCCACGTCTAGCCTAAAAAATAATAATACCCCATGTACTATTAACTCATCAAATTAAAATGATATTTTATTTCGTAAGTTGAAAGTTCTTACAAAATAATAATAATAATAATTGTTTATATATAACTTGGCAAGTTAACTCCTAGTGATTTCGTACATAAGCTTGCAAAGATTTTACTGACGTGCAATCATGTGTTTATGTTTTTATAACATCTCTCTGTCTAGCCCAACATGATACTTTCATCCAGCCCAGCAAGTCCATGGATTTCGAGAAAAATGCAAATGGGATTTAAATGGGATGCATAGATGCTACATCATTGTTTCACCCAGCCCACCAAATGGACTAAAAACAAATGGACTGGCTGACATGTGGGCCAGTAAGTCGAAGCCTAAGAAGGCGTTGGATTTACATCCAACGGCCGACATTCTTCTTCAATCTCTTGCCTTCTTCCCCCAGCGCTGCCGGAACCACCATAGTGGGTAGCTGACTTGTGGGCCTACTAAGTTGACGAGGACGGAGGACTTTGTCAACTTACTCAATATGAACGATTCTAGCTCCAGTGACCGTACAATGTCCATCCAACGGCCATAGTGCTTCTTTAACCTCTGGTCTTCTTGCTCCAGCCGCCCAAAGCAGCGCCGGTCGTGCTGCGTGCTCCTGCCTCTCGTGGACGGCTGTGATACCGCGGAGGCCTCACCGCCCCTACTATTCCCACCGCTGGCCCAGGGTATCCCTCTACTCACCCACACCCCCTGTTATTCTACGGCGACGGTAGCCTCACGCCGCAGTCGAACCAGTGAACCCTCGTACTCCTCTCCGCGTGGGCATCCACTGCCGCGTCTTCCCCGGCTTCGTGTTGTCCCCTTCCTAGGCCTCGCCGTCGTCCACCGCCTTGGTGCGCGGCGTGGTCAATGTGGTCAACGACTGACTTCCATCGGTAGAGTACTGTAGGTGGAAAGGCTGACAGCTGGGTCCACGGCCACAGCCCAGTTTTTTGTGATTTGCCAAGTAAGTCGCTTTGTCAGGCCTGTTGGGCTGCAAATCTTTCAAGACGAGGAGAGCTTCATTCGGCTGACTGAGAAAATGGCCTATCTGTAATGATAAATGGGATGTACATTTTAAAACACATCAAACCGGCAATTAGTTTCAAATATCTTTTTTTCATTTCGAGATTTTAAATTACATTATTTTTATGCATGGAGAATTTGTTGGATTTTATATTGATATACATTTATTTTTAAAATTAGTTTGAATGTGAGTCGAAATTTCGGGATTAAAAACAGTTCGGACCGCACCGAAATATGCAAAATTTCGTATAATTTTTTAACCGTGGCCACAATATGGGCTGTAATGCTAACAAAAAGAACATGGGCTCCAAAAAAACCTTAAGAATTAGCAAATGGGTTGTAAATTATTAGAAATAATGGCAGATGGGTTGTATGTCCACAGATTTGAGGCTTTCCTAAAAAAAGGTTGACGCACAAGCAGTGACTGTTGGATGTCCATCGAACAGCCGTCGTGCTTCTTCAATCTCTGCTCTTCCTGCTCCAGCCGCTCAAACAAGCGCCGGTGGGACTGCCTGCTCCCTCCTCCCTGCGGCCGGCAGTGCTGCCGCGCACACCTCACCTCCCCACCATACTCCCATCGGTGGCCTAGCCATCCCACTACTCACCCACACCTGCTATTATTCTCCGGCGACGGCAGACGAACCAGTAAACCCTCGTACAGTCGTACTCCCCTCCGCGTGGGAAACAACTACCGAGTCTTCCCTGCCTCCGTGTCGTTCCCTTCCTGGGCCTCGCCGTCGTCCACCGCCCTGGTGCTCTCGACGCGGCCTGGTCAATGTGGTCAACGACCGACATGCATCTGAAGTGGACTGTATGTGGAGAGGCCGACAACTGGGTCCACGATCGCACGCAAGGAAATGCCTCCTTATTACGCGCAAAATAGTGATTCATCCACCTGACATCAGGGACCCACCGAAAGGGCCTCTGTATTTCGCGAAAAAAACGTTACAGCCGCTGACAGCTCGGACCCACCAGCTATATCTTCGCACGCAAGGAAGTGCCTCCTTATTACGCACAAAAAAATGAATACTCCCCCTACTAGCTGGGACCCAGTATAGTGGCAGGCTGACTTGTGGGCCTACAAAGTTGATGGGGACGGAGGGGTTTGTCAACTTAGTCAATATGCATGATTCTAGCTCCAGTGACCGTACGATGTCCATCCAACGTCCGTAGTGCTTCTTCAACCTCTGGTCTTCTTGCTCCAGCCGCCCAAACCAGCACCAGTCGTGCCTCGTGCTCCTGCCTCCCATGGCCGGCTGCGATGCGGCGGAGGCCTCACCGCCCCCTACTACTCCCACCGCTGGCCAGGCCATCCCTCTACTCACCCACACCCCCTGTTATTCTGCGGCGATGGCAGCCTCACACCGCAGCGAACCAGTGAACCCTCGTACTCCTCTATGAGTGGGCATCCACTACCGCGTCTTCCCCGGCTCCATGTCGTCCCCTTCTTAGGCCTCGCCATCGTCCACCGCCCTGGTGCTCTCGGCACGGCGTGGTTAACGTGGTCAAGGAACGGCTTCCATCGGACGTGGACTGTACGTGGAGAGGCTGACAGCTGGGTCCACGGCCGCAGCAAGGAAGTGCCTCCTTATTACGTGCAAAATAATTATTCCTCCACCTGACAGCGGGGACCCAACGGACGGTCCACCGTATTTCGCGAAAAAAACGTTTGCCCCTGACTGCTGGGACCCACCAGCTACATCTTCGCATGCAAGGAAGTGCGTCTGGGCAAAAAAAAACGATTCGCCCCCTGACTGCTAGGACCCACCAACTACATCTTCGTAGGCAAGGAAGTGCCTGACAGTCGGGACCCACCTGGTCGAAGCGTACCTAGCGTTGTCATTCTGGTCGCGAACGTGTACGTACATATATACTAGTGGATGTAGAGGCGCGCACGTGTCGTAGTAGAGGCGCGTACGTGTCGTAGTAGAGGCGCGCACATAGCATGTACACATACGTACAGCGGCCAGGGTGCAAAAAAGAAAATACGGCCACATATGTGTACATATGGGCGGGGTCTCGAACGCCTACTCGCGCATACGTACGGCCAGGGCTCGTAAACATGGCTAGGTCGGAACGGAGAAACATCGTCGTCGTCATGTTCATGGGGAGGCAACGGAATGTGTCGTGTTCATCGGGAGGCAACGGAACGCGTGGGAGCCAACCGGCTGGGTCGGAACGGAATGCGTGGTCGTGTTCATCGGGAGGGCTTGGATGGAACAGGCGATGGAAACGAGGCCTGGCGTACCGCACAACGTAGGAAACGGACCTCCTACGTTCGGAACGGGGTCCTGTTGATCAGGAGGGGTCTGGCGTACCGCAAAACAGAGGAAACGGACCTCCTACGGTTGAAACGGGGGTCATTTTGATCGAGAGGGGTGTGGCGTACCGCAAAACGGACGAAACGGACCTCCTACGGTCGAAATGGGGGTCCTATTGATCGGGAGGGGTGTGGCGTACCGCAAAACGGACGAAACGGACTTGTGTTGGAGCGCTACGGTCGCAACGGGGGTCCTGTTCATCGGGAGGGGTGTGGCGTACCGCAAAACGGGACTCCATGAGATACTGTTCATCTCCACCGTCGACCTCCTCCAGCCTCCACGGGCTACCGTCGACCTCCTCCAGCCTCCACGGGCTCCTGTTCATCCAGCCTCCACCACGCGCTACTCCACCGGCTACTGTTCAACCACCCCTCCACGTGCTCCCCTCCACCGTCTACTGTTCATCTAGCCCTCCACACCACGGGGTCCTGTTCAACCACCCCTCCGCGGGCACCCCTCCACCATATATTGTTCATCCAGCCCTCCACCATACCACGGGGTCTTGTTCATCCAGAGGCAACACCACCGCTCACTGTTCATCCAACCCCCCCCCCCCACGCAACACTCACTGTTCATCCCAGAGGCAGCATCGATCGACTTCAGTTAGCAGCAGTAGCAAAGGAATCGCTCGACCGGGTTCAGTTAACAGCCATCGACCAATCGCTTGGGTTCAGTAACGCGTAGCCTACAGTGTAATCGCTCGGGTTCAGTTAGAGCCCAACGCCTCGCTCAGGTTCAGTTAGAGCCAATGCCTCGCACACACGCGTGTACGTGTACGAGAGAAACGCGCATCGCTCGGCCCCCGACCTCCCACCGTAACCGGGAACTCCCCGAAATTTTCCTCGCCCTTGCTTCTACCACGGTTTTTTCCATCATGGACGGCCCAAAGAATGTCATGCAGCTGCGTCTCCGGCCCTCCCAGGACAAAAAGCCCATTTTCTGTCATGATTTTTTTTCATAGAAGTAGGAGCCCACCACATCTATGATGATACCGGTTTTTGTCATAATTATCATCATAGAAGTGTCATATGTATGACAGAAAAAAAATTCGTTCGGCCCAAAATGTCATGGATGTGTCTTTTTTTTTGTAGTGACCTAGTGTGCTATCAAACGTCATAACGTAACTGGGTGATTACAAAGATGCTCTAGAGGTGTCTCCGATGGTGTTTGTTGAGTTGGCATAGATCGAGATTAGGATCTGTCACACCGATTGTCGGAGAGGTATCTCTGGGCCCTCTTGGTAATGCACATCACTATAAGCTTTGCAAGCAATGTGACTAATGAGTTAGTTGCGGGATGATGCATTACGGAACGAGTAAAGAGACTTTCCGGTAACGAGATTGAACTAGGTATTAAGATACCGACGATCGAATCTCGGGCAAGTAACATACTGATTAGAAAGGGAACAACATATGTTGTTATGCGGTTTGACCGATAAAGATCTTTGTAGAATATGTAGGAACTAATATGAGCATCCAGGTTCCGCTATTGGTTATTGACCGGAAGTGAGTCTCAGTCATGTATACATAGTTCTCAAACCCGTAGGGTCCGCACGCTTAACGTTCGATGATGATCGGTATTATGAGTTTATGTGTTTTGATGTATCGAAGGTAGTTCGGAGTACCGGATGTGATCACGGACATTATGAGGAGTCTCGAAATGGTTGAGACATAAAGATCGATATATTGGAAGGCTATGTTTGGTGAGTTCGGGCATTTACCGAGTACCGGGGGGTTACCGGAACCCCCGGGGGAGTCGATGGGCCTTATTGGGCCTTAGTGGGAGAGCGGAGAAGGCGGCCAGGTGGAGGGCGTGCCCCCCCAAGCCCAATCCAAATTGGGTGGGGGCCGCCCCCCCTTTCCTTCCCTCTCTCTCCCTCTTCCTTCTTCTCCTACTCCAACTAGGGAAGGGGGGAAACCTACTCCTACTGGGAGTAGGACTCCCCCTTGGGCGCGCCATAGAGAGGGCCGGCCCTCCCCTCCTCCCCTCCTTTATATAAGGGGAGCAGGAACCCCATAAACAGACAAGTTGATAGTTGTCTTAGCCGTGTGCGGTGCCCAAGGGTTTTGCGTAAACTCCTATAAGATCGTCTGTTGAAAAAGTTGTAACTCCTTCCTGGGTTTTTCCTTCAGCAAGAGTGTGCTCCTTGGCAGGTCCTGGAGCCTGTGGGTTGTGGCCCATCTCATCACTTGTAAACCTTGAACTCATCATCGGGGCAACTGATCATTATTCCAACATCCAGCTTCCTAGCATTCTTTAATCCAGCCAATACTACTGTCTTCGTTCCTATTCTTGGTACCAAACTAAGACGTGATTACTCAGACTCATCATGGAGTTACAATTGCTTCATATTACCAACATTTACCTCCTTCATATCCAATAGTTCTTCATCTCTTCATATTCTTGGGATACCCCACATATCGAGACAAAACTCGTACTTATTTTGTCCGAAGTCCACTCCATGGAATATCATTATCCTTTCCAGGGGTCAAGGGTCCTCACAGGGTACTACCACCCTTGAAATTCACAAATTCATCCATAGACCATATTTCTCATATCCTCGGAAATTGTCAAATTTTTTCTTCATAGAGTAACTACTCACAAAATCTGAATCAATACCAACGATTCTAACTTTATTTATTCTCAAATTATTACAATCTCCTGCATTTCCATTACATGCATCAACTCAACATCTCAATATAAAAGAGTTGTTCCCACTACTTCTACTATATTTTTCACAGACTCCACTATTTAACACTAATATCCTCATTGGGACGATCTCTGGCAAAGTGCCCTGTTTCATTACAACAAAACTATATTACTTCTGACAAGTCTCAAGGTTTCCTTGTGATTACATAGCCTCCTTGGGTCCACAGCTTCCTTTTTGGGAAACCGCTGAAGTAGTGCCCTGACTTCTTGCACCTGAAACAGGTGATATGGCTCAGGTCCCTCTTGGAATCCAATCTGCTTCTCTTTCTAGACGTTTCCATGCCAATCAGGGCTTCTATTTCCCGTGGGTCATACTCTACCTCCTCCGTCAGGAATTCTACTAGATCCCCATTCCGACAATTCTAGGAGATGTGTCCTTCTCCACATGAATAACATGGCTTGGTGCAGGGTTTAATTGGGTATCTTTCGGGTGTGTCCTCCACCTCTTCCTTCATCACAGGTTCTTCTAAAAATTCCATGAGGGCCCATTTCGTTGCTTCTTTCTTCTGCTGGATGGTTCTTTGTATAAACGTGACATTGAGCAGGGTAGTGGGTAGTCCCTTCACACAAGAAACAAGTAAGCTGCCTAGTTGGGCATTCTTCATCTGGGTGGCTTTCTTCGCAATGAGGGCATTCATCCTTGTGTTCTTTATGGTTCTGTCCTATTTCTCCACAGAGCTTGCATGCACAAGGTTTCTTCATATCATTTCCATAAAGCTTCAATTTCTGGGACATAAGACGAGACCTTTGCAGAGTCAACTTAAATTCTTCCCAAGTGGTTACTCTTTGCCATCCATTAATGGTTTGGTACATCATCCACCAAGTAGCAACACCTCTTTCCAAGCACTGAAGAGCATGTTGAGCCATATCCTTTCCAGCTATAGTGTTATTCTTCATGTGATCTTCCATGTTCTGAATCCATCGGTCCATCTCCAATTGACTTATCGGTCCCGGAAATATGAGTTCATCTCCATTCATCCTCTATTGGGTCCAAGGGTTTTGGGTGAGATAAGAGGGAACGAGAGGGATACACACAATACAAACAATAGTTTTGAAGAGACACATTTTTATTTTGTGGCTGTCGGAAAAACATCAAACAAATGACAGCTCACAAACGTCGCATCTAACATATGTATATAACAGGGGTTTGGTCTTCTAAAGGTTAAATCTTCAAAGTCGCCAAACTCTTCAAGCCTTGTTCATGTCTCCGATGGCTTCTTTCGATCGTGCTTGACCTTCTCAAGTTCTTTTGCCAGATCATCTCTATTGACGCGAAGTCTATCATGACGTCCTTTAATATTCTGGAGTGGCGTTCCAAACTTCTGGGTTTCAACATCCTTGGCATGAGCCATGGTCCTACTATCCTTCAGTTCCTGACGAATCTCCGGTATCTCGAGGTTTTGCTCCTCCAGCTTGGCTACTTTCAGCTTCTGGGTCCTGAGTTCTTCACGAAGTACTTCCTTGTCAAATACGGGGAAACCTAAAGGCCCACCCTAAACTTCTTGATGTATTACTCTAGATCCTGGTGATACACCAGCTAAAGTTAAAACTTCATCTTTTTCTGATCGGTTCTCCCTTATCCCTTTTGTCATCCAATCCTTCCGAAGAAATGCATCCTTAACTCAGCACAGTGACAATAGCATAAGCGGGCGATAACATCATGGATAGCCGTGTTTATGCCCATGTCATTGCCATGAGCTTTCATACCATAGTTGATATCTCCTGCCTTAGGGTTTTCTTCCCAAGAAAAACTTTGAATTTTGACACTCCTTGTTCCGGTCTTTCTCCGACACACCTTGATCTCGGGTATTGACGGCTTCAATAGTCTGACTAATTCCATAAGGGTAGCCTTACTAGGTCATACTAATCTGGAAATTCTTCAAAGACTTCAAATTCTCCTAGTCTTCCGAGTCTTCAACCATTGTAGTTTCCATTATTATAATGCGCGGTAAAATCCTCTTCATTCCAAAGTGGTCTTAGTTGTCCGATAACTCATACTTCTTGGAGTGGTCTCATTAGTCGAATCTTCACATGGTCAAAAGGGGAAGGGGGTATAGTCTAACTAAAAGGGGAATATTTGATAAATCTCAAAAAAGAAGAGAGGTAAAAGATCCTTTTGAAAATAAAGTTTGAGAGAAAAATCTTTCCTATGGGCTTGCCAGTTTCTAGGGGTCACGTCCTACAGTCAACCTGTGCTTTGCTACCATCTTGTAGCGACCCGATCCAAATGGATCAACTCTCTGTGCTTAAGTGTCATCCGTGGATCGGTATGCTAACACACACAGTACTCGAGGATTTATAACAGAGGTAAATCACATGTATAAAGTAACGTAAGTACTATTACCTCAATCCATATAGCGGAAGTAACAACAGGGTTGTGGATTCCTATCAACACCAACGGCAAAGTTGAGTGTAGAAATTGTAACCCTAACGTATCACTTACTCGTCGTAAGATTTTCCTGCAACATGAGACATTGCAGCCATGTAGGTCAGTACATTGAATGTACTGGCAATTTCACACTGTAGAGCAATGCTGAATAATGGCTATCAGTACATGCATATATGGCTGGTGGAGGCTCTAAGTTGAATTTTGCGTAAAGCCAATTTTCCCTACAACAAAGGAATGTATTTTATTTAACTACAAAGTTTGTTGACAATATTGAGAAGGTAACCCCAACTCAATCCCAAATTAACATTAACCCAACAAATTATTAATTAAATGGAGTGATGAGATCAACATAATAATTCAAGTACCAGATACTCAAGATGTCCATAACCGGGGACATGGCTAATCTTGATTAGTTTGTACACTCTGCAGAGGTTTGCGCACTTTTCCCCACAAGACTCGATATCCACCATTGAATTTCTCGCACTACATGATGTTTGAGAAACGGATGACCAAGACACAGTCTTTCAGAAGCATTAACTCTTTACGATGGGTAGACAGTACCACCAATATCCCCTACATCTACTAGTCTACCATTGAAAGAGGTCACACAACATACTCAACTATGCCAGAGCCCATAATGGCTTGTGGCTACGCACGGAAGTTTCTAGCATGAATAACAGTATGATCCCTTTGAGCCCGGGTGGCATTCCAATAGGATGATCACACGGATACCCCAGGATCTCCTAGGACAACACTGGATTCCCCAGGTGTCCGGGAAAGCCACTGGTATCCCCAGGGTGCCCCAACCAATCCACCCTGATGTGTGTTAAAGTAGACACCTTAAGTTAACCCTTAGATATAAATAACTCTCACATCTTTCATGAATACTCACAAACCAATCCACATGTACAAGCATAGCATAGCAGTATAAGCATAACGTAGTAAATACCCATGGTTTGATATAAGACAATAGGTACTACCTCATCAACTACTTCCCAATACCCACATGTTATCAAATCCTACTCATGCAATATTTGAGGGTAAAACTAATGCATAAAAACTAGGTATGAAAAATATGATAAAAGTGTGAACTTGCCTTGTACTGTTGATGAAGATGATTCGCACACATAACTCCTGATAGTTCTACTCGTCACACTCTGTTCAATCTATCGTAAGCAAGCAATTGCATACATAAGTACTCATGCAAAAGAATCAAAGAAAAGATCTCGAAAAACTTCGAAAACAAGAAATTAACTCCTGTAACAGAAAAAAAATTCTAACAATACCAAAATTAGGTGGATTTGGTCTTATCAGAAAGTTTAGGTCAAGAGCTTCGATTTGCAAAAAGAATCAACCCAATCAGAGTTACAAAACTCAAGTTATGAACAAAAGAAGTTTGAATTCAAATCTGTTTGAAACCAAATTTTAAACTTTCAAAAACATGTTTAAGTTGCTTTACTGGATAGAGGGGATCATAATGAAGAAGTGGGCGTTGGTTTCGTTGGATTTGGATAAACGGTGTAAAAGTTGTGATCATTTGAAAACCAGGAGCTAATCTGTAAATATAAAACTACGGATAGGTCTCTAGCAGAAATTAAAAAGAAAATAAAAAAATCCTACCGAACGAACGTTCGCTACCAAATGCTAACGAACGAAATCATTCGCTGCAAAGGCTAAAACAACGATCATTCACTACTTAAAGAAAAACGGTTCAGAAAATAAAAAAAACAACTAAACCTAATATCAGCCCTAGATCTAGGATCGGACGGACAGGACGGAGCGACGGCTTACCGCGGCGGTTGACGATGCTGGCGGTGAGGAAGACGGCAGCGGCGGCTTCGGCCTCGGACGGGGATGGCTTCTCTGGGGTCGGAGGCGATGGGCGGAGGCACGGGGAGGTGCGGCGCGAGACTGCGTACCCGATGGCGGTGGCTGCGTTGGTCGAGAGTGATGACCCACAAGTATAGGTGATCGCAATAGTTTTTGAGGGTAGAGTATTCAACCCAAATTTATTGATTCGACACAAGGGGAGCCAAAGAATATTCTCAAGTATTAGCAACTGAGTTGTCAATTCAACCACACCTGGAAAATTTAATATATGCAACAAAGTATTTAGTAGCAAAGTAGTATGATAGTAGCGGTAACGGTAGCAAAAGTAATACTTTTGGTTTTATAGTGATTGTAACAGTAGCAACAGAAAAGTAAATAAGCGAAGATCAATATATGAAAAGCTCATATGCAATGGATCAGTGATGGATAATTATATCGGATGCGATTCCTCATGCAACAGTTATAACATAGGGTGACACAGAACTAGCTCCATTTCATCAATGTAATGTAGGCATGTATTCCGAATATAGTCATACGTGCTTATGGAAAATAACTTGTATGGCATCTTTTGTCCTACCCTCCCGTGGCAGCGGGGTCCTATTGGAAACTAAGGGATATTAAGGCCTCCTTTTAATAGAGTACCGGACCAAAGCATTAACACTTAGTGAATACATGAACTCCTCAAACTACGGTCATCACCGGTAAGTATCCCGATTATTGTCACTTCGGGGTTAACGGATCATAACACATAATAGGTGACTATAGACTTGCAAGATAGGATCAAGAACTCACATATATTCATGAGAACATAATAGGTTCAAATATGAAATCATGGCACTCGGGCCCTAGTGACAAGCATTAAGCATAGCAAAGTCATAGTAACATCAATCTCAGAACATAGTGGATATTAGGGATCAAACCGTAACAAAACTAACTCAATTACATGATAAATCTCATCCAACCCATCACTGTCCAGCAAGACTACGATGGAATTACTCACGCACGGCGGTGAGCATCATGAAATTGGTGATGGAGGAAGGTTGATGATGACGATGGCGACGGATTCCCCTCTCCGGAGCCCCGAACAGACTCCAGATCAGCCCTCCCGAGAGAGATTAGGGCTTGGCGGCGGCTCCATATCGTAAAGCGCGATGAATAATTCTCTCTGATTTTTTTCTCCCCGAACATGAATATATGGAGTTGGAGTTGACGTTGGTGGAGCATCAGGGGGCCCACGAGGCAGGGGGTGTGCCCCCATCCTCGTGTACAGGGTGTGGACCCCCTGACATTGATTCTTTTGCCAGTATTTTTTATATATTCCAAAAATATTCTCCGTTGATTTTCAGGTCATTCCAAGAACTTTTATTTCTGCACAGAAATAACACCATGGCAATTCTGCTGAAAACAACGTCAGTCTGGGTTAGTTCCATTCAAATCATGCAAGTTAGAGTCCAAAACAAGGGCAAAAGTATTTGGAAAAGTAGATACGATGGAGACGTATCAACTCCCCGAAGCTTAAACATTTGCTTGTCCTCAAGCAATTCAGTTGATAAACTAAAAGTGATAAAGAAAAACTTTTACAAACTCTATTTGCTCTAGTTGTTGCAAATATGTAAAGCCAGCATTCAAGTTTTCAGCAAAGATTATGAACTAACCATATTCACAATAACATTTAGGTCTCATGTTTACTCATATCAATGGCATAATCAACTAGCGAGAAATAATAATAAATCTCAGATGACAACACTTTCTCAAAACAATCATAATATGATATAACAAGATGGTATCTCGCTAGCCCTTTCTAAGACCGCAAAACATAAATGCAGAGCACCCCTGAAGATCAAGGTCCGACTGGAAATTGTAATTCATGGTAAAAGAGATCCAGTCACAGTCATACTCAATGTAAACTAATAATAATACATGCAAATGACAGCAGTGCTCTCCAACTGGTGCTTTCTAATAAGAGGATGATGACTCAACATAAAAGTAAATAGATAGGCCCTTCGCAGAGGGAAGCAGGGATTTGTAGAGGTGCCAGAGCTTGATTTTGAAATAGAGATGAATAGTATTTTGAGCAGTATACTTTCATTGTCAACATAACAACCAAGAGATCTTGATATCTTCCATGCTACACACATTATAGGTGGTTCCCAAGCAGAATGGTAAAGTTTATACTCCCCCACCACCAACAAGCATCAATCCATGGCTTGCCTGAAACAACGGGTGCCTCCAACTAACTTCAATCCTGGGGGAGTTTTGTTTGCAATTATTTTGATTTGATTTGAGCATGGGACTGGGCATTCCGGTGACCAGCCATTTTCTCGTGAGTGAGGAGCGGAGTCCACTCCTCTTGAGAATAACCTGCCTAGCATGGAAGATACAGGTAGCCCTACTTGATACATGAGTTATTCAAACATACAAAACATAATTTCATTTGAAGGTTTAGAGTTTGGCACATACAAATTTACTTGGAACGGCAGGTAGATACCACATATAGGAAGGTATGGTGGACTCATATGGAATACCTTTTGGGGTTTATGGAGTTGGATGCACAAGCAGTATTCCCGCTTAGTACAAGTGAAGGCTAGAAAGAGACTGGGAAGCGACCAGCTAGAGAGCGACAACAGTCGTGAACATGCATTAAAATTAATCAACACTGAAGGCAAGTATGAGTAGGATATAATTCACCATGAACATAAATATCGTGGAGGCTATGTTGATTTTGTTTCAACTACATGCATGAACATGTGCCAAGTCAAGCCTCTTGAATCATTCGAAGGAGGATACCACCCTATGATACCACATCACAACCATTTTAATAGCATGTTGGCACGCAAGGTAGACCATTAAACTCCTAGCAAATTAAGCATGACATGAGCAACTATAATCTCTAATTGTCATTAGAAACACGTTTCATTCATAATAGGCTGAATCAGGAACGATGAACTAATCATATTTACAAAAACAAGAGAGGTCGAGTTCGTACCAGCTTCTCTCATCTCAATCAGTCCACCATATATCGTCATTATTGCCTTTCACTTGCACAACCGAATAGTGTGGATAATAATAATAGTGCACGTGGGAATCTGCAAGCATTCAATTCAAGGGAGAAGACAAGGTAATATGGGCTCTTTGTTAGATCAACAATAATGCATATGAGAGCCACTCAACATTTTCATCATGGTCTTCTCCTCTCGACCCCCCAAAGAAAAAGAAAAGAAACAAAACTATTTACACGGGAAAGCTCCCAACAAGCAAAAGAAGAAGGAGAAATATTTTTGTGTTTTCTTTTTAATTACTACTACTACAAGCATGGAAAGTAAACTAGCTAAAGGCTACAACTAATTTTTGTGATTTTTATTAAGTTTTTTCAAACACACAAGAAGAAATCTTAAAAAGAAAATAAACTAGCATGGACGATACAATGAAAGAGTATGAGCACCGACAACTGGCATGAGTGTGTGAACATGAATGTAATGTCGGCGAGAAATACATACTCCCCAAGCTTAGGCTTTTGGCCTAAGTTGGTCTATGCCCACGGATCAAAGCTACCCTCTACAGTGTCCTGAGGAGGATCCTCAGGGTGCCACTGGTTAGCGATCTCCTTCGGATCCCACTGATAAACACACTGACGGTGAGGATCAAGTGGTGGCTCCGGTTCAAGCTCTAGAGCTGATATCAGGCTCCGGTATGCATGAACGGCCTTCGGCAAAACAAGGTACGTGCCTGAAAATATGTTGAACAAAGAGGGAGCAGGCAAGGTAATAGTCTCGAAGTAATTTTTATCAAATATCAGTCTATAGTTAAGCATCTTCTTCTTATTCTAAATAATAAAATCATGTGCTACCATACTCTTATAATCTAGAAAAATAGGAGGCCACAACTTTTCCTCTTTCTCATAATGCTTAATAGGTATGTTAAAGTGTGCAGCAAGGTGCGAGGCAAAGATGCCTGCAAAGACGGGGCCCTTTGTACGGTTCAGATTTAACCGTTTAGCAACAATAGCGCCTAAACTAAAAGTGGTATCACGAAACAAAGCATGGCGCAAAATAGCAAAATATCAGGGGCACTAAGATTTCCACTGTTCCCACGACCAATTAAGCATCTACTAGCAAATAATGCAAAGTAACGTAGAACAGGAAAATGTATGCTAGTAATTCTTGCATCACAAACTTTCCTCGTTTCCCCTGCAGCAATCATATCAATAAATCCCTCCACATCATTACGATGTGGTTCCTCTATGCTGCCCTCAAAGGGTATCCTACAAACCCGGCAAAAATCATAAAGTGACATCTCCTTATGCTCATCATATAAATAAAATTCCACCGAAGGTGGCGATCTCCTAGCATGGAAATGAAAATTTTGCACAAAAATATTGGTGAGTAGGAGATACTGTTCACGCTGGTCGTGGAGGAAGTCGGTGAGGCCTGCATTCACAGCCAAATAATAAAAATCTTCATAAATCCCGGCTTCTCTCAAGAACTCATCACAAGGCCATTCACACGGCCGAACCTCCACAGTACGAGGGAGATTATATTCGGGCTTCTTATTCTCTTCACTTTGCTTATCCTTCAAGCTTCGGCTCGAAGAGCTCCTCAAAAATCTCTTCATCTTTCTCTGAAAATTTCTGAAATTTTTAGCAACTCAAAAATAAAAGTGAACCAAACTCAACAAAATTGATAGCAACTACTCCTACAAGTGCCTAGAGGCTATATAATGCATTAAAACTACTTTTGACCACATAAATTTGACATGCAAGCTCAAGAACAGGGTCACCTAAGAAGCAAAAAATTGCAATAAATAAAGCACTAGAACAAAAACTAATTGGACCATTGGATGAGTCACATACCGAAGAACAATCCACCAAAGCAGTTTTGTGAATGGAGATTTGAGCAAGGAGATTGAAAATGGCAGCAAGATGAGCTAGAACTCGGGTTTGAGCTGGTGGGTGATTTTTTTCTGGAGGAATACAAAGTGTGTGGGTGCAAGAATAAGTGGAGGGGGCCCACGTGGGGTCCACGAGGCAGGGGGCGCTCTCTCCACCCTCATGGGCACATGGTGAGGCCCCCTGGTGTGTTCTCAGTGCCAATAATTCTTAAATATTCCAGAAAAAATCATATTAATTTTTCAGGACATTTGGAGAACTTTTATTTTTGGGGTATTTTTTATTGCAAGGATAATTCAGAAAACAGACAGAAAATGCTATTTTTGCTTTATTTAAACTAAATAGCAGAAAGTAAAACGAGGGTACAGAGAGTTGTGCTTTCTAACTTCATCCATCTCATGCTCATCAAATGGAATCCACTAACAAGGTTGATCAAGTCTTGTTAACAAACTCATTTCGAATAACATGAAACCGGAGAATTTTCGAATAACACTAGGTTACCTCAACGGGGATATGCACATCCCCAACAATAAGAATATCATATTTCTTCTTGACAGTAGGAAGAGGAAATTCAAAACCTCCAATAGTAATTGTTGGATTTTTTCCAATAGAATTGATACTGTGGACTTGAGGTTGTTTCCTCGATAAGTGTACCGTATGCTCATTACCATTAACATGAAAAGTGGCATTGCCTTTATTGCAATCAATAACAGCCCCTGCAGTATTCAAAAAGGGTCTTCCAAGAATAATAGACATAGTATCGTCCTCGGGAATATCAAGAATAACAAAGTCCATTAAAATAGTAATGTTTGCAACCACAATAGGAACATCCTCACAAATACCGACAGGTATTGCAGTTGATTTATCAGCCATTTGCAAAGATATTTCAGTAGGTGTCGACTTATTCAAATCAAGTCTACGATATAAAGAGAGAGGCGTAACACTAACACCGGCTCCAAGATCACATAAAGCTGTTTTAACATAGTTTCTTTTAATGGAGCATGGTATAGTAGGTACTCCTAGATCTCCAAGTTTCTTTGGTATTCCACCTTTAAAAGTGTAATTAGTAAGCATGGTGGAAATTTCAGCTTCTGGTATCTTTCTTTTATTAGTAACAATATCCTTCATGTACTTAGCATAAGGGTTCATATTAAGCATATCGGTCAAACGCATACGCAAAAAGATAGGTCTAATCATTTCAGCAAAGCGCTCAAAATCCTCGTCATCCTTAGATGGTTTAGGAAAAAATGCATGGGTGTCTGAACCCATGGTTCTCTTTCTTTACCGTGCTTCCTAGCAACGAAGTCTCTCTTATCATAACGTTGATTCTTTGATTGTGGGTTATCAAGATCAACAACAGGTTCAATCTCTACATCATTGTCATTACAAGGTTGAGCATCAACATGAACATCATCGTTAACATTATCACTAGGTTCATATTCATTATGAGATTGTGTTTCAGCATCAGAAATAGAAATATCGTTGGGATTCTCAGGTGTGTCAACAACAGGTTCACTAGGAGCATGCAAAGTCCTATAATTTTTCTTTTTCTTCTTCTTAGAAGAACTAGGTGCATCAACATTAATTATCTGAGAATCTTGCTCAATTCTCTTGGGGTGATCCTCAGGATACAAAGGTTCCTGAGTCATTTTACCCCCTCTAGTCATAACTCTCACAGCATTATCATTTTTCTTATTATTCAATTCATTGAGCAAACATTTTGAGCTTTAAGCACTTGTTCTACTGCGTGGTAGCCATAGAAGCATGTTTACTAATGAGTTTAAGTTCACCTTTAACTCTAGACATATAATCACTCAAGTGTTCAAGAATATCAGCATTGCATTTCAATTGTCTACCGACATAAGCATTGAAGTCTTCTTGTTTAACCATAAAGTTGTCAAACTCATCCAAGCATTGGCTAGCAAACTTAGTAGACGGGATTTCACATTTATCAAATCTATAGAGAGAATTTACCTTTACTACCTGTGTTGGGTTATCAAGACCATGTGAAAGCACAAGTGCTCCTTGGGTGGTTTTGGTAATTAATGTCAACATATCTCTTGTTGGACTAACACTTTTACCTAGTATGTTTCAGATAAGTTCAACAATGGAGTGGCATGGACTAGATGATGTGGAACCCCTTCAAGATGCTAAGGACAAAGGATTGGCTCAAGCTTCAAGATCAAGACTCTACATTTTCTATTTTAGTGATCCAAGATCACATTGAGTCTATAGGAAAAGCCAATACTATCAAGAGGGGATGAGGTGTTGCTTAATGGCTTGCTTGCTCAAAGTGCTTAGTGATATGCTCCAAAACCCTCAACTACCTTCCCACATCCACATATGACCTAAACCAAAAGTCAAACTCGGCCCCACCAATTCTTTCTATCCGGCGCCACCGAGTTTCAAATGTCATAGCCACTGCCACAAACCCTAGGCAAATCGGTCTCACCGAGATGGGATTGCAATCTCTCTATTTCCCTTCGTAACGTTTCGGTCTTACCGAGATGAGCGATCGGTCCCACTGAGATTGCAATGTAAACTCTCTGTTTCCCTTTTGTAACATTTTGGTCTCACCGAGATGAGCGAATCGGTCCTACCGAGTTTACCTAACCAACTCTCTGGTTAGCTTATTACCAAAATCGGTCCCGCCGAGTTTGTGTAATCGGTCACACCAAGATTACATTATGCCCTAACCCTAACCATATCTGTCCTACCGAGTTGCATCTCAGTCCCACCGAAAATCCTAACGGTCACTAGGTTTGCTGAATCCGTCCAACCGAGTTTAACCATTCGGTCCCACTGAGTTTGGCAAATTGTGTGTAACGGTTAGATTTTGTGTGGAGGCTATATATACCCCTCCACCCACTCTTCATTCGCCGAGAGAGCCATCAGAACATACCTACACTTCCAATACACATTTTCTCAGAGAGAACCACCTACACTTGTGTTGAGGTCAAGATATTCCATTTCAACCATATGAATCTTGATCTCTAGCCTTCCCCAAGTTGCTTTCCACTCAAATCTTCTTTCCACCAAATCCAAATCCTGTGAGAGAGAGTTGAGTGTTGGGGAGACTATCATTTGAAGCAATGAGCAAGGAGTTCATCATCAACACACCATTTGTTACTTCTTGGAGAGTGGTGTCTCCTAGATTGGCTAGGTGTCGCTTGGGAGCCTCCAACAAGATCTACTGCTAGTGAGGCAAGTCCTTCGTGGGCGACAGCCGTGATGGAATAGACAAGGTTGCTTCTTCATGGACCCTTTGTGGGTGGAGCCCTTCGTGGACTCGCGCAACCGTTACCCTCCGTGGGTTGAAGTCTCCATCAACGTGGATGTACGATAGCACCACCTATCGGAACCACGACAAAAACATCCATGTCTCCAATTGCGTTTGAATACTCCAAACCCTTCTCTTTACATTCTTGCAAGTTGCATGCTTTACTTTCCGCTGCTCATATACTCATTGCATGCTTGCTTGCTATGTAGTGTGTTTGTTAAACTTGTGCTTAAACTCCACTTAAACTTAAGAATATTAAAAACTGCAACTTTTGGCACTTAGTGTCTAATCACCCCCCCTCTAGACACCTCTTCTCGATCCTTTCAATTGGTATCAGAGCTTTGGTCTCCATTGCCTTGGTTTAAACACCATTGGAGGAAGATGGATGTGTCTACTTTGGGGAGTCTTAGACATAAAGTGCCTATTCTTGATGGAGAGTATTTTCATGAGTGGAAAAATGAAATGCTTGAGATTTTCAATGAATATCATTTGAACAAGTACATTACTAGCCCTTGTGCACCTCATGTTGATCCTTTGCACCCTACCCTAGATGAAGATATTGACATGATTCGCAATCTTAGAACTGTTGAGCTCATCATTAGAGGCTTGCCTAGAAACTTGATTAGATGTTTCCCTACCCTCAAGTGTGCCTACACCATATGGAAATTTCTTGAGGAACTCTTTCCTAATTACTCCTTGAAAGATCTAGATGAAATCCTCCATAATTCTATTGCTTTGATTAAGATGAGTTCCAATGATCCCAAATTTGGTGACTGCTTATTTGAGCTTACTAATCTTACGAGTGCCAAAGGAGATGTTGGAATCATTAGCAATATCATTTCCAGAGCTATTAGAATTCATAAAGATAACTATAGAAATGATCATTTATCTAATGAATTGCCCTCTCTAGGAATTTATCAATCACAAGATGATGTTGAACATGAATACTCGAATAAGGATGATGATGATGATGATGATGATGATGATGATAGTGACTATGATCTCGATGATGCGATGAGACACTTTGGTCTTATGGCAAATCTTCGCGGCTACATGGCTGGAGGAAAGGAATGGGTCCTTGATAGTGGATGTACTGATCATATGACCGGAGATAAAGATATGTTTCCTGAGCTTGCTAAAAACGACGGCCCTCGAAAATATGTCACTTTTGGTGATAATTCAAACGGTAAGGTGGTTGGCCTTGGTAAGGTGGCCATCTCACATGATAGCTCCATACAAAATGTCATGCTCGTTGAATCCCTTGGATACAATTTACTTTCAGTTTCTAGACTTGCGGATTTCGGTTTCAATGTCTTATTCACTGAAGTAGATTGCCAAGTGTTTCGTAGAGACAATCATAAAATGGTCTTTACCGGTATACGTAGAGGAGATCTTTACATTGTTGATTTCACTAAAAAGGCTCAACCTAGAACTTGCTTAATTACCAAATCTTCTAAAGGCTGGTTATGGCATAGAAGACTAGGTCATGTTGGTATGCGAAATCTTGATAAGCTTATAAAAGGTGATCATATCCTTGGAATAAAAGATGTCATATTTGACAAGGATAGACTTTGTAGTGCTTGTCAAGCAGGGAAACAAGTTGGAGGAAGTCACCGCGCGAAGAACATCATGACCACAAGAAGACCACTCGAGCTACTTCACATGGATCTCTTTGGTCCAAATGCCTACAAGAGTCTCGGTGGTAACTCATTTGGTCTAGTCATAGTTGATGATTTTTCAAGATTTACGTGGGTGTTCTTTCTTGATGACAAATCACAGGTCCAAAAGATCTTCAAAAACTTCGCTAGGAAGGCCCAAAATCAGTTTGACGTGAAGATCAAGAAGGTTCGGAGCGACAACGGAACGGAGTTCAAGAACGCAAATGTGGACACCTTTCTTGACGAAGAAGGGATTTCACACGAGTTCTCGGCTACGTACACACCTCAACAAAATGGAGTTGTTGAAAGGAAGAACCGGACTCTTATCGAGATGGCAAGAACGATGCTTGATGAGTACAAAACGCCAAAGCACTTTTGGGCGGAAGCGGTTGAGACAGCTTGTCATGCAACAAATCGCTTGTATCTTCACAAGCTACTCGGCAAGACGGCATACGAGCTCCTCACCGGTAACAAACCCCAAGTTGGATACTTTCGAGTATTCGGCTCAAAGTGCTACATTCTTGATAAGCATCGTCGTTCTAAATTTGCTCCTAAATCTCATGAAGGTTTCCTACTTGGTTATGGCTCAAACTCTCACACTTACCGTGTCTACAACAATTTCACCCGAAAGGTTGAAGAGACGGTAGATGTGAAGTTTGATGAATCTAACGGCTCGCAAGTAGAGCAATTGCCAATTGATGTAGGAGACAAAGACCCTTCAGAAGCAATTCAAGACTTGTCCATTGGCAAGATTCGTCCAACGGAAGTGAAGGAGAGTACCTCGTCCGTCCAAGTGGAAGCTTCTACCTCACGACAAGGTGAACCAAGAGTTGATACGGAAGCATCCACAAGTGGGACACGCCAAGATGAAGAAAACGAGGAAGCGCACCAAGATGAACATCAACAACCTCCTTCTCCACCACGACAAGAGAACGACAACGTCAACAATGAAGAAGGCCAAGAAGAAGCACAAGATGAAGAGGATGTTCCACCCCGACCCAAGCAAAAGCTTTCACGAGTTCGAGCAAGAATTGCTAAGGATCATCCCGTCGAGCAAATCTACAATGATATCCAAACCGGGAGAATCACTCGCTCTAAAACTCGTTTAGCTAACTTTTGTGAACATTACTCATTCATCTCTAGCATTGAACCTATGAAGGTTGAAGAAGCATTGGAGGATCCGGACTGGATAAACGCTATGCATGAAGAGCTACACAACTTTGAGAGAAATCAAGTGTGGACATTGGTCGAGAAGCCCGACAACAACCACAACATCATTGGTACCAAATGGGTGTTTCGCAACAAGCAAGATGAAGATGGACAAGTGGTTCGCAACAAAGCACGTCTCGTCGCCCAAGGCTACACACAAGTTGAAGGTATGGACTATGGTGAGACATATGCTCCCGTTGCTAGACTTGAGTCCATTCGCATCTTACTTGCTTATGCTAATCACCATGATATCACCTTGTACCAAATGGACATTAAAAGTGCTTTTCTAAATGGCAAAATCGAGGAGGAAGTTTATGTTAAGCAACCTCCCGGCTTCGTCAATCCTAAGAAACCTAATCATGTTTACAAACTTCACAAAGCCCTTTATGGTCTTAAACAAGCTCCTAGAGCATGGTATAAATGCTTGACCAAGTTCCTTATTGAAAAAGGCTTTGAAATTGGTAAAATTGATTCTACTCTTTTTACTAAAAGGGTTAATGGAGAACTATTTGTGTGCCAAATTTATGTTGATGATATCATATTTGGTTCAACTAACCCTCATTTTAGTGAGAAGTTTGGAAAGCTAATGTCGGAGAAGTTTGAGATGTCTATGATGAGTGAACTCAAATTCTTTCTCGGTTTGCAAATCAAGCAAACTAAGGAAGGTACCTTTGTCTCTCAAACGAAGTACACCAAGGACTTATTCAAGAAGTTCAATATGCAAGAATGCAAAGGTATGACTACACCCATGCCTACTAGTGGACATCTTGATTTGACCAAAGATGGTGAACCGGTTGATCAAAAGGTTTATCGCTCTATGATTGGTTCATTGTTATATCTATGTGCCTCTCGTCCCGATATTATGCTAAGTGTGTGCATGTGTGCATGATATCAAGCTGCTCCTAAAGAGTGTCATCTTAAGGCTGTGAAAAGGATAGTGAGATACCTAATCCATACACCAAATTTTGGCATTTGGTATCCTAAGAGGTCCTCTTTTGATCTTGTTGGCTACTCCGATTCGGACTATGCGGAGACAAGGTTGATAGAAAATCCACTTCGGGTACTTGTCAATTCCTTGGTAGATCTCTTGTGTCTTGGTCTTCCAAGAAACAAAACTCGGTATCCTTATCCACCGCCGAAGCGGAATACATTGCCGCTGGTTCATGTTGTGCTCAATTACTTTGGATGACCCAAACTCTTAAAGATTATGGGATATATGTGAAACATGTTCCATTGCTATGTGACAATGAAAGTGCTATTAAGATTGCTCACAATCCCGTGCAACATTCTCGAACTAAGCATATTGAAGTTCGTCATCATTTCATTCGAGATCATGTTGCAAAAGGGGACATTAACCTTAAGCATGTTCGCACCGATAAGCAATTGGCGGATATATTCACTAAACCACTTGATGAGAAAGTGTTTTGCAGGTTGAGAGGTGAATTGAACATCATTGATGCTTCAAACTTGGAGTAGGAACTCCATTTGATACATGCGGGGCATGAGCCTATGACTAATCCTCGATATTTCTCTTATGATGCTATTCATATGTCTTGGATATATTTGTACCTTGCATGTTATCTAACCCGTGTAGGTACTTGGTTGAATCTAAATCTATGAGATTGCAACTCACTCACATCTTGAGCAATCTCTACATCACCAAGTCTCTACACAATGGTGGTTGAAGACAAGGAAGCACGAAACCATTCAAACATATCCTTTGGCAAATTCTATGTTGAGTCTCATGATTGTCATTTTGGATACACAAGTGCTCTTCCTTGCAAAGCTAACCCATGTAGGTAGATGAACTCAAACTCCAAGTGGTGCTCCCAACCCTTGATGAACTACATCAACCTTGAGCAACCCACACAAGTTCAACTACATGAGCAAGATCAACACCACCACCCAAGGTATGTTATTCCATCTTAGAGAAGCTTTACTCCAAGTCATGAGTCAAAGCAACTCGACAAGATGTGAATACATCAAAAGGCTTAAACGAAAAATGGTAACCCCATTTTGAGCTTAAACGATGAGTATGACCTATGATCAAGTGCTCTCACTTGACTCCTAAGTCAATATACTCTAACATAGGTGACTTTGTCGCCGACCATTTCTAGATGAAGTTCTCTAGTGTTTCTCCGTGCTTTTGCATTTCCATATTTGTTTCCCCTTTCAAAAAAAACTTCATCTAGAACTTTTAGTTTCTTTTCTTTCCTTTTTGTTCTGCATTTTCTGCATCCAATTCATTGCAAATCTTTCAGTAAATTCCTTGCATATCCTTGTGAGATCTTACTTGTCTAGTGAGCTGAGGTGACAAGTGGTTTCACTCTAATGAACTCGGTCACACCGGTTTGTTCTCTTCGGCCCAACCGAAATCTTTCGGTGCAACCGAAGCACACAACTCGGAGTCACCGATTCCATCACAGGAAAACCAACTTGCCACTTATTCCTGATTTCTGTTTGCTCCAGCTCCACTCAATGATTCTTGTCCTCTACCAGCATCATATTAGACATGCTGCTTTGCTCTGTGACTCGAGGACCAACCCATTTGTATCACATGTCCAGAAGAGCCCTTCTTGGAAATTGATGTCAAAGGGGGAGAGAGAGATCACATCAAAGCTTAATCCTTCCTATAGGGGGAGAAAGAGAGAATACTCAGGGGGAGAGAGTTTCTCAACTAGGAGAAAGTAATATCATCAAAGACCCCAGATGCTTGGTGTTCAAGAGGAGAGATGTCACATGTCTTTAAGAGGGAAAGACATGTTTGGTTGCTTGCTTTAGCTCAAGCTCTGTTGTTTCCTTTTTTGTTGCTCTGATTTTCTGTTCCCTATCTTCTCCCAATATCCCATGCAGATTCAGGGGGAGCAAGACATCTAAGGGAAGGAAATCTCTGATTTTATTGCATATCTTTACCTTTGGGGACATGTCTATATCCAATGTGGTACTTAGTACTCACTCTACATGTCATCCCAGTCTTGGTTCTCTTGTGGTTTCTCTTGCTTGCTCTGGTCAGTAGGTGTATCTGTGTTATTTAACCTTGTTTGCGCAGGTTCATCCCATCCTAAGCCAACTCAAGACCACAAGGTAAGTATATGCATCACAGTCATGTGAATGAGAAGTTCTTGCTGATGTACATACTGTTTGCAAGAAGGACTCATGAGCATGAAGGTACATTTCTCACATTCACATCATTTGCTCTGATGCATATAGCCAAGATACATGTAACACATTGCTTACTCTGTCATGTTTACGCATTCACATGCTCCTATATTCAATATTCACATGATTGCATACATGTAGGGGGAGCCTATGCATGTTACATGTCTTTCCAAAGCTTTACTTGCTATTCTCTATATCTTTATCTAAAGCTTTGATGTATGTTGTCATCAATTACCAAAAAGGGGGAGATTGAAAGCACAAGTGCTCCCTGGGTGGTTTTGGTAATTAATGTCAACATATCTCTTGTTGGACTAACACTTTTACCTAGTATGTTTCAGATAAGTTCAACAATGGAGTGGCATGGACTAGAGGATGTGGAACCCCTTTAAGATGCTAAGGACAAAGGATTGGCTCAAGCTTCAAGATCAAGACTCTACATTTTCTATTTTAGTGATCCAAGATCACATTGAGTCTATAGGAAAAGCCAATACTATCAAGAGGGGATGAGGTGTTGCTTAATGGCTTGCTTGCTCAAAGTGCTTAGTGATATGCTCCAACACCCTCAACTACCTTCCCACATCCACATATGACCTAAACCAAAAGTCAAACTCGGCCCCACCGATTCTTTCTATCCGGCGCCACCGAGTTTCAAATGGCATAGCCACTGCCACAAACCCTAGGCAAATCGGTCTCACCGATAGGGATCTCGGTCTCACCGAGATGGGATTGCAATCTCTCTGTTTCCCTTCGTAACGTTTCGGTCTTAACGAGATGAGCGATCGGTCCCACCGAGATTGCAATGTAAACTCTCTGTTTCCCTTTTGTAACATTTTGGTCTCACCGAGATGAGCGAATCGGTCCCAGCGAGTTTACCTGACCAACTCTCTGGTTAGCATATTACCAAAATTGGTCCCACCGAGTTTGTGTAATCGGTCACACCAAGATTATGTTATGCCCTAACCCTAACCATATCGGTCCTACCGAGTTGCATCTCAGTCCCACCGAAAATCCTAACGGTCACTAGGTTTGCTGAATCGGTCCGACCGAGTTTAACCATTCGGTCCCGCCGAGTTTGGCAAATTGTGTGTAATGGTTAGATTTTGTGTGGAGGCTATATATACCCCTCCACCCACTCTTCATTCCCTGAGAGAGCCATCAGAACATACCTACACTTCCAATACACATTTTCTGAGAGAGAACCACCTACACTTGTGTTGAGGTCAAGATATTCCATTCCAGCCATATGAATCTTGATCTCTAGCCTTCCCCAAGTTGCTTTCCACTCAAATCTTCTTTCCACCAAATCCAAATCCTGTGAGAGAGAGTTGAGTGTTGGGGAGACTATCATTTGAAGCACAAGAGCAAGGACTTCATCATCAACACACCATTTGTTACTTCTTGGAGAGTGGTGTCTCCTAGATTGGCTAGGTGTCCCTTGGGAGCCTCCAACAAGATTGTGGAGTTGAACCAAGGAGTTTGTAAGGGCAAGGAGATTGCCTACTTTGTGAAGATCTACCGGTAGTGAGGCAAGTCCTTCGTGGGCGACAGGCGTGATGGAATAGACAAGGTTGCTTCTTCGTGGACCCTTCGTGGGTGGAGCCCTCTGTGGACTCGCACAACCGTTACCCTTCGTGGGTTGAAGTCTCCATCAACGTGGATGTACGATAGCACCACCTATCGGAACCATGACAAAAACATCCGTGTCTCCAATTGCGTTTGAATACACCAAACCCTTCTCTTTACATTCTTGCAAGTTGCATGCTTTACTTTCCGCTGCTCATATACTCATTGCATGCTTGCTTGATATGTAGTGTGTTTGTTAAACTTGTGCTTAAACTCCACTTAAACTTAAGAATATTAAAAACTGCAACTTTTGGCACTTAGTGTCTAATCACCCCCCCTCTAGACACCTCTTCTCGATCCTTTCACCATGTATTTCTTTAATAGGTGGTAAATTCTTAACATCTTTAATGCCTTTTTCTTTCATAGATTTCTTTGCCTCTTGCATATCTTCAGGACTGAGAAATAGAATGCCCCTTTTCTTCGGAGTTGGCTTAAGAGTTGGTTCAAGAAGTGTCCAATCATTTTCATTACTCAACATATTATTCAATAGCAATTCAGCTTGATCAACAATTCTTTCCCTGAAAACACAACCAACACAACTATCCCGGTGGTCTCTGGAAGCATCAGTTAGTCCATTATAAAAGATATCAAGTATTTCAGTTTTCTTTAGAGGATGATCAGGCAAAGCATTAAGTAATTGGAGAAGCCTCCCCCAAGCTTGTGGGAGACTCTCTTCTTCAATCTGCACAAAATTATATATTTTCCTTAAGGCAGCTTGTTTCTTATGAGCGCGGAAATATTTAGCAGAGAAGTAATAAATCATATCCTGGGGGCTACGCACACAACCAGGATCAAGAGAATTAAACCATGTTTTAGCATCGCCATTTAATGAGAATGGAAACAACTTAAAGATAAAGTAATAGCGAGTTTTCTCATCATTAGTGAATAGGGTGGCTATATCATTTAATTTAGTAAGATGTGCCACAACAGTTTTAGATTCATAGCCATAAAAAGGATCATATTCAACCAAAGTAATTAATTCAGGGTCGACAGAGAAATCATAATCCTTATCGAAAATACAGATAGGTGAAGTAGCAAAAGCAGGGTCATATTTCATTTTAGCATTCAAAGATTTTTCTTTAAGCTTAGCTAATAATTTCTTAAGATCATATCTATCATTGCAAGCTAAAAAGTCTCTAGCAGTTTCTGCATCCATAACATAACCCTCAGGCACAATAGGCAATTCATATCTAGGGGGAGAATCTTCATCATCACTTTCATCAATATTATCAGTTTCAATAATTTCATTCTCTCTAGCCCTAGCAAGTTGTTCATCAAGAAATTCACCTAGTGGCATAGTATTGTCAAGCATAGAAGTAGTTTCATCATAAGTATCATGCAAAGAAGAAGTGGTATCATCAATAACATGCGACATATCAGAATGAATAGCAGGAGTAGGTGTCACAAGTTTACTCAAAACAGTAGGTGAATCAAGTGCAGAGCTAGATGGCAGTTCCTTACCTCCCCTCGTAGTTGAGGGAAAAATCTTGGTTCTTTTATCTTTCAAGTTCTTCATAGTGATTAGCAGATATAGGGGATTGCAACAGTTTTCGAGGGTAGAGTATTCAACCCAAATTTATTGATTCGACACAAGGGGAGCCAAAGAATATTCTCAAGTATTAGCAGCTGAGTTGTCAATTCAACCACACCTGGAAAACTTAATATCTGCAGGAAAGTATTTAGTAGCAAAGTAGTATGATAGTAGCGGTAACGGTAGCAAAAGTAATAGTTTTGGTTTTATAGTGATTGTAATAGTAGCAACGAAAAAGTAAATAAGCGAAGATCAATATATGAAAAGCTCGTAGGAAATGGATCTGTGATGGATAATTATGTCGGATGCGGTTCCTCATGCAATAGTTATAACATAGGGTGACACAGAACTAGCTCCAGTTCATCAATGTAATGTAGGCATGTATTCCGAATATACTCATACGCGCTTATGGAAAAGAACTTGTATGACATCTTTTATCCCACCCTCCCGTGGCAGCGAGGTCCTATTGGAAATTAAGGGATATTAAGGCCTCCTTTTAATAGAGTACCTGACCAAAGCATTAACACTTAGTGAATACATGAACTCCTCAAACAATGGTCATCACCAGTAAGTATCCCGATTATTGTCACTTCAGGGTTAACGGATCATAACACATAATAGGTGACTATAGACTTACAAGATAGGATCAAGAACTCACATATGTTCATGAAAAAATAATAGGTTCAGATCTGAAATCATGGCACTCGGGCCCTAGTGACAAGCATTAAGCATAGCAAAGTCATAACAACGTCAATCTCAGAACATAGTGGATACTAGGGATCAAACCGTAACAAAACTGACTTGATTACGTGATAAATCTCATCCAACCCATCACCGTCCAGCAAGCCTATGATGGAATTACACACGCACAGCGGTGAGCATCATGAAATTGGTGATGGAGGAAGGTTGATGATGACGATGGCGATGGATTCCCCTCTCCGGAGCCCCGAACGGACTATAGATCAGCCCTCCCGAGAGAGATTAGGGCTTGGCGGCAGCTCCGTGTCGTAAAACGTGATGAATCCTTCTCTCTGATTGTTTTCTCCCCGAACGTGAATATATGGAGTTGAGGTCGGTGGAGCGTCAGGGGGCCCATGAAGCAGGGGGCGCACCCAGGGGGTGGGCCCCCTGACGTTGATTCTATTGCCAGTATTTTTTATATATTCCAAAAATATTCTCCATTGATTTTCTGGTCATTCCGAGAACTTTTATTTCTGCACAAAAATAACACCATGGCAATTCTGTTGAAAACAGCGTCAGTCCGGGTTAGTTCCATTCAAATCATGCAAGTTAGAGTCCAAAACAAGGGCAAAATTGTTTGGAAAAGTAGATACGATGGAGACGTATCAGAGAGCGGCGGTGGAGCGCGGGCAGTGCGGCGGATCTCCGACGAAGCTCAAAACTCCGGCGAGATGGGGGAAAGGAGAGAGAGGGGTCGGGGTGCCCGAATTTAAAGGAAGGAGGGGCGGTGCGAAGCTTGGAGGAGGGGCAACACAGAGGCGGCGTCCAGGATCAGAGTCCCGAACGGAAACGGCAGCGGTGGCGCCATGCGAGATCCGGCCTACAGCTCGAGGCCAGGGATGGCGCGGCTGGGCTGGGCCATGGCCTGGCCCGGTTGGCTGGGCCGGCCTAGTTTGGCGAGAAGAAGATTTAAAAAAACATTTTGCAGACAAAAGAAATAATAAAATGATATAAAATACAAAATTTTACATAGGTATATAATATATCAAAATTTTCAGAAAAAGATTCTCTATCACATGAACATTTTCCTAGCGTCAAATAAAATCCACAAAAATTCAAATAAAGCAAAGAGTACTACTGTTGCAATAAAACCTCATAAAAATCATTTTAAAAATACCAAAATGGTTTCAAATTTATTTCTCTCCAATTTTCTAATGTAGGGAATCATTTTATGCTATTTTCCATATATTTTATTTTTGGAGAAAAATAATTTTAATAAAACCCAAATAACTCTTGAAAATAATTTCAGAGGGGCATTAAATTTGACTCTTTGAAACTTCCAACTCATGTTTCATATAATTTGAAGAAGTCATTTTATATTCTCTCTTGAAAATCATTGAGTTGCATAAAGTTTCTGAATTTGAAATATATCCAAATGAGATTCAAATATTTTCAAAACCCTTTTTCATTTAATTAAATGGAAGAAGTCATGTCATCTTTGCTCTAGGGTTTTGTGATGAAAAGAATTTGAATTCATGGAGATTATAAATGCAAGGTGAAAGTTTGGGAAAGTCCATTTATTCCCTCTCATTCAATCTTTCAAAAAAATTCAAATTTCCACTCAATTACACACAAGCAACCACACCACAATCAAACAATCAATCAAAACTATTTATTTAATATAAAATTCCAAAATTTAGAATTGTGTAGGTAAGAACGGTTCTTGCTAGAAGCCCGTACCAGCCACGTAAAACTTGCAACAACAAAGTAGAGGACGTCTAACTTGTTTTTGCAGGGCATGTTGTGATGTGATATGGTCAAGACATGATTATATAAATTGTTGTATCAGATGATCATGTTTTGTAACACAGTTATCGGCAACTGGCAGGAGCCATATGGTTGTCGCTTTATTGTATGACATGCAATCACCATGTAATTGCTTTACTTTATCACTAAGCGGTAGCGATAGTCATGGAAGCAATAGTTGGCGAGACGACAACCATGCTTCGATGGAGATCAAGGTGTCAAGCCGGTGACGATGGTGATCATGATGGTGCTTTGGAGATGGAGATCAAAGGCACAAGATGATGATGGCCATATCATATCACTTATATTTGATTGCATGTGATGTTTATCCTTTATGCATCTTATTTTGCATAGTACGGCGATAGCATTATAAGATGATCTCTCACTAAATTTCAAGGTATAAGTGTTCTTCCTGAGTATGCACAATTGCCACAGTTCGTCGTGTCAAGACACCACGTCATGATTGGGGGTGACAAGCTCTACGTTCACATACAACGGGTGCAAGCCAGTTTTGCACAAGCTGAATACTCGGGTTAAACTTGACGAGCCTAGCATATTGTAACACCCACGATGCAGCTATATCTCCCACGTGTCGGAGCACGACTTAGAGGCATAACCGCATAGTAGGCATGTCTCAAGAGGGGTAATCTTTACACATCCCATGTACTGAATAAGAATGGGATAAAGAGTTGGCTTACAATCGCCACTTCACACAATACAAAAACATAGCATTACATCATCCAGAATACAATCAAGGTCCAACTATGGAACCAAAATAAAGACAACCCCAAAGGCATAGATCCCCGATCGCCCCGACTAGGCTCCACTACTGATCAACTGGAAATGAAAACAACACAATGAACACGATCTTGATCAAGCTCCTCCTTGAGCTCGGTTGCGTCACCTGCACGGTATCAACGGCACCTACAACTGGTTTTGGAAGTAAATGTGAGTCACGGGGACTCAACAATCTCACACCCTCGCGATCGAGACTATTTAAGCTTATGGGTAGGAAAGGGTAGTCAGGTGGAGTTGCAGCAAAGCACTAAGCATATGAGAGCGAGAAGAGAAGCAATGCACGGTCGAGCAACTAGAATGATCAAGAAGTGATCCTCAAACTACTTATGTTCAAACATAACTCCAAAACTGTGTTCACTTCCCGGACTCCGCTGGAAAGAGACCATCACGGCTACATACGCGGTTGATCCATTTTAATTGAGTTAAGTGTCAAGTTCTCTACCACCGGATATTAACAAATTCCCATCTGCCCATAACCGCGGGCACGGCTTTCGAAAGTTCAAAACCCTACAGGGGTGTCCCAACTTAGCCCATCACAAGCTCTCATGGTCAATGAAGGATATTCCTTCTCCCAGGACGACACGATCAGACTCGGAATCCCAGTTACAAGACATCTCGACAATGGTAAAACAAGACCAGCAAGACCACCCGCTATGCCGACAAATCCCGATAGGAGCTGCACATATCTCGTTCTCAGGGCACACTGGATAAGCTAAGCGTACAGGAGCCAACGTAACCCAAGTTGCCAAGGGATGGCCCCGCACGGTGCTCTAGTTTGGACCAACACTCAGGGGAGCACTGGCCCGGAGGTTTAAATAAAGGTGACCCTTGAGTCTGCAGAACCTAGGGGGAAAAGGCTTAGGTGGCAAATAGTAAAACCAAGGTTGGGCCTTGCTGGAGGAGTTTTATTCAAGGCGAACTGTCAAGGGGTTCCCATTATAACCCAACCGTGTAAGGAACACAAAATCAAGGAACAGAACACCGGTATGACGAAAACAAGGGCGGCAAGAGTGGAACAAAATACCAGGCAAAAGGCAAGCCTTCCACCCTTTACCAAGTATATCGATGCATTAAGAAATAAGATATATTAATGATATCCCAACAATATCCATGTTCCAACATGGAGCCAACTTCATCTTCACCTGCAACTAGCAACGCTATAAGAGGGGCTGAGCAAAGCGGTAACATAGCCAAACAACGGTTTGCTAGGAAAGGTGGGTTAGAGGCTTGACATGGCAATATGGGAGGCATGCTATAGAAAGTCTTAGGTAACGTGGCATAGCAAAAGAGTGAGCAACTAGCAAGCAAAGATAGAAGTGATTTCGAGGGTATGGTCATCTTGCCTGAGATCCCGCAAGGAAGAAGAACGGGTCCATGACGAAGACAAATGGACGTAGTCGAACGGATCCTCACAAACGCTGCATTATCGGAACTAACCCGGAGAAGCAACACCAGAAAGAAGAAAACAACATAGTAAACAACCATCATATAATCATGGCAGGATGCACAGTCAAGTATGATGCATGTCCGGTTTAATGAGGCATGGCATGGCAATATGCACAAGCAAAACTACAAGTTAAGTGGAGCTCAATATGCAACGAGTTGCATATTGACGGAACACCACAACAATTATTTCGTTCACTCCCGGTTAGGTACTCAACAATATTAAAAGTTGGTTAACATGGCAAGAGGTGAAGCATAACAAAACTATACCATCTAAACAATTTAAATGGGGCTGGATATAACAAACAACAAATCCGGTAAATCCCCATATGCATTAGCAATTTAATGAAACAAGAATTTTAAACATTTTAATTGTTGTTATCATGATGCGAATGACATGAACAAGTTTATGCAATTTTTTATTAAAAGTTGACAAGAGCATTATGAAGCATTTGTCACCGTGGTGGAAAGAAAAAGGGTGCCACGACAATGATAACGAAAACGGTGCCATGGCAACGTTCCGGTTCCGGTAACTCGATTGAGATACCGATGCAAAGAATAAGTGTGCGGATGCATGCAAAAGATGGTGGGGCGCTCCCGGATACCGAGTGTCCCAAGAGTCGACGACGGTGTCAAACGAGGGAACAACTAACGTTCACGGGTGGATTACAACAACCAACATGCATCTCATACAACTCATGCATACGGTCCACGAGTGGTCGTCTCGAGGTTATACCTTTAAAGCGAGCCTTTTCTGAACGGATCATGTTCGATGCGGTGTAGGGGAAGTAGACGTTCTCGGAACGTTCATAGTGGAAGTAGTCGTTCTCGCATGCTCTAGGGTCGACGGTAGAGGTTCGCGCGATCTCTACAGCGGTAGTGGTACATGTTTTCCTGTAGATGTTCGGGCGGCAGTAGTGGTACACGTTTCAAAGGCGTTCGGGTCATCGGTAGTGGTACTTGGTGAATCCCGAAACGGTTTTGGCGTCTTCACACGTAGGGGTACTTGGCGGTTCCATGTAGTCGAACTTGAGGGGCATCGACGTCGTGGTACTTGTCGAAGGTAGTGGTACTTGGGTTGTAGCCGGCCTTGGCGGGCCATCGTGTATTCATACATGTTCCGAAGATGTTCATGTCGTCGTAGCCATTCGGGTCTTGGAGTGATGGTAGTCATACACTTGAAGGCGGTAGACGAATTGGCGGTCTAGCGAGCAATGTTGTGGTGTATAGATGCAGCGGTGGGCTCGATCGGGAAAGTGTTGCCAGGATGCGGCTGTCATAGCCACATGAACAAGAGCATGGTGAAGGACACGGACAAGGCAGGAGGAGGCCTCGGCATGGAGGAGACCGACGGGGTAGGGAAGATCCCGCGAGGAGGCAACAAAAGTGCAGCTCCCGAGCAGAGGAGTCGCAGCCATGGGAGGAGCGGCGAGCAGATGTGGCTCCGGTGGAGCTGCTCGCTGGTGGTGGCCCGAAACAGAGGCGCGGTAGAGGAGCGGGCGCAACGAGGGAGGCGAGACGCACAGAGCAGAGGCTGGCGACGGGGTACGTCCATGGTTCACGACGAGGACGAGCAGGACGGTGACGAAGGTCATGGGATCCTGCTCCTGCTGGAGGCGACAAAGATAGGCGTGGCTGTCCATGGAAGGGGCTAAGGCGCGGCGCTCCGGCAGGGGCGGCTGGAGGCGAAGTGGCAGGAGGCGCGGTGGTGTGGTCGCTACGTTGATGGAAGCAGAGGCAATGCGAGGTAGGGGCGTTGGAGTTGGGTGCTCGAGGAGCTGCGCTGCGGGATCGGGATCCATGGCAGCTGCAGGCGTGCCGGCGTCGGTGAAGGAAGCGGCGCACCGAAGGGGTCGAGGGGTGAGGGAGGTTGCACAGTCGAGAGGGAAATGGGGATCGGCAGAGGGGGTCGGCGCGCCCTCTCCTGCATGTGGTGACGGTGCAGGGGAGGAGAAGGGATCGAGGGAGAGAAGGGAACGCTGGCTCCAGGTGGCTAGGGTTAGAGTTAGGTGGGCCGGCACGGGAGGCCCAGTGGAGAGGGAGGCACAGATGGGCTTGCTGTGGATGGCCTATAGGCCGGCTGGGCTGGCTCCTCTCTCCTCTCTTGTAAAAAAAGAAATAAGGAAATCCCAGGCTCAAAGAAGGAAAAAGCCCAGCAAAATTGAAAAGGAAAAAGAGGGATATAAACATACCCTTGTGCTCCTGGATTTAACTAGTATTTGAATAAAATGCCTTGGCAATTTTAGAGGCTGCAATTATTATGCAAGTTTGAAAATAACTCAAACTCGAATAAATCTATGGCCCAACCAAAACACTTCCAAAAGACCTGAAAATTGGAGGAGGTGGTCTTGGCATGGTCTAGTATATATAGGGAAAAGTTGAACATTTAAAGAAAGATGAGAACGCCACTTGCAATAAATGGGTGAAAATTTGAAAGAAGGAAGAAGTGAAATGGTTTGCACTTGGAGAAGGGCCTTGGAGGAAAGAACATGGATGCAAAAAATAGTTTAGAAACGAGAGGGATTTATAATGCAAGTTTGTTGCGGTTAATTCCAAACTAATGGAATATTTTATATAGCTCCCTAATAATATTGGGAGGATATGTTATAAAGAGAACTCACCATGTGAATTCCCTCGATTTAAATGGACCGAAGATCCATGCAATTTATTTAGTTGAGTTGCAAAAGATTTCTGAGATGACGACATGATGACATGATGCAATGAAAAAATAAAAGGGCAGGCACAAATTAAACACACGGCGAAACCCGGAACATATGGAAGTCTTCTCGAGCATCGGTCTCGGGGCATCACAACACTCCACCACTACGAGAGGATCTCGTCCCGAGATCTAGGATGGCACCGGATAGAAAACAGAAGAGGAAGAGGTAAAACAAAGTCGCTTCTTTGACAAACGAGTGAAACCATGAACCTTGAGAGGTTTAACAACTTGAAAGAAAGAATGCAACGAGGATGAAAGAAGTTGAAAGCACTCCGTTAGGAAATAGGAACAAGTAAGAACAGATTCGGACAGCACTCAGATTGAAAGAGATGCAAGACTTGATAAGATGAAAAGAACTTGAGCAAAGGGCACAACACTCCGGTTAAATGGATAAGCACGAAAAGAACATGGTCCTCGCCATTCGAGATGATGAGAGAAAAGAGGAACATCACAATGCCTTTGTAAGAAGAAAGAATATAGATAATTGAAATTAAAGGATGGAGAAGAAAAGGTCAACTTATGCCCCAAGTGAGCTTGAAGACCACCCTTCCAAGCAAGTTAAAATCGGAGTTGTTGGAAAACCAACAACGAAAAAGGATAAGCTTGATATGGACTTATAGAAGACATCTCAAAATTATGAGGTGAGAACTTGCCACTCACGGAAAATATTTGATTGTGAGCTAGAAAAGATAGAAATCTTCTTTCACCGAGGTGATAAGAATAAGAATTGGATCATAGATAATCACCACAAAGAGCAACATTCCCAATGGAAGGCTTTAGATGAAATTTATACCAAGATAACTCCATGGAAGAAAGTGATGGGTTTAAATAACTCATTCTTGTGAATGAATAATGATATATTACCACCTCAAAATATAAAGGAGAACAATTGCACTCCGGATTGCAAGATGAAGAAAACTTGAAGTATAGCATGGCGGATCATAGCTTCGAGAGATATCTTGAAGAACAATTGAAGAATGAAAAGAATCCTTGACGAAGCACCATGTAGAGCCTCCATGAAGAACTCCGGTAATAAAAGAATGATCAAAGGAAAGGAAAGAGAAGTTGAAAACACAAGGTGAAGACTTGTAATTATTAGATGGATCTTCATGACGAGAAAATTGAGAGAGCTTGGAAGTCTGGGAAAAGAAAGATGAATTAAGTGAAACCGAGAATTTGATGAGCCTCCGGAATAAGGAATTGAGTTTAATCGATGAAACCAAAATAAGAATTACATTATGGTTATCCTTCATCAATTTAAATTGATGACAAGCAACGGATTTGGCATACTACTTATTCTCGTAGAAAGGATTAAGATAGATATCGTGCAAACTTGGGAAGGTATTGATGGAACCACCGGTGGGATTGAAACAACGAATAAATTGATATGATAAAGAAGAGAAATCTTGAACGAAACACCGTAAGAATTGAAAAAGAGAGTAGCAAAGGCACAAATCACCGGGTAGAATTGGAAAAACGAATGAAGATACTTGAGGGAATTTGATACATGGGAACGAATAGATCATGAACTGATTAGAGAATATTTGAATGATGCACCGGTAAGATTTGGAGAATGAGAGCTGAAAGCTGAGAATGAGTAATATTTGAAAAGATGGCCTTCGTAGGAAAGAAATGGAAACAACTCATGAAATGCTCCGGATGGGTGAAAAGAATTCTCACGATCGAAAACAATTATGAAAGGATGGCATAAAGCTAGAACCATGAATCTTGAAGAGAATGGAGCAAGATTGAGAGAAAAATCTTCTTCGGTCTGCAAATGTTGAGAATGATGATGAGAACACCACCATGAATTGTTGAGATACTCCGGGATGAAAATTAGAAAGGTTGAACCGACGATGACAAGAATTTGAAAGATCTTGGAGAAACCATCTGGCTGATGATGAATCATTCTTACGTCAACCTTTGAAATGAATTTGAGAATAACTCCGGTAAAATTAGAAGAGTCAGGTAAGATCCTGGAAAAAGACCTGTGGCTTAGGGCCCACTCAGAAGAAACACCGTTGAATGATTACTTGAAAGATATTGCACCAGTTGATTTAAATGACTTGAATTAGATAACATCCTGGAAAGAGCTTGAACGAATGCAGAGTGGAAATGCGAATCTTCGAGATATCTTGAACACTCCGGAACAATTGAATAGCAAGCGGGGAATGATTATGAGGTGCACCGGTATGGGAAAATATTTGAAACGAGGAAAAGGGATATGATCAACAAGGCTTGAATTGAATCCACCAGAGAAGAAAAGAATGACGAATGATGAACTTGAAACTTCCTTAGTATCTTCCTGAGAATCAATGGATAAGAACATTGATGGAAAAGAATGGAGAGACTTCACATCAATAAAAAGGATACTTGATTAAGAAATCTAAGACCTTGAAGAAAAGGGTGGGAGGGCAGGAAAAACAAAGACAACTTGGGCAGACGGAATCACACCGGTTGGGAAAACTTCGAATTGATCTTGCAGATGGGAAAAGGAGATAGGATCATCTTGAAGAGAATCACACCGGTTGGGAAGAATTGACATGACAATCTCGATGGTCATGAAGGATTAGAATTCACATAGAAATATGAGAACACTGCTTAGGAAAGGTATGGAATCAACACTTGACATTGAAGCAACTCGAATACCACAACAAAACAAAGGATTGGCTTGCGGAATAAGCCGGAAACAAACATATGATAGAGCCCATGTCATATCATGTGTCTGTTGGAAAGAATTCCTACGAGCTACTTGAATTCCCACTTATAAACTCTTGAAACTTTCTGGTTATGCAATCAGGTGTTGGGGATACAGGGGAAGCATAACATCTCACCCAAAAACTACCAAATCCTACATCCAGCTGTATCCATCCTTCAACACATAACCAAGAAACCTTCGGAAACCATTTACCTCAACCTTTGAAAAGCATCCGTTATACAAGTTATGGCAATACTCCCGAACTCCCGCCCCAGTACTGGGTGGCGTCGAGGTTATCTCACCAACAACTGCATAAACGAGATTTTCAATGTCGGCGAAACTCAGGTATTCCAGAACTGCAACGATAAAATTTGTGACGACAACACCTCGGAGCCCAACTCCCTGGGACACTGCCACAACCCCTAAATGTCAGGAGGCACCAAGAACAATGTTCTCGTCACAAAACCATCGGAACGATTCCAAGATACCCGTGTGATCCTAAATTTTTTTAGTGAAATTTGAGGAGAGAAGAGTCAAAACTCTACGTTAGGAGGCCTCACCAGAGCGACGAAGGGACTGAGGATTAAAAAGAATCCTACTCTCTGATATATATAATCCTATAAGACTCAAAACATTTTTCTAGACTCAACAACGCCAACGATTCGATCAAGCAGGGGGCTCCTAAGTCGGGGAAGGCTCTGATACCAACTTGTAACACCCATGATGCGGCTATATCTCCCACGTGTCAGAGCACGACTTAGAGGCATAACCGCATAGTAGGCATGTTGCAAGAGGGGTAATCTTTACACATCCCATGTACTGAATAAGAATGGGATAAAGAGTTGGCTTACAATCGCCACTTCACGCAATACAAAAACATAGCATTACATCATCCAGAATACAATCAAGGTCCGACTATAGAACCAAAATAAAGACAACTCCAAATGCATAGATCCCCGCTCACCCCGACTGGGCTCCACTACTGATCAACTAGAAATGAAAACAACACAACGAACACAATCTTCATCAAGGTCCTCCTTGAGCTCGGTTGCGTCACCTGCACGGTTTCAACGGCACCTGCAACTGGTTTTGGAAGTAACTGTGAGTCACGGGGACTCAACAATCTCACACCCTCGCGATCAAGACTATTTAACCTTATGGGTAGGAAAGGGTAGTCAGGTGGAGTTGCAGCAAAGCACTAAGCATATGAGGTGGCTAACTTACGCAAACGAGAGCGAGAAGAGAACCAAGGCACGGTCGAGAAACTTGAATGATCAAGAAGTGATCCTGAAACTACTTATGTTCAAACATAACTCCAAAACCGTGTTCACTTCCTAGACTCCGCCAGAAAGAGACCATCACGGCTACACACGCAGTTGATGCATTTTAATTAAGTTAAGTGTCAAGTTCTCTACCACCGGATATTAACAAATTCCCATCTGCCCATAACCGCGGGCACGGCTTACGGAAGTTCAAAACCCTGCAGGGGTGTCCCAACTTAGCCCATCACAAGCTCTCACGGTCATCGAAGGATATTCCTTCTCCCAGGACGACCCGATCAGACTCGGAATCTCGGTTACAAGACATCTCGACAATGGTAAAACAAGACCAGCAAGACCAACCGCTGTGCCGACAAATCCCGATAGGAGCTGCACATATCTCGTTCTCGGGGCAACCGGATAAGCTAAGCGTACAAGAGCCGACGTAACCCAAGTTGCCAAGGGATGGCCCCGCATGGTGCTCTAGTTTGGACCAACACTCAGAGGAGCACTGGCCCGGGGGTTTAAATAAAGATGACCCTTGAGTCTGCAGAACCCAGGGGAAAAAGGCTTAGGTGGCAAATGGTAAAACCAAGGTTGGGCCTTGCTGGAGGAGTTTTATTCAAGGCGAACTGTCAAGGGGTTCCCATTATAACCCAACCGCGTAAGGAACGCAAAATCAAGGAACATAAAACCGGTATGACGGAAACAAGGGCGGCAAGAGTGGAACAAAATACTAGGCAAAAGGCAAGCCATCCACCCTTTACCAAGTATATAGATGCATTAAGTAAATAAGATATATTAATGATATCCCAACAATATCCATGTTCCAACATGGAGCCAACTTCATCTTCACCTGCAACTAGCAATGCTATAAGAGGGGCTGAGCAAAGCGGTAACATAGCCAAACAACGGTTTGCTAGGAAAGGTGGGTTAGAGGCTTGACATGGCAATATGGGAGGCATGGTATAGCAAGTGATAGGTAACGAGGCATAGCAAAAGAGCGAGCAACTAGCAAGCAAAGATAGAAGTGATTTCGAGGGTATGGTCATCTTGCCTGAGATCCCGCAAGGAAGAAGAACGGGTCCATGACGAAGACAAACGGACGTAGTCGAACGGCTCCTCACAAACGCGACGTTATCGGAACTAACCCGAAGAAGCAACTCCGGAAAGAAGCAAACAACATAGTAAACAACCATCATATAATCATGGCAGGATGCACAATCAAGAATGATGCATGTCCGGTTTAATGAGGCATGGCATGGCAATATGCACAAGCAAAACTACAAGTTAAGTGGAGCTCAATATGCGACGAGTTGCATATTGACGGAATACCACAACAATTATTTAGTTCACTCTCGGTTAGGTACTCAACAATATTAAAAGTTGGTTAACATGGCAAGAGGTGAAGCATAACAAAACTATACCATCTAAACAATTTAAATGGGGCCGGATATAACAAACAACAAATCCGGTAAATCCCCATATGCATTAGCAATTTAATGCAACAAGAGTTTTAAACATTTTAATTGTTGTTAACATGATGCGGATGACATGAACATGTTTATGCAATTTTTTATTAAAATTGGACAAGAGCATTATGAAGCATTTGTCACCGTGGTGGAAAGAAAAAGGGTGCCACGGCAACGGTAACGAAAATGGTGCCACGACAACATTCCGGTTCCGGTAACTCGATTGAGATACCGATGCAAAGGAGAAGTGTGCGGATGCGTGCAAAAGATGGTGGAGCGCTCCCAGATACCTGGTGTCCCAAGAGTCGATGACGGTGTCAAACGAGGGAACAACTAACGTTCACGGGCGGATTACAACAACCAACATGCATCTCATACAACTCATGCATATGGTCCACGAGTGGTCGTCTCGAGGTTATACCTTCGAAGCGTGCCTTTTCGAAAGGGATCAAGTTCGATGCGGTGTAGGGGAAGTAGACATTCTCGGGATGTTCGTAGTGGAAGTAGTCATTCTCGCATGCTCTAGGGTCGACGGTAGAGGTTCTCGCGATCTCGACGGCGGTAGTGGTACATGTTTTCCTGTAGAAGTTCGGGCGGCAGTAGTGGTACACGTTTCGAAGGCGTTCGAGTCATCGGTAGTGGTACTTGGTGAACCCCGAAACGGTTTTGGCGTCTTCGCGCGTAGGGGTACTTGGCGGTTCCATGTAGTCAAACTTGAGGGGCATCGACGTCGTGGTACTTGTCGAAGGTAATGGTACTTGGGTTGTAGTCGGCCTTGGCAGGTCATCATGTATTCGTACATGTTCCGAATATGTTCATGTCATCGTAGCCATTCGGGTCTTGGAGTGATGGTAGTCGTACACTTGAAGGCAGTAGACGAATTGGCGGTCCAGCGAGCAACGTTGTGGTGTATAGATGCAGCGATGGGCTCGATCACGAAAGTGTTGCCAGGATGCGGCTGTCATAGCCACATGAACAAGAGCATGGTGAAGGACACGGACAAGGCAGGAGGAGGCCTCGGCATGGAGGAGAGCGGCGGGGTAGGGGAGATCCCGCGAGGAGGCAGCAAAAGTGAGGCTCCTGAGCAGAGGAGTCGCGGCCATGGGAGGAGCGGCGAGCAGATGTGGCTCCGTTGGAGCTGCTCGCTGGCGGCGGCCCGAAACAAAGGCATGGTAGAGGAGCGGGCGCAACGAGGGAGGCGGGACGCATAGAGCAGAGGCTAGCGGCGGGGTACGTCCATGGTTCACGGCAAGGACGAGCAGGTCGGCGACGAAGGTCATGGGGCTCCTGCTCCTACTGGAGGCGACGAAGACAGGTGCGGCTATCCATGGAAGGGGCGGAGGCGCGGCGCTCCGGGCCGGCAGGGGCGCTGGTCGCCGACAGGGGCGGCTGGAGGCGAAGTGGCAGGAGGCGCGACGGTGTGGTTGCTACGTTGATGGAAGCAGAGGTGATGCGAGGTAGGGGCGTTGGAGTTGGGTGCTCGAGGAGCTGCGCTGCGGGATCGGGATCCATGGCAGCTGCGGGCATGCCGGCGTCGGGGAAGGAAGCGGCGCACCGAAGGGGTCGAGGGGTGAGGGAGGCTGCACAGTCGAGAGGGAAATGGGGATCCGGCAGAGGGGGTCGGCGCGCCCTCTCCTGCGTGTGGTGACGACACGGGGGAGGAGAAGGGATCAAGGGAGAGAAGGGAACGCTGGCTCTAGGTGGCTAGGGTTAGAGTTAGGTGGGCCAGCGCGGGAGGCCCAGTGGAGAGGGAGGCGCAGATGGGCTTTGCTGTGGATGGCCTATAGGTCGGCTGGGCTGGCTCCTCTCTCCTCTCTTGTAAAAAAAGAAATAAGGAAATCCCAGGCTCAAAGAAGGAAAAAGCCCAACAAAATTGAAAAGGAAAAAGAGGGATATAAACATACCCTTGTGCTCCTGGATTTAACTAGTATTTGAATAAAATGCCTTGGCAATTTTAGAGGCTGCAATTATTATGCAAGTTTGAAAATAACTCAAACTCGAATAAATCTATAGCCCAACCAAAACACTTCCAAAAGACCTAAAAATTGGAGGAGGTGGTCTTGGCATGGTCTAGTATATATAGGGAAAAGTTGAACATTTAAAGAAAGATGAGAACGCCACTTGCAATAAATGGGTGAAAATTTGAAAGAAGGAAGAAGTGAAATGGTTTGCACTTGGATAAGGGCCTTGGAGGAAAGAACATGGATGCAAAAAAATAGTTTAGAAACGAGAGGGATTTATAATGCAAGTTTGTTGCGGTTAATTCCAAACTAATGGAATATTTTATATAGCTCCCTAATAATATTGGGAGGATATGTTATAAAGCGAACTCACCATGTGAATTCCCTCGATTTAAATGGACCGAAGATCCATGCAATTTATTTAGTTGAGTTGCAAAAGATTTATGAGATGATGGCATGATGACATGATGCATTGCAAAAATAAAAGGGTAGGCACAAATGAAACACACGGCGGAACCCGGAACATATGGAAGTCTTCTTGAGCATCGGTCTGGGTGCGTCACACATATGCAGTATGGCCTCGGAACACCATGACCGAAAGGTCGAGCATGAATCATATAGTAGAAATGATCAACATAGTGATGTTCACCATTGAAAACTACTCCATCTCACGTGATGATCGGACATGGTTTAGTTGATATGGATCACGTGATCACTTAGATGATTATAGGGATGTCTATCTAAGTGGGAGTTCTTAAGTAATATGATTAATTGAACTTTAATTTATCAGGAACTTAGTACCTGATAGTATTTTGCATGTCTATGTTGTTGTAGATAAATGGCCCGTGTGTTGTTCTGTTGAATATTAATGTGTTCCTAGAGAAAGCTAAGTTGAAAGATGATGGTAGCAATTACACTGACTAGGTCCGTAACTTAAGGATTATCCTCATTGCTACACAAAAGAATTACGTCCTGGAAGCACCGCTGGGTGCCAAACCCGCTGCAGGAGAACGCCAGATGTTATGAACACCTGGCAGAGCAAAGCTGGTGACTACTCGATAGTTCAGTGTGCCATGCTTTATGGCTTAGAACCGGGACTTCAACGTTGTTTTGAATGTCATGGAGCATATGAGATGTTCCAGGAGTTGAAGTTAATATTTCAAGCAAATGCCCGGATTGAGAGATATGAAGTCTCCAATAAGTTCTATAGCTGCAAAATGGAGGAGAATAGTTCTGTCAGTGAGCATATACTCAAAATGTCTGGGTACCACAACCTCTTGACTCGGCTGGGAGTTAATCTTCCAGTTGATAGTGTCATTGACAGAGTTCTTCAATCACTGCCACCAAGCTACAAGAGCTTCGTGATGAACTACAATATGCAAGGGATGGATAAGACAATTCCCGAGCTCTTCGCAATGCTAAAGGCTGCGAAGGTAGAAATCAAGAAGGAGCATCAAGTGTTGATGGTCAACAACACCACCAGTTTCAAGAAAAAGGGTAAAGGGAAGAAGGGGAACTTCAAGAAGAAGAACAAACAAGTTGCTGCTCAAGTGAAGAAGCCCAAGTCTGGACCTAAGCCTGAGAGTGAATGCTTGTACTGCAAAGGGACTGGTCAGTGGAGGCGGAGCTGCCCCAAGTATTTGGCGGATAAGAAGGGTGGCAAGGTGAAAGGTATATTTGATATACATGTTATTGATGTGTACCTTACTAATGCTCGCAGTAGCGCCCGGATATTTGATACTGGTTCTGTTGCTAATATTTGCAACTCGAAACAGGGGCTACGGATTAAGCGAAGATTGGCTATGGACGAGGTGCCAATGCGCGTGGGAAATGGTTCCAAAGTCGATGTGATCGCCGTCGGCATGCTACCTCTACATCTACCTTCGGGATTAGTTTTAGACCTGAATAATTGTTATTTCGTGCCAGCGTTAAGCATGAACATTATATCTGGATCTTGTTTGATGCGAGACAGTTATTCATTTAAATCAGAGAATAATGGTTGTTCTATTTATAGGAGTAATATCTTTTATGGTCATGCACCCTTGATGAGTGATCTATTTTTACGAAATCTTGATAGTAGTGATACACATATTCATAGTATTGAAGCCAAAAGATATAAGTTTAATAATGATAGTGCAACTTATTTGTGGCACTGTCATTTAGGTCATATATATTGGTGTAAAGCGCATGAAGAAACTCCATGCTGATGGGCTTTTGGAATCACTTGATTATGAATCACTTGATGCTTGCGAACCATGCCTCATGGGCAAGATGACTAAGACTCCGTTCTCCGGAACAATGGAATGAGCAATAGACTTATTGGAAATAATACATACTGATGTATGCGGTCCAATGAGTGTTGATGCTCGTGGCGAGTATCGTTATTTCCTGACCTTCACAGATGATTTGAGAATATATGGGTATATCTACTTGGTGAAACATAAGTCTGGAACATTTGGAAAGTTCAAAGAATTTCAGAGTGAAGTGGAAAATCATCGTAACAAGAAAATAAAATTTCTACGATCTGATCATGGAGGAGAATATTTGAGTTACGAGTTTGGTCTTCATTTGAAACAATGCGGAATAGTTTTGCAACTGACGCCACCCGGAACACCACAGCGTAATGGTGTGTCCGAACGTCATAATCGTACTTTATTAGATATGGTGCGATCTATGATGTCTCTTACTGATTTACTGCTATCGTTTTGGGGTTATGCTTTAGACGGCCGCATTCATGTTAAATAGGGCACCATCTAAATCCGTCGAGACGACACCATATGAACTATGGTTTGGCAATAAACCCAAGTTGTCGTTTCTTAGAGTTTGGGGCTGCGATGCTTATGTGAAGAAGCTTCAACCCGATAAGCTCGAACCCAAATCGGAAAAATGTGTCTTTATAGGATAGCCAAAGGAGACTGTTGGGTACACCTTCTATCACAGATCCGAAGGCAAGATATTTGTTGCTAAGATGGATCCTTTCTAGAGAAGGAGTTTCTCTCAAAAGAAGTGAGTGGGAGAAAAGTAGAACTTGATGAGGTAATTGTACCTTCTCCCGAATTGGAAAGTAGTTCATCACATAAATCGGTTCCAGTGATTCCTACACCAATTAGTGAGGAAGCTAATGATGATGATCATGAAACTTCTGATCAAGTTACTACCGAACCTCGTAGGTTAACCAGAGTAAGATCCGCACCGAAGTGGTACGGTAATCTTGTCTGGAAGTCATGTTACTTGACCATGACGAACCTATGAACTATGAGGAAGCGATGATGAGCCTAGATTCCGCAAAATGGCTTGAGGCCATGAAATATGAGATGGGATCCATGTATGAGAACAAAGTGTGGACTTTGGTTGACTTGCCCGATGATCGGCAAGCCATAGAGAATAAATGGATCTTCAAGAAGAGGACTGACGCTGACGGTAATGTTACTGTCTACAAAGCTTGACTTGTTGCAAAAGGTTTTCGACAAGTTCAAGGAGTTGACTACGATGAGACCTTCTCACCCGTAGCGATGCTTAAGTCCGTTCGAATCATGTTAGCAATTGCCGCATTTTATGATTATGAAATTTGGCAAATGGATGTCAAAACTGCATTCCTTAATGGATATCTTAAAGAAGAGTTGTATATGATGAACAAGAAGGTTTTGTCGATCCAAAAGGTGCTAACAAAGTGTGCAAGCTCGAGTGATCCATTTATGGACTGGTGCAAGCCTCTCGGAGTTGGAATATACACTTTAATAGTGTGATCAAAGCATATGGTTTTATACAGACTTTTGGAGAAGCCTGTATTTACAAGAAAGTGAGTGGGAGCTCTGTAGCATTTCTGATATTATATGTGGATGACATATTGTTGATCGGAAATGATACTGAATTTCTGAATAGCATAAAAGGATACTTGAATAAGAATTTTTCAATGAAAGACCTCGGTGAAGCTACTTATATATTGGGCATCAAGATCTAGAGATAGATCAAGACACTTAATTGGACTTTCACAAAGCACATACCTTGATAAAGTTCCGAAGAAGTTCAAAATGGATCAAGCAAAGAAAGGGTTCTTGCCTGTGTTACAAGGTGTGAAGTTGAGTCAAACTCAATGCCCGACCACTTCAGAAGATAGAGAGAAAATGAAAGTCATTCTCTATGCTTCAGCCATAGGTTCTATCATGTATGCAATGCTGTGTATTAGACTTGATGTGTGCCTTGCTATTAGTTTAGCAGGGAGGTACCAAAGTAATCCAGGAGTGGATCACTGGACAGTGGTCAAGAACATCCTGAAATACTTGAAAAGGACTAAGGATATGTTTCTCATTTATGGAGGTGACAAAGAGCTCGTCGTAAACGTTTACGTCGATGCAAGCTTTGACACGGATTCGGATGACTCTAAGTCACAAATCGGATATGTGTTTTTATTGAATGGTGGAGCTGTCAGTTGGTGCAGTTCCAAGCAGAGCATCGTGGCGGGATCTACGTGCGAAGTGGAGTACATAGCTGCTTCGGAAGTAGCAAATGAAGGAGTTCATATCCGAACTTGGTGTCATACAAGGTTGTCAGAATCGCGATTCTGTTATACGATTCTACCACTTTACGATCCAAACTAACCCCTATGTTTCTATGATTTTAGTTCATAGAATCTACGTTTCTACGATCCTGATAGTGAAGATTCTACGATTTGCGATCCTACCATCGGAGCTCCGATCCGATTCAAAATCACGATTCTGACAACCTTGGTGTCATATAAAGTGCATTGGGTCCAATGAAAATCTTGTGTGACAATACTGGTGCAATTGCCTTGGCAAAGGAATCCAGATTTCACAAGAGAACCAAGCACATCAAGAGACGCTTCAATTCCATCTGTGATCAAGTCAAGGAGGGAGACATAGAGATTTGCAAGATACATACGGATCTGAATGTTGCAGACCCGCTGACTAAGCCTCTCTCACGAGCAAAACATGATCAGCACCAAGACTCCATGGGTGTTAGAATCATTACAATGTAATCTAGATTATTGACTCTAGTGCAAGTGGGAGACTGAAGGAAATATGCCCTAGAGGCAATAATAAACTTGTTATTTACATTTCCTTATATCATGTTAAATGTTTATTATTCATGCTAGAATTGTATTAACCAAAAACTTAGTACATGTGTGAATACATAGACAAACAGAGTGTCACTAGTATGCTTCTACTTGACTAGCTCGTTAATCAAAGATGGTTAAGTTTCCTCGCCGTGGACAAGAGTTGCCATTTGATGAATGGGATCACATCATTAGAGAATGATGTGATTAACTTGACCCATCCGTTAGCTTAGCACTATGATCGTTTAGTTTATTGATATTGCTTTCTTCATAACTTATACATGTTCCTATGACTATGAGATTATGCAACTCCCGAATACCGGAGAAACACTTAGTGTGCTATCAAACGTCAAAACGTAACTGGGTGATTATAAAGATGCTCTACAGGTGTCTCCGATGGTGTTTGTTGAGTTGGCATAGATCGAGATTAGGATTTGTCACTCCGATTGTCGGAGAGGTATCTCTGGGCCCTCTCGGTAATGCACATGACTATAAGCCTTGCAAGCAATGTGATTAATGAGTTCGTTGCAGGATGATGCATTACAGAACGAGTAAAGAGACTTGCCGGTAACGAGATTGAACTAGGTATTAAGATACCAACGATCGAATCTTAGGCAAGTAACATACCGATGACAAAGGGAACAACGTATGTTGTTATGCAGTTTAACCAATAAAGATCTTCATAGAATATGTAGGAACCAATATGAGCATCCAGGTTCCACTATTGGTTATTGACCAGAAGTGAGTCTCGGTCATGTCTACATTGTTCTCAAACCCGTAGGGTCCGCACGCTTAACGTTCGATGACGATCGGTATTATGAGTTTATGTGTTTTGATGTACCGAAGGTAGTTCGGAGTCCCGGATGTGATCATAGACATGACGAGGAGTCTCGAAATGGTCGAGACATACAGATCGATATATTGGAAGGCTATGTTTGGACATTGGAATGGTTCCGGATGAGTTCGGGCATTTACCGGAGTACCGGGGGGTTACCAGAACCCCCCGGGGAGTCAATGGGCCTTATTGGGCCTTAGTGGGAGAGAGGAGGAGGCGGCCAGGTGGAGGGTTCCCCCCCCAAGCCCAATCCGAATTTGGTGTGGGGCCGGCCCCCCTTTCCTTCCCTCTCTCTCCCTCTTCCTTCTTCTCCTACTCCAACTAGGGAAGGGGGGAACCTACTCCTACTGGGAGTAGGACTCCCCCTTGGGCGTGCCATAGAGAGGGCCGGCCCTTCCCTCCTCCCCTCCTTTATATACGGGGGAGGGGGCACCCCATAGACATACAAGTTGACAGTTGTCATAGCTGTGTGCGGTACCCCCCTTCACAGATTTCTACCTCGGTCATATCATTGTAGTTCTTAGGCGAAGCCCTGCGTCGGTAGCTTCATCATCACCATCATCACGCCGTTGTGTTGACGAAACTCTCCCTTGGCCTTAGCTGGATCAAGAGTACGAGGGACTTCACCGAGCTGAACATGTGCAGATCTCGGAGGTACCGTGCATTCGGTACTTGATCGGTTGGATCACGAAGACGTTCGACTACATCAACCGTGTTACTTAACGCTTCCGCTTTCGGTGTACGAGGGTACGTGGACACACTCTCCCCCCTCGTTGCTTTGCATCTCCTAGATAGATCTTGCGTGATCGTAGGAATTTTTTTGAAATACTGTGTTCCCCAATAGCTAGCTCATCAAGTGAACCCCAAAATGGAAGTTTGCAATGGTAAGAGAAGTCCTATAGTGAAATGGAATATGGTTCATCATAAAGCATAAACTACACCCTAGACTCACGTGGAAAATATTTAAATCCTTTGACAAATGATTCAATGAGAAGATGGCACTATTCACACTTATCTAAGAGGTAGGGACCGAGACCGGCATTGTGAACATATTGCTCAAATTCCTCCTTAATGCCCACCTACATCATATACTCATCGCAAGGCCATGAGCAAGTTCTGGTGGCAGCATCTTGCGTGGAACTTTCACTTGGTTCAACGTAAGACCGGCGAGCGGAGCTGTCACTAGAGGATGCCCCCAAGGATCTGTTGGGCAACATAGTAATTTCAAAAAAATTCCTACGCACACGCAAGATCATGGTGATGCATAGCAAAGAGAGGGGAGAGTGTTGTCTATGTACCCTTGTAGACCGTAAGCGGAAGCATTATGACAACGCGGTTGATGTAGTCGTACGTCTTCACGATCGACCGATCTTAGTACCGTACGTTCGGAACCTCCGCGATCTGCACACACTCGGCTCGGTGATGTCCCATGAACTCTCGATCCAGCTGAGTGTCGAGGGAGAGCTTCATCAGCACGATGGCGTGATGACGGTGATGATGATGCTACCATCGGAGGGCTTCGCCTAAGCACTACGATGATATGACCGAGGTGGATTATGGTGGAGGGGGGCACCGCACACGGCTAATGGATCAATGATAAACTTGTGTGTCTATGGGGTGCCCCTGGCCATGTATATAAAGGATGGAGGGAGGAGGAGGCTGGCCCTCATAGGATGCGCCCAAAGTGTGGAGTCCTACTAGGACTCCCTAGTCCTAGTAGGATTCCACCTCCCACATGGAATAGGAAAAAAGGGAAGGGAGAAGGAGAAGGAAGGAAGGGGGCACCCCCTTTCCCTAGACCAATTCAGACCAGTCCATCGGGAAGGGGCGCGGGCACCCTTGAGGCATTTCTCTCCTTTCTCGTCTAGCCCATTAAGGCCCAATACAAATTCGCGTAACTCTCCGGTACTCCGAAAAATACCTGAATCACTTGGAACCTTTCCGATGTCCCAATATAGCCTTCCAATATATTGATCTTTACGTCTCGACTATTTCGAGACTCCTCGTCATGTCCCCGATCTCATCCGGGACTCCGAACAAACTTCGGTCATCAAATCACATAACTCATAATACAAATCGTCATAGAACGTTAAGCGTGCGGACCCTACGGGTTCGAGAACTATGTAGACATGACCGAGACACATCTCCGATCAATAACCAATAGCGGAACCTGGATGTTCATATTGGCTCCCACATATTCTACGAAGATCTTTATCGGTCAAACCGCATAATGATATACGTTGTTCCCTTTGTCATCGGTATGTTACTTGCCCGAGATTCGATCGTCGGTATCTCAATACCTAGTTCAATCTCGTTACCGGCAAGTCTCTTTACTCATTCCGTAATGCATCATCCCATAACTAACTCATTAGTCACATTGCTTGCAAGGCTTATATTGATGTGCATTACCGAGAGGGCCCAGAGATACCTCTCCGATACACGGAGTGACAAATCCTAATCTCGATCTTTGCCAACTCAACAAACACCATCGGAGACACCTGTAGAGCATCTTTATAATCACCTAGTTACGTTGTGATGTTTGATAGCACACAAGGTGTTCCTCCGGTATTCGGGAGTTGCATAATCTCATAGTCTGAGGAACATGTATAAGTCATGAAGAAAGCAGTAGCAATGAAACTGTAACGATCATAATGCTAAGCTAACGAATGGGTCATGTCCATCACATCATTCTCCTAATGATGTGATCCCGTTCATCAAATGACAACACATGTCTATGGTTAGGTAACATAACCATCTTTGATAAACGAACTAGTCGAGTCGAGGCATACTGGGGACACTTTGTTTTGTCTATGTATTCACACATGTACTAAGTTTCCGGTTAATACAATTTTAGCATGAATAATAAACATTTATCGTGAATTAAGGAAATAAATAATAACTTTATTATTAACTCTAGGGCATATTTCCTTCAGTCTCCCACTTGCACTAGAGTCAATAATCTAGTTCACATCGCCATGTGATTTAACACCAATAGTTCACGTCACCATGTGATTAACACCCATAGTTCACATCACCATGTGACGAACACTCAAAGGGTTTAATAGAGTCAGTAATCTTAGTTCACATCACCATGTGATTAACATCCAAAGAGTACCAAGGTGTGATCATGTTTTGCTTGTGAGAGAAGTTTAGTCAATGGGTCTGCCAGATTCAGATCCATATGTATTTTGCAAATTTCTATGTCTATAATGCTCTGCACGGAGCTACTTTAGATAATTGCTCCCACTTTCAATATGTATCTGGATTGTGACTTAGAGTCATCCAGATCGGTGCCAAAGCTTGCATCAACGTAACTCTTTACGACGAACTCTTTATCACCTCCATAACCAAGAAATATTTCCTTAGTCCTCTAAGGATAATTTCGACCATTGTCCAGTGATCTACTCCTAGATCAAAAATGGTACTCCCTTGCCAAACTCAGGGCAGAGTGTACAATAGTTTTGGTACACAGCATGGCATACTTTATAGAACCTATGGTTGAGGCATAGGGAATGACTTTCATTCTCTCTCTATCTTCCGCCGTGGTTGGGATTTGAGTCTTACTCAACTTCACACCTTGCAACACAGACAAGAACTCTTTCTTTGACTGTTCCATTTTTAACTACTTCAAAAAACTTGTCAAGGTATGTACTCATTGAAAAATATATCAAGCGTTTTGATCTATCTCTATAGATCTTGATTCTCAATATGTAAGTAGCTTCACCGACGTCTTTCTTTAAAAAACTCCTTTCAAACGCTCCTTTATGCTTTCCAGAAAATTCTACATTATTTCTGATCAATAATATGTCAGTCACATATACTTATCAGAAATGTTGTAGTGCTCCCACTCACTTTCTTGTAAACACAGGCTTCACCGCAAGTCTGTATAAAACCATATGCTTTGATCACTTTATCAAAGCATATATTCCAACTCTGAGATGCTTGCACCACTCCATAGATGCATCGCTGGAGCTTGCTTACCTTATTAGCACCTTTAGAATCGACAAAACCTTCTGGTTGCATCATATACAACTCTTCTTTAAGAAATCCATTAAGGAATGCAATTTTGACATCCATTTGCCAGATTTCATAAAATGAGGCAACTGCTAATATGATTCGAACAAACTTTTAAGCATCGATACGAGTGAGAAAATCTCATTAGTCAACACCTTGAACTTGTCGAAAACATTTTGTGACAATTCGAGCTTTGGAGATAGTAACACTACTATCAACGTCCGTCTTCCTCTTGAAGATCCATTTATTCTCAATGACTCACCGATCATCGGGCAAGTCAATCAAAGTCCAAACTTTGTTCTCATACATGGATCCCATCTCAGATTTCATGGCATCAAGCCATTTTGCAGAATCTAGGCTCATCATCGCTTCCTCATAGTTCGTAGGTTCGTCATGGTCTAGTAATATGACTTCCAGAATAGGATTACCGTACCACTTGCGGACCGTACTCTGGTTGACCTACGAGGTTCGGTAGTAACTTGATATGAAGTTTCATTATCATCATCATTAGCTTCCTCATGAAGTTCTAATTTCCTCCCGCTCACTTCTTTCGAGAGAAACTCCTTCTCTAGAAAGGATCCATTCTTAGCAACAAAATATCTTGCCTTCGGATCTGTGATAGAAGGTGTACCCAACAGTTTCTTTTGGGTATCCTATGAAGATGCACTACTCCGATTTGGGTTCGAACTTATCAGTTTGAAACTTTTTCACATAAGCATTGCAACCCCAAACTTTAAGAAACGACAACTTTGGTTTCTTGCCAAACCATAGTTCATACGGTGTCATCTTAACGGATTTAGATGGTGCCCTATTTAACGTGAATGCAGCTGTCTCTAATGCATAACCCCAAAACGATAGTGGTAAATCGGTAAGAGACATCATAGATTGCACTATATCCAATAAAGTATGGTTATGACGTTCGGACACACCATTATGCTATGATGTTCCAGGTGGCATGAATTTGTGAAACTATTCCATATTGTTTTAGTTGAAGACCAAAATCGTAACTCAAATATTCGTCTCCACGATCAGATCGTAGAAACTTTATTTTCTTGTTACGATGATTTTCCACTTCACTCTGAAATTCTTTGAACTTTTCAAATGTTTCAGACTTATGTTTCATCAAGTAGATATACCCATATCTGCTCAAATCATCTGTGAAGGTCAGAAAATAATGATACCCGCCGCAAGCCTCAACACTCATCGGACCGCGTACATCAGTATGCATTATTTCCAATAAGTCAGTTGCTCGCTCCATTGTTCCAGAGAATGGAGTCTTAGTCATCTTGCCCATGAGACATGGTTCGCAAGCATCAAGTGATACATAATCAAGTGATTCCAAAAGCCCATCAACATGGAGTTTCTTCATGCGCTTTACACCAATATGACCTAAACGGCAGTGCCACAAATAAGTTGCACTGTCATTATTAACTTTGCATCTTTTGGCTTCAATATTGTGAATATGTGTATCACTACGATCGAGATTCAATAAACCATTTATTTGGAGTGTATGACCATAGAAGGTTTTATTCATGTAAATAGAACAACAATTATTCTTTGACTTAAATGAATAACCGTATTGAAATAAACATGATCCAATCATATTCATGCTCAACGCAAACACCAAATAACATTTATTTTAGGTTCAACACTAATCCCGAAGGTAAAGGGAGTGTGCGATGGTGATCTTATCAACCTTGGAATCACTTCCAACACACATCATCACCTTGCCCTTAACTAGTCTCTGTTTATTTTGCAACTCCCGTTTCGAGTTACTACTCTTTAGCAACTGAACCAGTATCAAATACCGAGGGGTTGCTATAAACACTAGTAAAGTACACATCAATAACAAGTATATCCAATATACCTTTGTTAAGTATGCCATCCCTCTTATCCGCCAAGTATCTAGGGCAGTTCCACTTCCAGTGACCATTTCCTTTGCAGTAGAAGCACTCAGTTTCAGGCTTGGCTCTAGCTTTGGGCTTCTTCATGGGAGTGGCAACTTGCTTGCCATTCTTCTTGAAGTTCCCTTTCTTTCCCTTGCCCTTTTACTTGAAACTAGTGGTCTTGTTACCCATCAACACTTGATGCTTTTCTTGATTTCTACCTTCGCCGATTTTAGCATCGCGAAGAGCTTGGGAATTTTTTTCGTTATCCCTTGCATATTATAGTTCATCACGAAGTTCTAGTAACTTGGTGATAGTGACTAGAGAACTTTGTCAACTACTATCTTATCTGAAAGATTAACTCCCACTTGATTCAGGCAATTGTAGTACCCAAACAATCTGAGCACATGCTCACTGGTTGAGCTATTCTCCTCCATCTTGTAGGAAAATTATTGTCAGAGGTCTCATACCTCTCGACACGGGCATGAGTATGAAATACCAATTTCAAATCTTGGAACATCTCATATGCTCCATGTCGTCCAAAACATTTTTGAAGTCCCGGTTCTAAGCCGTAAAGCATGGTGCACTAAACTATCAAGTAGTCATCATACTGAGCATTGTCAAATGTTCATAACATGTGCATCTGCTCCTGCAATAGGTCTGTCACCGAGCGGTGCATCAAGGACACAATACTTCTATGCAGCAATGAGGAGTCCTCAGATCACGGAGCTAGTTCGCATCATTGCTACTAACATTTTTCAACTTATTTTTTCTCTGGGAACATACAAAAATAAACGGGGAGCTACATCGTGAGCTATTGATCTACAACATAGTTATGCAAATAATATCAGGACTAAATTCCTGATAAATTAAAGTTCAATTAATCATATTACTTAAGAACTCCCACTTAGATAGACATCCCTCTAGTCATCTAAATGATCATGTGATCCAAATCAACTAAACCATGTCCGATCATCACGTGAGATGGAGTAATTTTCAATGGTGAACATCACTATGTTGATCATATCTACTATATGATTCACGCTCAACCTTTCGGTCTCAGTGTTCCGAGGCCATATCTGCATATGCTAGGCTCGTCATGTTTAACCCGAGTATTTCGCGTGTGCAAAACTGGCTTGCACCCGTTGTATGTGAACGTAGAGCTTATCACACCCGATCATCATGTGGTGTCTCGGCACGACGAACTGTCGCAACGGTGCATACTCAGGGAGAATACTTATACCTTGAAATTTAGTGAGAGATCATCTTATAATGCTACCGCCGAACTAAGCAAAATAAGATGCATAAAGGATAAACATCACATGCAATCAAAATATGTGACATGATATGGCCATGATCATCTTGCGCCTTTGATCTCCATCTCCAAAGTACAATCATGATCTCTATCATCACCGGCATGACACCATGATCTCCATCATCTTGATCTCTATCAATGTGTCGTCACATGGTCATCTCGCCAACTATTGCTCTTGCAACTATTGCTATCGCATAGCGATAAAGTAAAGCAATTATTTGGCGCTTGAATCTTATGCAATAAAGAGGCAACCATATGGCTTCTGCTTGTTGCCGATAACTTCAACAAAACATGATCATCTCATACAACAATTTATATCTCATCACGTTTTGACCATATCACATCACAACATGCCCTGTAAAAACAAGTTAGACGTCCTCTACTTTGTTGTTGCAAGTTTTACGTGGCTGGAACGGGCTTAGAAAGAACCGTTCTTACATACGCATCAAAAACCACAACGCATTATAGTGATTGCTTTTTGATCTTCAGAAAGAACCCTGTTCATTGAATCCGATTCCACTAAAGTTGGAGAAACTGACACCCACTAGCCACCTGTGTGCGAATCACGTCGGTAGAACCAGTCTCGCGAAAGCGTACGCGTAATGTTAGTCTAAGCCGCTTCATCCAACAATACTGCTGAATCAAGAATCAACTAGTGATGGCAAGCAATATATATACCCACGTCCACAACTCCTTTGTGTTCTACTCGTGCATATAACATCTACGCATAGACCTGGCTCTGATACCACTATTGGGGGACGTAGTAATTTCAAAAACTTTCCTACGCACACGCAAGATCATGGTGATGCATAGCAACCAGAGGGGAGAGTGTTGTCTACGCACCCTTGTAGACCGTAAGCGGAAGCGTTATGACAACGCGGTTGATGTAGTCGTACGTCTTCACGATCGACCGATCCTAGTACCGAAAGTATGGTACCTCCGTGATCTGCACACGTTCGGCTCGGTGACGTCCCACAAACTCTCAATCTAGCTGAGTGTCGAGGGAGAGCTTCGTCAGCACGACGGCGTGATAACGGTGATGATGATGCTACCGTCGCAGGGCTTCGCCTAAGCACTACGGTGATACGACTGAGGTGGATTATGGTGGAGGGGGGCACCTCACACGGCTAAGGGATCAATGATCAACTTGTGTGTCTATGGGGTGCCCCCTGGCCACATATATAAAGGATGGAGGGAGGAGGTGGCCGGCCCTCATAGGGCGCGCCCAAAGTGTGGAGTCCTACTAGGAATCCCTAGTCCTAGTAGGATTCCACCTCCCACATGGAATAGGAAAAAAGGGAAGGGGGAAGGAGAAGGAAGGAAGGGGGGCCCCCTTTCCCTAGTCCAATTCGGACCAGTCCATGGGGAAGGGGCGTGGCCACCCTTGAGGCCTTTCTCTCCTTTCTCGTATGGCCCATTAAGGCCCAATACGAATTCCAGTAACCCTCTGGTACTCCGAAAAATACCCGAATCACTCGGAACCTTTTCGATGTCTGAATATAGCCTTCCAATATATCGATTTTTATGTCTTGACCATTTCGAGACTCCTTGTCATGTCCCGATCTCATCCGGGGCTCCGAACAAACTTTGGTCATCAAATCACATAACTCATAATACAAATCATCACAGAACGTTAAGCGTGCGGACCCTATGGGTTCAAGAACTATGGAGACATGACCGAGACACGTCTGCGGTCAATAACCAATAGAGGAACCTAGATGTTCATATTGGCTCCCACATATTCTACGAAGCTCTTTATCGGTCAAACCGCATAACGATATACGTTGTTCCCTTTGTCATCGGTATGTTACTTGCCCGAGATTCGATCGTCTGTATCTCAATACCTAGTTCAATCTCGTCACCGGCAACTCTCTTTACTCGTTCCGTAATGCATTATCCCGCAACTAAATCATTAGTCACATTGCTTGCAAGGCTTATATTGATGTGCATTACCGAGAGGGCCCAGAGATACCTCTCCGATACACGGAGTGACAAATCCTAATCTTGATCTATGCCAACTCAACAAACACCATCGGAGACACCTGTAGAGCATCTTTATAATCACCCAGTTACGTTGTGACGTTTGATAGCACACAAGGTGATCCTCCGGTATTCAGGAGTTGCATAATATCATAGTCTGAGGAACATGTATAAGTCATGAAGAAAGCAGTAGCAATAAAACTGTAACGATCATAATGCTAAGCTAACGAATGGGTCTTGTCCATCACATCATTCTCCTAATGATGTGATCTCGTTCATCAAATGACAACACATGTCTATGGTTAGGAAACATAACCATCTTTGATAAACGATCTAGTCAAGTAGAGGCATACTAGGGACACTTTGTTTTGTCTATGTATTCACACATGTACTAAGTTTCCGGTTAATACAATTCTAGCATGAATAATAAACATTTATCATGAAATAAGGAAATAAATAATAACTTTATTATTGCCTCTAGGGCATATTTCCTTCAGGATCGTCTCCTCGAGGAACCCCTTCCAAACAGGTTCATCATGTCCGCATACAATTTTCTGAAAATAAAATTTTTGGAGTGACGGAAATTTTTCAACAAAACTTTGTAAGATTGATAGCAACTACTCATGGGGATACATAGAGGCATAACAAGCATTCAAACAACTTAGAACACTAAGAATTCAACATGCAAGCACATCTACAGCAGCACCAAGAGTAGCTATTTATTCAAAGTATAAACCATTAAAACAAAAACTAATTGGACAAATGAAGGAGTCACATACCAAGCAACAATCTCCCGATACAGTTTTGGAAATGGAGCTTCGAGTAGAGAGATCAAAATTGGCAGCAAAATGAGCAAGAACTCAGGAGAGAGAGGGAGAGTGATATTTTTTCTAGAGGTAGGTGACAACATGGGCTAAAGAGATAAGTGAGGGGGCCACGTGGGGACCACAACCCCCAGGGCGTGCCAGGGGGTGTTGGTGCGCCCAGGTCGGTTGTGCCCACCTGGTGCACCCCCCTCTGGTTATTCTTGCACCAAAAATTCTTAAATAATCAGGAAAAAAGTCATATAAAATTTTCAGGGCATTCTGAGAACTTTTTTTGGGTCATTTTTTATTGCACGGGAAATTCAGAAAACAGACAAAACATGGAATTTTATTTTATTTAACTAATAAAAACAGAGAATAAAAAGTAAGGACAGAAGGTAGTGCTTACTAAATTCATCAACTTCATATTGTTCAAAAATGATTCATTAATAAGGTTGATCAAGTCTTATTAACAACCACTTTCGATTAGCATGAAATCGAAGAACTTTCGTAAATCACTAAGTTACTTCAATGGGGATATGCATTTCCCCAACAATAAGCATTTTGTATTTCTTTTTGACAGTAGGTAGAGGTATTTGAAAACTTCCAATAGTGATTGTCAGAGATTTTTCAATAACATTAATACCATTCACTTGGAATTGTTTCTTCGGAAAGTGCACCGTATTGTGATGCCCCGAGACCGTTGCGCTAGGTATCTTCCAGTTATTCGTGTTGTTGCCTTGTCATTCGTTTGCATGTTGCATCTTGCCATGTCACCATCCGCATTGCATCATCATGTTTTCAAAACTTGCATCCGTATGGGTTCCCCCAGTTCCGTCCGTTGTCCGTTCTGAGCCTAACCACACTCGCACGCGCCCGCGGCATGTCCGAAATATTATTTTATAAGTGGCCAGAAAATGTTCTCGGAATGGGTTGAAAGTTAGCACGCGGTGTTGTTATGTTGTAGGTAGGCCACCTGCCAAGTTTCATCACATTCGGAGTCCGTTTGACGCCCCAATGGATAACTATAGCGGCATTATAGTCGGTCAAATCATCGGACGTTTCCGGTCTCCGGAAACGGTTGCCGGGTTGCATTCCCCCTCTCTCTTCTCAGCCCAACCACACACTTGACCTCGTTCGCCTAACCCCTCTTTGCAATGCGTCGACCCCTCACACGCGTCCGAAAACTTCTCCGGACCCGACCCGGGCAGTCGTCACCGTTGGATCCGGATCATCCCCAAACATCTGCAAAACATCACCGTTTTCTTATTTGGACTCCCTAGCCTATTTTTACTGACCGTCTGATTTTGATCGGAGGACGAGATAGTCCCTGATCTAACCCACTCACTATATAAACTAGTCCAACCCTAGACCAATCCCTAAAACCTAGGCTTCTTGTCCCATCGCGCCGCCACCCGCTCTATCCCCATCGGGATCACCAGCAACCAACCAGTGCGCTCCACCAATCCAAGCCCCCGATCCAATCCATCATCCAACCATCTCCCTCGATTTGCGCCGCCGCCCAACCACAGCCGCCCCCGCTCCTCCTCAGTTTCCCTCGCCCGCAGCCACCTCCTCCTTGGGATTTTCCCCGATCCATCCATCGTCTCCACCAAATCACAGAGACCAACCAGCCCCTCTCGATCCCGTAGGAGCCTGAGCTCCTCCCGTTTGCTCCTTCCTCCATGGCGTCATCGCCGCTGGTGTGCCCAGCCACCTGAACCGCGCCCTCTCTTCTCCGTTGACCAGGACCAGCCTCATCCCACTCCTCTCCTTCCTCTTTGGTTCTTGTTCCTCTCTCTCACCCCTTTGTCTCTTTGTTTGAGCAGGAGCCCCACGATGCCGACATGGTTGGCTGCCCAAGCTTCGCTGGCCTCTAGCCCCTGCTGCCGTGGATCCGGCGAGACCCTCCTCAAAAACTGCGCAAGTTCCTTCCGCCGGAGCCCCGCAGTCCTGTGTCGTCGCCTCCTCTTCATCGATTGGGAGGACGAAGAGCAGTGCCTCCCCTGCCCGACGCCATGGATGGCCGTCGCCCCGCTGGTCCGAGGCCAAGTCCCGCTTGATTCTTCTGCTTCACCACTGCTCCTCGTCAGCCTTCCCTGCACGCCTGCCGCCGCAAGTTCCGTGTGCCCGCTCGCAGCGCCATCGTAGCCTCGCGCCGCTGGAGGCTCCATATCGCGCCTCTCCTTATGCAGTCGAGCAGGAGGAAGACGCCCCTGCCTCGAGCCACTCCAGCGCGTCAGCTGCGTGTTGACCGCGCCCTCACCCTGGCCTAGCTCCTGCGACAACGTGGGCCTCCTCAAGCGCCACCCAGCGAACCAGACGGCCCACTGCTCCATCATCCTAGGCCGAAGCCCATGGTGAGGCCCCAGCGCCTCCTTGGTTTTTTTTTCTTTCTCTCTGCTGGCCCAACATGCTTCAGATTCGGCCCATGTATGTTTTTTTAGCATCTGCAATTTGTCTATTTATCCAGAGACAGCAGTTTTGTAGTTGAGCCCCTAAACTTCATGCATATAATAACTTAATAACCGTGCATCGGTTTAAAATGATTTATATATGAAAAATGCTTAGAATTGTGTCTAGTTTCACAATATCCAACTTTCATTCTTGTTTGAGATGTTTAAAATGATGTTTGGTTAAATTTGCTCCTATGCCATGCTAAAATGCTTTATTTCATAACTTAATAACCGTAGCTCCAAACTTAATAAACTTTATATGTAAATGGGGTAGAAAAATGCCTAGGTTAACATGGTGGCATCACTTTGCATGTTTAATAACTCTAAAATATGGTTTAGGGCAGAACAGTACCAAATCCATAAATATGCACATGAGGTTTTTTCGGACTTGTTGCTTGTTGTTCCGGCGTCATTTAAACTTGCCTAGATAGGTAGTTTTCATTTGCTTCACCTCTTTCCATGCTAACCAACTTTTAATATTGTTGAGTACATAAACGAGACCGAACTATGCCATGCTCAATATGCAACGAGTTGCATATTGAGCTTCGCTTAACTTGTAGTGTTGTTTGTGTATATTTCCATGCCTTGCTTCATTAAACCGGACATGCATCATACTTGTGTGCGCATCATGTCATGCTTATGTGATGGTTGTTTACCATGTTGTTTGCTTCTTTCCGGTTTTTCTTCTTCGGGTTAGTTCCGATAACACCGTGTTTGTGAGGATCCGTTCGACTACGTCCGTTTGTCTTCTTCATGGATTCGTTCTTCTTCCTTGCGGGATCTCAGGCAAGATGACCATACCCTTGAAATCACTTCTATCTTTTCTTGCTAGTTGCTCGCTCTATTGCTATGCCGCGATACCTACCACTTGCTTTATCATGCCTCCCATATTGCCATGTCAAGCCTCTAACCCACCTTTCCTAGCAAACTGTTGTTTGGCTATGTTACCGCTTTGCTCAGCCCCTCTTATAGCTTTGCTAGTTGCAGGTGAAGATGGAGTTTGTTCCATGTTTGGAACATGGATATGTTGGGATATCACAATATCTATTATTTAATTAATGCATATATATACTTTGTAAAGGGTGGAAGGCTCGGCCTTATGCCTGGTGTTTTGTTCCACTCTTGCCGCCCTAGTTTCCGTCATACCGGTGTTATGTTCCTTGATTTTGTGTTCCTTACACGGTTGGGTGTTATGGGGACCCCTTGACAGTTCACTTTGAATAGAACTCCTCCAGCAAGGCCCAACCTTGGTTTTACCATTTGCCTCACCACCACCTACTTTTCTCTTGGGAGTCGCGCTCTTGAGGGTCATCTTTATTTTAACCCCCCCCCCACTAGGCCAATGCTTTTCTAAGTGTTGGTCCAACCTGAGCGATGTCTGGCGCCCCCTGGGCAACCAGGGTCTATGCCAACCCGATGTCTGGCTCATCCGGTGTGCCCTGAGAACGAGATATGTGCAGCTCCTATCAGGATTTGTCGGCACATCCGGGCGGCTTTGCCGGTCTTGTTTTACCATTGTCGAAATGTCTTGTAACCGAGATTTCGAGTCTGACCGGGTCTTCCTGGGAGAAGGAATATCCTTCGTTGACCGTGAGAGCTTGTGATGGGCTAAGTTGGGACACCCTACAGGGTTTTGAACTTTCAAAAGCCATGCCCGCAGTTATGGGCAGATGGGAATTTGTTAATGTCCGGTTGTAGAAAAGTAGACACTTAACTTAATTAAAATGCATCAACCGCGTGTGTAGCCCTGATGGTCTCAGCGGAGTCCGGGAAGTGAACACGGTTCTGGTGTTATGCTTGAATGTAAGTAGATTCAGGATCACTTCTTGATCACTTCTAGTTCACGACCGTTGCTTTGCTTCTCTTCTCGCTCTTATTTGCGTAAGTTAGCCACCATATATGCTTAGTGCTGCAGCTCCACCTCACTAGCCTTTCCTACCCATAAAATTAAATAGTCTTGATCGCGAGGGTGTGAGATTGTTGAGTCCTCGTGGCTCACAGATTACTTCCAAAATCAGATGCAGGTGTCGTTGATGCCAGTGCAGGGGACGCTACCGAACTCAAGTGGGAGTTCGACGAGGATTCGGGACGTTACTATGTGTCTTTTCCGGACGATCAGTAGTGGATCCCAGTTGGGGCGATCGGGGATCTATGCATTTGGGGTTGTCTTTATTTATGTCGGTTCCGTAGTCGGACCTTGATTGTATTCTGGATGATGTAATGCTATATTTATGTATTGTGTGAAGTGGCGATTGTAAGCCAACTCTTTATCCCTTTCTTATTCAGTACATGGGATGTGTAAAGATTACCCCTCTTGCGACATGCCTACTATGCGGTTATGCCTCTAAGTCGTGCTCCGACACGTGGGAGATATAGTCGCATCGTGGGTGTTACAAGATGGTAATCAGAGCCTTCCCCGACTTAGGAGCCCCCTGCTTGATTGAATCGCTGACGTTGTTGAGTCTCGAAAAATGTTTTGAGTCTTATAGGATTATATATATCGGAGAGTAGGATTCTTTTTACTCCTCAGTCCCTTCGTCGCTTTCGTGAGGCCTTCTGACGTAGAGTTAATTTTGACTCTTCTCTTCTCAAATTTCACTAAAAAAATTATTTTATTTTTTTAGGATCACGCGGGTATCTTGGAATTGTTCCGATGGTTTTGTGACGAGAACATTGTTCTTGGTGCCTCCTGGCATTTAGGGGTTGTGGCAGTGTCCCGGGGAGTTGAGCTCCGAGGTGTTGTCGTCACAATTTTATCATTGCAGTTCTGGAATACCTGAGTTTCGCCGACATCGAAAATCTCCTTTCTGCAGTTGTTGGTGAGATAACCTCGACGCCACCCAGTACTGGGGCGGGAGTTCGGGAGTATTGCCATAACTCGTATAACAGATGCTTTTCGAAGGTTGAGGTAAATGATTTCCGAAGGTTTCTTGGTTATGTGTTGAAGGATGGATACAACTGGATGTAGGATTTGCTAGTTTTGGGTGAGATATTATGCTTCCCCTGTATCCCCAACACCTGATTGCATAACTAGAAAGTTTCGGGAGTTTATAAGTGGGAATTCAAGTATCACGTAGGATATCTTTCCAACAGACACATGATACGATATGGGATCTATCATATGTTTGTTTCTGGCTTATTCTGCAAGCCAATCCTTTGTTTTGTTTTGAGTTGTGGTATTCGAGTTGCTTCAATGTCAAGTGTTGAATCCATACCTTTTCCTAAGCGGTGTTCTCACATTTCTATGTGAATACTAATCCTTCATGATAATCGAGATTTTCATGTCAATCCTTTTCAACCAGCGTGCTCCTCTTCAAGTGGATCCGATCATTTTCAACATCCGCAAGATCAACTCTAAGTTTTCTCAACGGTATCCTTTCCTTCTGCCCAAGTTGACTTTGTTTTCCCACCCTCCCACCCTTTTTCTTCAAGGACTCAGATTTCTTAATCCGTTATCCATTTTGTTGATGTGAGGTCTCTTCATCTTTTTCTTTCAAGTTTCGATCCGGTGAATTATCGTGAAGATACTAACAAAGCTTCAAGTTAAACATTCTTCGTTCTATTTCTTCTACGGTGGATGCAATTCAAGCTTTTGGGTTTGATTATATCCCTTTTCCTCGTTTTAAATGCTTTCCCATGCCGTTGCACCTCGTAATCATTTACTTCTCGTCATTCAATTGTTCTGGAGTGCCGAAGATATCTCAGGATATTCTTCTTTTCATTCAAGATCCGCTCAAGCTATTTCAAGGTTGATATCTCATTCAAGCCATTTAATTCAACCGGCGCAATCCCCCTTTCAAGTAATCATTCGATGGTGTATCTTTTGAGTGGGCCCTAACCCACAGTTCTTTTCCCAGGATCTTACCTGACTCTTCTAATTTTTCCGGAGTTATTCTCAAATTCTTTTCAAAGTTTGACGTAAGAATGAGTTATCATCAGCCGAATGTCTTTCTCCAAGATCTTTCAAATTCTTTTCGTTGTTGGTTCAGCCTTTCTAATTTTCATTCCGGAGTACCTAAACAATTCATGGTGGTGTTTCTCATCGTCATTCTCAACATTTGAAGACCGAAGAAGAGTTTTTCCTCCAAATCTTACCCGTTCTCTCAAGATATGTGGTTCTAGCTTGATGCCATCCTCTCAGAATTGTTTTCGATTGTGAGAATTCTTTTCAACCATCTGGAGTAATTCAAGATTCTTTTCAGTTTGATTTCTTCAAAGGCCATCATTTCGGATTATTCATTCCAGCTTTCAGCTCTCGTTCTCCAAATCTTACCGGTGCATCATTCAAGTATTATCTAATAAACTCGAGATCTCTTCGTTCACTTGCATCTAAATTCTCTTAAGTATCTTCATTCGTTCTCTAATTCTTCCCGGTGTTTTGTGCCTTTGCTACTTTCTATTTCAATTCTTATGGTGGTTCGTTCAAGATTTCTTTTCCTTCTTTATCATATTAATTTATCCGTGGTTTCAGTCCTACCGGTGGTTCGTTGAAGACCTTCCCAAGTTGTGCAATATCTATCTTAACCCTTTCTACGAGAATAAGTAGTATGCCAAATCCGTTGCTTGTCATCAATTTAATTGATGAAGGATAAGCATAATGTAATTCTTATTCTTGTTTCATCCAAGTGATCTAATTTCTTCTTTCCGGAGTGGTCCATCATATCACATTCTCGGTTCGAGATGCTTTATCTTTTCTTCCGGAGTTCCAAGTTTCCACTTTTTCTCGTTGCAAAGCTTCATCCAATCATTGCAAGGCTTCACCTTGTGTTTTCAACCTCTCTTTCCTTCCGTTTGATCATCCTTTTGTTACCGGAGTTCTTCATGGAGGCTCTACATGATGGTTCATAAAGGATTTAATTCCTTCTCGAAGTATTCATCAAGATTCATTTCAAAGGAGCTCAAGTATTCTTCATCTTGCATTCCAAATTGAAATTCTTTCTACCTTATCTTTTGGGATGGTGTTATGTCATTCTTGAGAATTTCTCTTCGTGTTCCATGATTCACAAGTTGTCAGCAATGAGATATTTAAATCCACCATTTTCTCTTCGTTCAAGAGATCCTTTCAACCCATCAATCTCTTCATTGGAATTATCTTGGGTTATATTTCATCGAAAGCTTTCCCTAAGGATTGTTGCAAATTATGGTGCTCATAAATGACCCAAGTTCTTCTTTCATCCTCCCGGTGAAATAAGTTTGTCATCTCCTTGTTAACCTTAATCCAATCTATTGTTTTCGTTAGTGGCGGAATTTCACCTCATAATTTTGTGACGTTTTCCATAAGCCCACTACAAGTTTATTTGTTTCGTTATTAGTTTTCCAACAACTCCGTTATAACCTTCTTGGAAGGGTGCTTTCCAAGCCCATTTGTGGCAGAAGTTGGCATGTTCTTCACCATTCTGTCATTCCAATGATCTATCGTCTATTATTTCTTCCGGAGGCATAGTGATATTGCTCTCTTCACTCATCATCTTGTATTTGGAGGATCGTGTTCTTTCCTGTGCTTATCCATTTAACCGGAGCGTTGTGTCATCTCCTCAAGTTCTTTTCATCTTATCAAGTTTTCTTCTCTTTTGTACCGGAGTGTTGTCCAAATTATATCATTCTTATTCTTTCTCTATCTTGTTTTAACCGGAGTGTTGTGTCTATCATTCATCTTCTAACTGGACTCTCATCCAAGTGCTTTCTTTTGCCAAGATCATATTCTTTACCTTTCATTTTCTAACCGGAGTGTTGTCGTAATTGATCTTTATCGTTCCTCGTACATCTCGTTTCAACCGGAGTGCTTGCATATACTTCTTGTCCATTGCAACTCTTTTCTTATGTCTTTCAACCTACAAGGTTCTAGTAAGGTTCCTTGTTCCCCTTTTCTAACGGAGTGCTTTCAACTTCGTTCATCTCTGTTGTATTCTTTTCTCGAAATTGTTAAACTCTCAAGGTTTGCGGTTTCACTCGTTTGTCAAAGAAGCAACTAAGTTTCACCTCTTCTCTTCCTCTTCCGTTTCCCTCTGGTGCCTTCCTAGATCTCGGGACGAGACCCTCTCATAGTGGTGGAGTGTTGTGACGCCCCGAGACCGTTGTGCCAGGTGTCTTCCAGTTATTCGTGTTGTTGCCTTGTCATTCGTTTGCACATTGCATCTTGCCATGTCACCATCCGCATTGCATCATCATGTTTTCAAAACTTGCATCCGTCCGGGTACCCCCAGTTCCGTTCGTTGTCCATTCTAAGCCCAACCACACTCGCACGCGCCCGCGGCATGTCCGAAATATTATTTCATAAGTGGTAGAAAATGGTCTCGGAATGGTTTGAAAGTTGGCACGCGGTGTTGTTATGCTGTAGGTAGGCCACCTGCCAAGTTTCATCACATTCGGAGTCCGTTTGACACCCCAACGGATAACTATAGCGGCATTATAGTCGGTCAAATCGTCGGACGTTTCCGGTCTCCGGAAACGGTTGCCGGGTTGGATTCCCCCTCTCTCTTCTCAGCCCAACCACACACTTGACCTCTTTCGCCTAACCCCTCTTTGCAATGCGTCGACCCCTCACGCGCGTCCGAAAACTTCCCCGGACCCGACCCGGGCAGTCGTCACCGTTGGATCCGGATCATCCCCAAACATCTGTAAAACATCACCGTTTTCTTATTTGGACTCCCTAGCCTATTTTTCCTGACCGTCCGATTTTGATCGGAGGGACAAGATAGTCCCTGATCTAACGCACTCACTATATAAACTAGTCCAACCCTAGACCAATCCCTAAAACCTAGGCTTCTTGTCCCATCGCGCTGCCACCCGCTCTATCCCCATCGAGATCACCAGCAACCAACCAGTGCGCTCCACCAATCCAAGCCCCCGATCCAATCCACCATCCAACCATCTCCCTCGATTTGTGCTGCCGCCCAACCACAGCCGCCCCCGCTCCTCCTTAGTTTCCCTCGCCCGCAGCCACCTCCTCCTTGGGATTTTCCCCGATCCATCCATCATCTCCACCAAATCGTAGAGACCAACCAGCCCCTCTCAATCCCGTAGGAGCCCGAGCTCCTCCCGTTTGCTCCTTCCTCCATGGCGCCGTCGCCGCCGGTGCGCGTGCTATCTCTTGAGCTTGCGTTGGATTTCCCCGAAGAGGAAGGGATGATGCAGCAGATTAGCGTAAGTATTTCCCTCAGTTTTTGAGAACCAAGGTATCAATCCAGTAGGAGGCCACGCTCAAGTCCCTCGTACCTGCAGAAAACGATAGCTACTCGCAACAACGCGATTAGGGGTTGTCAATCCCTTCGCGGTCACTTACGAGAGTGAGATCTGATAGATATAATATTTTTGGTATTTTTGGTATAGAGATGCAAAGTAAAAAGTAAAGGCAAAGTAAAAAAGCAAAGCAAGATTAAAGTGATGGAGATTGATATGATGAGAATAGACCCGGGGGCCATAGGTTTCACTAGTGGCTTCTCTCAAGAGCATAAGTATTCTACGGTGGGTGAACAAATTAGTGTTGAGCAATTGACAGAATTGAGCATAGTTATGAGAATATCTAAACATGATCATGTATATAGGCATCACGTCCGTGATAAGTAGACCAAAACGATTCTGCATCTACTACTATTACTCCACCCATCGACCGCTATCCAGAATGCATCTAGAGTATTAAGTTAAAAATAGAGTAACGCCTTAAGCAAGATGACATGATGTAGAGAGATAAATTCATGCAATATGAAATAAACCCCATCTTGTTATCCTCGATGGCAACGATACAATACGTGCCTTGCTGCCCCTTCTGTCACTGGGAAAGGACACCGAAAGATCGAACCCAAAGCTAAGCACTTCTCCCATGGCAAGAACTACCAATCTAGTTGGCCAAACCAAACGGATAATTCAAAGAGACTTGCAAAGATAACCAATCATACATAAAAGAATTCAGAGAAGATTCAAGTATTATTCATAGATAGACTTGATCATAAACCCACAATTCATCGGTCTCAACAAAGACATCGCAAAAAGAAGATTATATCGAATAGATCTCCATGAGAGAGGGTGAGAACTTTGTATTGAGATCCAAAAAGAGAGAAGAAGCCATCTAGCTACTAACTATGGACCCGAAGGTCTGAGCTAAACTACTCACACTTCATCGGAGGGGCTATGATGATGTAGAAGCCCTCCGTGATGACGGCCCTCTCCGGCGGAGCTCCGGAACAGGCCCCAAGATGGGATCTCGTGGATACAGAAAGTTGCGGCGGTGGAATTAGGTTTTTGGCTCCTCCCCTAATCGTTTGGGGGTACGTAGGTATATATATAGGAGGAAGGAGTACATCGGTGGAGCTCCGAGGGGGCCACCAGGCAGGGGGCGCGCCCCCCACCCTCGTGACCGCCTCTCTGATGCCTTGGCGTAGGGTCCAAGTCTCCTAGATCATGTTCGGTGAGAAAATCATGTTCCCGAAGGTTTCATTCTGTTTGGACTCCGTTTGATATTCCGTTTCTTTGAAACACTGAAATAGGCAAAAAAACAGCAATTCTGGGCTGGGCCTCCGGTTAATAGGTTAGTCCCAAAAATAATATAAAAGTGGAAAATAAAGCCCAATATAGTACAAAACAGTAGATAATATAGCATGGAGCAATCAAAAATTATAGATACGTTGGAGACGTATCAGGCATCCCCAAGCTTAATTCCTGCTTGTCCTCGAGTAGGTAAATGATAAAAATAGAATTTTTGATGTGGAATGCTACCTAACATATTTCTCTAAGTAATCTTCTTTATTGTGGCAAGAATATTCAGATCCATAAGATTCAAGACAAAATTTTAATATTGACATAAAAATAATAATACTTCAAGCATACTAACAAAGCAATTATGTCTCTTGAAAATAACATAGCCAAAGAAAGCTATCCCTACAAAATCATATAGTCTGGCTATGCTCCATCTTCACCACACAACGTATTTAAATCATGCACAACCCCGATGACAAGCCAATCAATTGTTTCATACTTTTGATGTTCTCAAACTTTTTCAATCTTCACGCAATACATGAGCGTGAGCCATGGACATAGCACTATAGGTGGAATAGAATGGTGGTTGTGGAGAAGACAAAAAGGAGAAGATAGCCTCACATCAACTAGGCATATCAACGAGCTATGGAGATGCCCATTTAATAGATATCAATGCGAGTGAGTAGGGATTGCTATGCAACGGATGCACTAGAGCTATAAATTTATGAAAGCTAAACAAAAGAAACTAAGTGGGTGTGCATCCAACTTGCTTGCTCACGAAGACCTAGGGCACTTGAGGAGGCCCATTGTTGGAACATACAAGCCAAGTGATATGAATTTTTGATGTGGAGTGCTACTTGGCATAATTTCAATGCAAATCTTCTTAATTGTGATATGAATATTCAGATTCGAAAGATTCAAGACACAAGTTTATATTGACATAAAAATAATAATACTTCAAGCATACTAACAAAGCAATTATGTCTTCTCAAAATAACATGGACAAAGAAAGTTATCCCTACAAAATCATATAGTCTGGCTATGCTCTATCTTCATCACACAAAGTATTTAAATCATGCACAACCCCGATGAAAAGCCAAGCAATTGTTTCATACTCTAACTTTTTCAAAACTTTTTCAATCTTCACGCAATATATGAGTGTGAGCCATGGATATAGCACTATAGGTGGAATAGAATGCTGGTTGTGGAGAAGACAAAAAGGAGAAGATAGTCTCACATCAACTAGGCATATCAATGGGCTATGGGGATGCCCATCAATAGATATCAATGTGAGTGAGTAGGGATTGCCATGCAACGGATGCACTAGATCTATAAGTATATGAAAGCTCAAAAAGAAACTAAGTGGGTGTGCATCCAACTTGCTTGCTCATGAAGACCTAGGGCAATTTGAGGAAGCCCATCATTGGAATATACAAGCCAAGTTCTATAATGAAAAATTCCCACTAGTATATGAAAGTGATAACATGAGAGACTCTCTACTATGAAGATCAGGGTGCTACTTTGAAGCACAAGTGTGGTAAAAGGAAAGTAACATTGTCCCTTCTCTCTTTTTCTCTCTTTTTTTATTTGGGCCTTTTTTCTTTTTTTATGGCCTCTTTTCTTTCTCTTTTTATTTGGGCTTCTTTGGCCTCTTTTATTTATTTTTCGTCCGGAGTCTCATCCCGATTTGTGGGGGAATCATAGTCTCCATCATCCTTTACTCACTGGGACAATGCTCTAATAATGATGATCATCACACTTTTATTTTTTTACAACTCAACAATTACAACTCGATACTTAGAACAAAATATGACTCTATATGAATGCCTCCGGCGGTGTACCGGGATATGCAATATGACAATGATGGAGTGTGTCATAATAAACGGAATGGTGGAAAGTTGCATGGCAATATATCTCGGAATGGCTATGGAAATGCCATAATAGGTAGGTATGGTGGCTGTTTTGAGGAAGGTATATGGTGGGTGTATGATACCGGCGAAAGGTGCGCGGTATTAGAGAGGCTAGCAAAGGTGGAAGGGTGAGAGTGCGTATAATCCATGGACTCAACATTAGTCATAAAGAACTCATATACTTATTGCAAAAATCTATAAGTTATCAAAGAAAAGTATTACGCGCATTCTCCTAGGGGGATAGATTGGTAGGAAAAGACCATCGCTCGTCCCCGACCGCCACTCATAAGGAAGACAATCAATAAATAAATCATGCTCTGACTTCATCACATAACGGTTCACCATACGTGCATCCTACGGGAATCACAAACTTTAACAAGTATTCTTTAAATTCACAACCACTCAACTAGCATGACTTTAATATTATCACCTCCATATCTCAAAACAATTATCATGTTTCAATCTTTTCTTAGTATTCAACACACTCAAAAGAAAGTTTCACAAATCTTGAATACCAAGCATATTATTATTAAGCAAATTACCATGCTATTAAGAGACTCTCAAAATAATTTAAGTGAAGCATGAGAGATCAATAGTTTCTTTAAAACAAATCCACCACCATGCTCTAAAAGATCTAATTTAATCACATAGAGCAAAATTATAACGCCCAAAAGATATAAGTGAAGCAGATAGAGCAAAACTACATAGCTCAAAAGATATAAGTGAAGCACATAGAGTATTCTATCAAATTTACTTCATGTATGGCTCCCTCAAAAGGTGTGTACAGAAAGGATGACTGTGGCATTACTAAAACACAAAGACAAAAATAATACAAGACGCTCCAAGCAAAACACATATCATGTTGGTGAATAAAAATATAGCTCCAAGTAAATTACCGATGGAAGTGGACGAAAGAGGGGATGCCTTCCGGGGCATCCCCAAGCTTTGACTTTTTGGTGTCCTTGGATTGTCTTGGGGGTACCATGGGCATCCCCAAGCTTAGGCTCTTGCCACTCCTTGTTCCATAATCCATCAAAAGAATTCACCCAAAACTTGAAAACTTCACAACACAAAACTTAAAGTAGAAAACTCGTGAGCTCCGTTAGCGAAAGAAAACAAAAGACCACTTCAAGGTACTGTAATGAACTCATTCTTTATTTATATTGGTGTTAAACCTACTGTATTCCAACTTCTCTATGGATTATAAACTATTTTACTAGCCATAGATTCATCAAAATAAGCAAACAACACACGAAAAACAGAATCTGTCAAAAACAGAACAGTCTGTAGTAATCTGTAGCTAGCGCAAGATCTGGAACCCCAAAAATTCTAAAATAATTTCCTGGAAGTCAGGAATTTATCTATTAATCATCTGCAAAAAGAATTAACTAAATAGCGCTCTCCAAATAAAAATTCGTGAGCACTAAAGTTTCTGTTTTTTACAGCAAGTTCAACAAGACTTTCCTCAAGTCTTCCCAACGGTTCTACTTGGCACAAACACTAATTAAACACAAAAAAACACAACCAAAACAGAGGCTAAATAATTTATTTATTAAATAACAGCAAGTAAAAATATTGGGTTGTCTCCCAACATGCGCTTTTCTTTAAAGCCTTATAGCTAGACATTGATAATTTTAATGATGCTCACATGAAAGGCAAGAATTGAAGCACAAAAGGAGCATCATAAAGCATGTGACAAACACATCTAAGTCTACCTATGCATAGGCATCTTATAGGCAAACAAATTATCAAGGCAAGCAAAAACTAGCATATGCAAGGAAGAGGAAAGAAACAATAGCAATCTCAACATAACGAGAGGTAATTTAGAAACATGAAAATTTCTACAACCATATTTTCCTCTCTCATAGTAATTACATGTAGGATCATAAGCAAATTCAACAATATAGCTATCACATAAAATATTCTCAACACGATCCACATGCATGCAAAGTTGGCACTTTTCCGAAATATTGGGATTAACATTAACTAAAGTCATGACCTTCCCAAACGCACTTTTATCAAAAACTTCGTAAGATTGAACATTCTCTAAATATGTGGGATCTAAAGTTGACGTTCTTCCAAACCCACTTTCAATATTATTCCAAACATTATAATCAATCTCATATTCATCATGGGGTTTAAATAAATTTTCAATATCAAAAGAAGAATCACCCTAATCATGATCATTGCAACAAGTAGAGGACATAACAAAACTAGCATCCCCAAGCTTAGGATTTTGCATATTATTAGCAGAATTGTCATTAATAGAATTTATAATAACATCATTGCAATCATGCTTTTTATTCAAAGATCTATCGTGAATCACTTCATAACATACTTCATCGCAATTTTCAGATTCACGAATTTCAAGCAAAACTTCATAAAGATAATCTAGTGCACAAAACTCACTAGCAACTGGTTCAACATAACTAGATCTCTTAAAAAGATTAGCAAGTGGATGAGGAGTTGTCAATCAACGCGATTAGGGGTTGTCAATCCCTTCACGGTCACTTACGGGAGTGAGATCTGATAGATATAATATTTTTGGTATTTTTGGTATAGAGATGCAAAGTAAAAAGTAAAGGCAAAGTAAAAAAGCAAAGCAAGATTAAAGTGATGGAGATTGATATGATGAGAATAGACCCGGGGCCATAGGTTTCACTAGTGTCTTCTCTCAAGATAGAAAATTCTACGGTGGGTGAACAAATTACTGTTGAGCAATTGACACAATTAAGCATAGTTATGAGAATATCTAGGCATGATCACGTATATAGGCATCACGTCCGTGACAAGTAGACCGAAACGATTCTGCATCTACTACTATTACTCCACCCATCGACCGCTATCCAGCATGCATCTAGAGTATTAAGTTAAAAACAGAGTAACGCCTTAAGCAAGATGACATGATGTAGAGAGATAAATTCATGCAATATGAAATAAACCCCATCTTGTTATCCTCGATGGCAACGATACAATACGTGCCTTGTTGCCCCTTCTATCACTAGGAAAGGACACCGCAAGATCGAACCCAAAGCTAAGCACTTCTCCCATGGCAAGAACTACCAATCTAGTTGGCCAAACCAAATGGATAATTCAAAGAGACTTGCAAAGATTACCAATCATACATAAAAGAATTCAGAGAAGATTCAAATATTATTCATAGATAGACTTGATCATAAACCCACAATTCATCGGTCTCAAGTAACACACCGCAAAAAGAAGATTATATCAAATAGATCTCCACGAGAGAGGGGGAGAACTTTGTATTGACATCCAAAAAGAGGGAAGAAGCCATCTAGCTACTAACTATGGACCCGAAGGTCTGAGGTAAACTACTCACACTTCATCGGAGGGGCTATGACAATGTAGAAGCCCTCCGTGATGACGGCCCTCTCCGGCGGAGCTCCGGAACAGGCCCCAAGATGGGATCTCGTGGATACAAAAATTTGCGGCGGTGGAATTAGGTTTTTGGCTCCTCCCTTGATCATTTGGGGGTACGTAGGTATATATATAGGAGGAAGGAGTATGTCGGTGGAGCTTCGAGGGGCCCACGAGGCAGGGGGCGCGCCCTAGGGGGGGCGTGCCCCCCACCCTCGTGACCGCCTCTCTGATGCCTTGGCGTAGGGTCCAAGTCTCCTGGATCATGTTCAGTGAGAAAATCACGTTCCCGAAGGTTTCATTCCGTTTGGACTCCGTTTGATATTCCGTTTCTTCGAAACACTGAAATAGGCAAAAAACGCAATTCTGGGCTGGGCCTCCGGTTAATAGGTTAGTCCCAAAAATAATATAAAAGTGGAAAATAAAGCCCAATATAGTCCAAAACAGTAGATAATATAGCATGGAGCAATCAAAAATTATAGATACGCTGGAGACGTATCAGCGCCCAGCCACCTGAACCGCGCCCCGTCTTCTCCGTCGACTAGGACCGGCCTCGTCCCGCTCCTCTCCTTCCTGTCTGGTTCTTCTTCCTCTCTCTCACCCCTATGTCTCTTTGTTTGAGCAGGAGCCCCACGAAGCTGCCATGGTTGGCTGCCCGAGCTTCGCCGGCCTCTAGCCCCTGCCGCCGCGGATCCGGCGAGACCCTCCTTGAAAACCGCGCAAGTTCCTTCCGCCGGAGCCCCGCAGTCCCGCGCCGTCGCCTCCTCTGCATTGAGCGGGAGGACGAAGTGCAATGCCTCCCCTGCCCGATGCCATGGATGGCCGTCGCCCCGCTGCTCCAAGGCCAAGTCCCGCTCGATTCTTCTGCTTCGCGACTGCTCCTCGTCGGCTTCCCTGCATGCCCGCCACCACAAGTTCCGTGCGCCCGCTCGCAGCGCCATCGCAGCCTCGCGCCGCTGTAGGCTCCCAGCCGCGCCTATGCTTATGCAGTCGAGCAGGAGGAAGACGCCCCTGCCTCGAGCCACTCTAGTGCGTCAGCCGCGTGTTGACCGCGCCCTCACCCTGGCCCAGCTCCAGCGATAACGTGGGCATCCACAAGCGCCACCCAGCGAACCAGCCGGCCCACTGCTCCATCGTCCTAGGCCGAAGCCCATGGTGAGGCCCCAGCGCCTCCTTGGTTTTTTTTATTTCTCTCTGCTGGCCCAACATGCTTCAGATTCGGCCCATGTATGGCTTTTTAGCATCTGCGATTTGTCTATTTATCCAGAGACAACAGTTTTGTTGTTGAGCCCCTAAACTTTGTGCATATAATAACTTAATAACCGTGCATCGGTTTAAAATGATTTATATATGAAAAATGCTTAGAATTGTGTCTAGTTTCATAATATCCAACTTTCATGCTTGTTTGAGATGTTTAAAATGTTGTTTGGTTAAATTTGCTCCTATGCCATGCTAAAATGCTTTATTTCATAACTTAATAACCGTAGCTCCAAACTTAACAAACTTTATATTGAGCTCCACTTAACTTTATATTGATGTGGTGTTTCGTCAATATGCAACTCATTGCATATTGAGCTCCACTTAACTTGTACTGTTGTTTGTGCATATTGCCATGCCATGCTTCATTAAACCGGACATACATCATACTTGTTTGCGCATCATGTCATGCTTATGTGATGGTTGTTTACCATGTTGTGTTGCTTCTTTCCGGTGTTTCTTCTTCGGGTTAGTTCCTATAACGTCGCATTTGTGAGGATCCGTTCGACTACGTCTGTTTGTCTTCTTCATGGACTCGTTCTTCTTCCTTGCGGGATCTCAGGCAAGATGACCATACCCTCGAAATCACTTCTATCTTTGCTTGCTAGTTGCTCGCTCTATTGCTATGCCGTGATACCTACCACTTGCTTTATCATGCCTCCCATATTGCCATGTCAAGCCTCTAACCCACCTTTCCTAGCAAAAAGTTGTTTGGCTATGTTACCGCTTTGCACAACCCCTCTTATAGCGTTGCTAGTTGCAGGTGAAGATGGAGTTTGTTCCATGTTTGGAACATGGATATGTTGGGATATCACAATATCTCTTATTTAATGAATGCATCTATATACTTGGTAAAGGGTGGAAGGCTCGGCCTTATGCCTGGTGTTTTGTTCCACTCTTGCCTCCCTAGTTTTCATCATACTGGTGTTATGTTCCTTGATTTTGCGTTCCTTACACGGTTGGGTGTTATGGGGACCCCTTGACAGTTCGCTTTGAATAAAACTCCTCCAGCAAGGCCCAACCTTGGTTTTACCATTTGCCTCACCACCACCTACTTTTCCCTTGGGAGTCGCGCTCCCGAGGGTCATCTTTATTTTAACGCCCCCCCCCCTCGGGGGCCAGTGCTTTTTCTAAGTGTTGGTCCAACCTGAGCGATGTCCGGTGCCCCCTGGGCAACCAGGGTCTATGCCAACCCGACGTCTGGCTCATCCAGTGTGCCCTGAGAATGAGATATGTGCAGCTCCTATCGGCATTTGTTGGCACATCCGGGCGGCTTTGCTGGTCTTGTTTACCATTGTCGAAATGTCTTGTAACCGAGATTCCGAGTCTGATCGGGTCTTCCCGGGAGAAGGAATATCCTTCGTTGACCATGAGAGCTTGTGATGGGCTAAGTTGGGACACCCCTGTAGGGTTTTGAACTTTCGAAAGTCGTGCCCGTGGTTATGGGCAGATGGGAATTTGTTAATGTTCGGTTGTAGAAAACTTGACACTTAACTTAATTAAAATGCATCAACCGCGTGTGTAGCCGTGATGGTCTCTTCTCGGCGGAGTCCGGGAAGTGAACACGGTTCTAGTGTTATGCTTGAACGTAAGTAGATTTAGGATCACTTCTTGATCACTTCTAGTTCACGACTGTTGCTTTGCTTCTCTTCTCGCTCTTATTTGCGTAAGTTAGCCACCATATATGCTTTGTGCTGCAGCTCCACCTCACCACCCTTTCCTACCCATAAGCTTAAATAGTCTTGATCATGAGGGTGTGAGATTGCTGAGTCCTCGTGGCTCATAGATTACTTCCAAAATCAGATGCAAGGTGATGATGATGCCAGTGCAGGGGACACTACCGAACTCAAGTGGGAGTTCGACGAGGATTCGGGACGTTACTATGTGTCTTTTCTGGACGATCAGTAGTGGAGCCTAGTTGGGGCGATCGGGGATCTATGCATTTGGGGTTGTCTTTATTTATGTTGGTTTCATAGTCGGACCTTGATTGTATTCTGGATGATGTAATGCTATATTTATGTATTGTGTGAAGTGGCGATTGTAAGCCAACTCTCCCTTTCTTATTCAGTACATGGGTTGTGTAAAGATTACCCTCTTGCGACATGCCTACTATGCGGTTATGCCTCTAAGTCGTGCTCCGACACGTGGGAGATATAGCCGCATCGTGGGTGTTACACGTATGCTCATTACCATTGATATGAAAAGTGACCTTGCTTTTATTGCAATCAATAACAGCCCGTGGAGTATTCAAGAAGGGTCTACCAAGGATAATCGACATGTTGTCGTCCTCGGGCACCTCAAGTATAACAAAGTCAGTCAAAATAGTAACATTAGAAACAACAACGGGCACATCCTTGATGTCTACTACACAACCTTCTTCTTGTAGACGTTGTTGGGCCTCCAAGTGCAGAGGTTTGTAGGACAGTAGCAAATTTCCCTCGAGTGGATGACCTAAGGTTTATCAATCCGTGGGAGGCGTAGGATGAAGATGGTTTCTCTCAAGCAACCCTGCAACCAAATAACAAAGAGTCTCTTTTGTCCCCAACACACCCAATACAATGGTAAATTGTATAGGTGCACTAGTTCGGCGTAGAGACGGTGATACAAGTGGTATATGGATGGTAGATAAAGGTTTTTGTAAACTGAAAATGTAAAAACAGCAAGGTAACTAATGATAAAAGTGAGCACAGACGGTATTGCAATGCGTTGAAACAAGGCCTAGGGTTCATACTTTCACTAGTGCAAGTCCTCTCAACAATAATAACATAATTGGATCATATAACTATCCCTCAACATGCAACGAAGAGTCACTCCAAAGTCACTAATAGCGGAGAACAAACGAAGAGATTATGGTAGGGTACGCAACCACCTCAAAGTTATCCTTTCTGATCGATCTATTCAAGAGTCCGTAGTAAAATAACACTAAGCTATTCTTTCCGTTCAATCTATCATAGAGTTCGTACTAGAATAACACCTTAAGACACAAATCAACCAAAACCCTAATGTCACCTAGATACTCCATTGTCACCTCAAGTATCCGTGGGTATGTGCATCACACAATATCAGATTCATCTATTCAAACCAACACAAAGTACTTCAAAGAGTGCCCCAAAGATTCTATCGGAGAGTCAAGACGAAAACGTGTGCCAACCCCTATGCATAGGTTCATGGGCGGAACCCACAAGTTGATCACCAAAACATACATCAAGTGGATCAATAGAATACCCCATTGTCACCACGGGTATCCCACGCAAGACATACATCAAGTGTTCTCATAACTTCAAAGGGAAAACTCAATTCATCACAAGAGAGTAGAGGGGGAGAAACATCATAAGATCCAACTATAATAGCAAAGCTTGAGATACATCAAGATCATATCACCTCAAGAACACGAGAGACAGAGAGAGATCAAACACATAGCTATTGGCACATACCCTCAGCCCGAGGGAGAACTACTCCCTCCTCGTCATGGAGAGCACCGGAATGATGAAGATGGCCACCGGTGAGGGATTCCCCCCTCCGGCAGGTTGCCGGAACGGGTCTAGATTGGTTTTTGGTGGCTACGGAGGCTTCTGGCGGCGGAACTCCCGATTTATTGTGCCCCAAAGATTCTTAGGGTATATGGGTATATATAGGAGGAAGAAGTACGTCGGTGGATCTCCAGGCTGTCCACGAGGCAGGGGGCGCGCCCAGGGGGTGGGCGCGCCCCCCACCCTTGTGGGCAGCCCGGGACTCTCCTGGTACATCTCTGATACTCCGTGGGCTTCTTCTGGTCCAAAAATAAGTTTCGTGAAGTTTCAGGTCAATTGGACTCCGTTTGATTTTCCTTTTCTGCGATACTAAAACAAGGGGAAAACAGAAACTGGCACTGGGCTCTGGGTTAATAGGTTAGTCCCAAAAATAATATAAAAGTGCATAATAAAGCCCATAAACATCCAAAACAGATAATATAAATAGCATGGAACAATAAAAAATTATAGATACGTTGGAAACGTATCAGCATCGCCAAGCTTAATTCATGCTCGTCCTCGAGTAGGTAAATGATAAAAATAGAATTTTTGATGTGGAATGCTACCTAACATATTTCTCTAAGTAATCTTCTTTATTGTGGCAAGAATATTCAGATCCATAAGATTCAAGACAAAAGTTTAATATTGACATAAAAATAATAATACTTCAAGCATACTAACAAAGCAATTATGTCTCTTCAAAATAACATAGCCAAAGAAAGCTATCCCTACAAAATCATATAGTCTGGCTATGCTCCATCTTCACCACACAACGTATTTAAATCATGCACAACCCCGATGACAAGCCAAGCAATTGTTTCATACTTTTGATGTTCTCGAACTTTTTCAATCTTCATGCAATACATGAGCGTGAGCCATGGACATAGCACTATAGGTGGAATAGAATGGTGGTTGTGGAGAAGACAAAAAGGAGATGATAGTCTCACATCAACTAGGCATATCAACGAGCTATGGAGATGCCCATTTAATAGATATCAATGCGAGTGAGTAGGGATTGCCATGCAACGGATGCACTAGAGCTATAAATGTATGAAAGCTAAACAAAAGAAACTAAGTGGGTGTGCATCCAACTTGCTTGCTCACGAAGACCTAGGGCACTTGAGGAGGCCCATTGTTGGAACATACAAGCCAAGTTCTATAATTAAAGATTCCCACTAGTATATGTAAGTGACAACATAGGAGACTCTCTATCATGAAGATCATGGTGCTACTTTGAAGCACAAGTGTGGAAAAAAGGATAGTAGCATTGTCCCTTCCTTTTTTTATTTGGCCTTTCTTTTTTTGGCCTTTCTTTTTTTTATTTGGCCTTTCTGTTTTTTGGACAATGTTCTATTATTGATGATCATCACACTTCTATTTATTTACAACTCAATGACTACAACTCGATACTAGAACAAAGTATGACTCTATATAATGCCTCCGGCGGTGTACCGGGATAGCAATGATGCATGAGTGACATGTATGAAAGAATTATGAACAGTGGCTTTGCCACAAATACAATGTCAACTACATGATCATGCAAAGCAATATGACAATGATGGAGTGTGTCATAATAAATGGAACGGTGGTAAGTTGCATGGCAATATATCTCGGAATGGCTATGGGAATGCCATAATAGGTAGGTATGGTGGCTGTTTTGAGGAAGATATATGGTGGGTTTATGGTACCGGTGAAAGTTGCGCGGTACTAGAGAGGCTAGCAATGGTGGAAGGGTGAGAGTGTGTATAATCCATGGACTCAACATTAGTCATAAAGAACTCACATACTTATTGCAAAAATCTATTAGTTATCAAAACAAAGTACTATGCGCATGCTCCTAGGGGGATAGATTGGTAGGAAAAGACCATCGCTCGTCCCCGACCGCCACTCATAAGGAGGACAATCAATAAATAAATCATGCTCCGACTTCGTCACATAACGGTTCACCATACGTGCATGCTACGGGAATCACAAACTTCAACACAAGTATTTCTCAAATTCACAACTACTCAACTAGCATGACTCTAATATCACCATCTCCATATCTCAAAACAATCATCAAGTATCAAAATTCTCTTAATATTCAATTCACTTATATGAAAGTTTTTTTAATATATCAAAAGTAAATTACCATGCTGTTCTAAAGGACTCTCAAAATAATATAAGTGAAGCATGAGAGATCAACTATATCTTCAAAATAAAACCACCACCGTGCTCTAAAAAGATATAAGTGAAGCACTAGAGCAAATGACAAACTACTCCGAAAGATATAAGTGAAGATCAATGAGTAGTCGAATAATTATGCAATTATGTGAAGACTCTCTAATATTTAAGAATTTCAGATCTTGGTATTTTATTCAAACAGCAAGCAAAACTAAATTAAATAAAATGACGCTCCAAGCAAAACACATATCATGTGGTAAATAAAAATATAGCTCCAAGTAAAGTTACCGATGAACGAAGACGAAAGAGGGGATGCCTTCCGGGGCATCCCCAAGCTTAGGCTTTTGGTTGTCCTTGAATATTACATTGGGGTGCCTTGGGCATCCCCAAGCTTAGGCTCTTGTCACTCCTTATTCCATAGTCCATCGAATCTTTACCCAAAACTTGAAAACTTCACAACACAAAACTTAACAGAAAACTCGTAAGCTCCGTTAGCGAAAGAAAACAAAACACCACTTCAAGGTACTGTAATGAACTCATTATTTATTTATATTTGTGTTAAACCTACTGTATTCCAACTTCTCTATGGTTTATAAACTTTTTTACTAGCCATAGATTCATCAAAATAAGTAAACAACGCATGAAAAACAGAATCTATCAAAAAACAGAACAGTCTGTAGTAATCTGTAACTAACGCAAACTTCTGGAACCCCAGAAATTATAAAATAAATTGATAAACGTGAGGAATTTATATATTAATCATCTGCAAAAATAATTAACTAAATAGCACTCTCCAATAAAAAATGGCAGCAATTATCGTGAGCGCTAAAGTTTCTTTTTTACAGCAAGATCAACAAGACTTTCCCCAAGTCTTCCCAACGGTTCTACTTGGCACAAGCACTAATTAAAAGCATAAAACCACATCTAAACAGAGGCTAGATGAATTATTTATTACTAAACAGGAACAAAAAAGCAAGGAACAAAAATAAAGTTGGGTTGCCTCCCAACAAGCGCTATCGTTTAATGCCCCTAGCTAGGCATGATGATTTCAATGATGCTCACATAAAGGATAATAATTGAAACATAAAGAGAGCATAATGAAGAATATGACTAGCATGTTTAAGTCTAACCCACTTCCTATGCATAGGGATTTTGTGAGCAAACAATTTATGGGAACAATAATCAACTAGCATAGGAAGGCAAAACAAGCATAACTTCAAGATTTTCAACACATAGAGAGGAAACTTGATATTATTGCAATTCCTACAAGCATATATTCCTCCCTCATAATAAATTTCAGTAGCATCATGAATGAATTCAACAATATAGCTATCACATAAAGCATTATTTTCATGATGCATAAACATAGAATTTTTATTACTCTCCACATAAGCAAATTTCTTCTCATGAATAGTAGTGGGAGCAAAATCAACAAAATAACTATCATGTGAGGCATAATCCAATTGAAAATTAAAATCAAGATGACAAGTTTCATGGTTATCATTATTATTCATAGCATACATGTCATCACAATAATCATCATAGATAGCAACTTTGTTCACATAATCAATTGGAACCTCTTCCGGAATAGTGGATTCATCACTAAATAAAGTCATTGCCTCTCCAAATCCACTTTCACCAATATAATCATTATAAATAGGAGGCATGATTTCATCATAATAAATTTGCTCATCAAAACTTGGTGGACAAAAAATAGTATCTTCATCAAACATAGCTTCCCCAAGCTTGTGGCTTTGCATATCATTAGCATCATAGGTATTCAAGGAATTCATACTAACAACATTGCAATCATGCTCATCATTCAAAGATTTAGTGCCAAACATTCTAATGCATTCTTCCTCTAGCACTTGAGCACACTTATCGAAATCCTCATTTTCATGATAGATATTAAAAAGATGAAGCATATGAGGTACCCTTAATTCCATTTCTTTTGTAGTTTTCTTTTATAAACTAAACTAGTGCTAAAACAAGAAACAAAAAGATTCGATTGCAAGATCTAAAGATATACCTTCAAGCGCTAACCTCCCCGGCAACGGCTCCAGAAAAGAGCTTGATGTCTACTACACAACCTTCTTCTTGTAGACGTTGTTGGGCCTCCAAGTGCAGAGGTTTGTAGGACAGTAGCAAATTTCCCTCAAGTGGATGAACTAAGGTTTATCAATCCGTGGGAGGCGTAGGATGAAGATGGTCTCTCTCAAGCAACCCTGCAACCAAATAACAAAGAGTCTCCACTACAACAAAATACACTTCCGTTATGATACGTGTTTGTCACAGTAGGTCGCGTTTTCTGTCATGCATGTACATCCATGACGATTTTATGACAGAATCAAGATAGTCATACCTGTGTTGTTGTAGAAGTGTTCCATGACATTACCAAAATTATCATCACGGAAGTGTCCATTTCCATGACGATAAATCGCGCGTCACAGAAGTGCTTTCGTCAAGGGTGACCGACACATGGCATCCACCGTAATGGAACGCCGTTAAGCTATCGGGTCGGGTTTTGGATCCGATAACCCGTTAATAGCCACGACCAATGGGGATTTTCCACGTGTAAAAACATCATTGTCTGGAGGAGACACGTGTCAGGTCCACGTTGGCACAGGTGTCACTCATCCAATGGGCGAGACGCGCCTATGATATGTTGACACGTCGACTGGCCCATCAAGTTTAAATGGGCTGGCCCAACTGAAGGCCCACAAGATTTTGCGGACCATAATGGGCCGGCCCAGCTAAAGGCCCACGAGATTTTGTGGACCATAATGGGCTGGCCCAGCTAAAGGCCCATAAGATTTTGCGGGCCATAATGGGCCGGCCCAGGTAAAGGCCCACAAGATTTTTGTGTACCATAATAGGCCGGCCCAGGTAAAGGCCCGCAAGATTCTTACGGATCATAATGGGCCGGCCCAGCTAAAGGCCCACGAGATTTCGCCGACATTAATGGGCCGGCCCAGCTGTAGGCCCACAAGATTTTGAGGACCCTAGTAGGTCGGCCCATTAACTGGCTGCCATGTTTTGGGCCAAATTTCGGCCCATATTTGATCCGGTCCATTAATGGCCTGCCACGCTCCGGGCCTAATAGTGGTCCATATGAGATCCGTCCCGTTAAAAGCCTACCATGTTCTGGGCCAAATTACGGCCCAGATCAGGTCCGGCACTTTAAGAGGCTTTGGGCTCAATTATGGCCCATATCAGATTCGCCCCGTCAACTGGACACTATGCTTTTGGGCCCACTTGCTAAAGGCCCACTTAGTAATTCGGCCTGATATTAGTTTTGGCCTGTTAAGGGCCCGTTTAACATTTCGGACCTATATTAATTTCGGCCTGTTAAAAGCCCATCATATAGTTGGGCCTAACTACGGCCCGGTTTGCATCCGGCCTGCTCACAACCGATATCTGATTGGGCCAAACAAGGACCGAGACAATTTTGGCCTGTTAAAAGCCCGTGATTTGATTCACACAATCATGGGTCGGGGTTCATTTCGGGCTGCTGCCGGCCCGTGAGCTATTCGGCACGTTTCAGGCCCAACCTACATCGTGATTGCATGACGGCCCGATTATGTACCATAATTTTACGGTTTGGCCGCTCTACTACGAAGATAGGATATATATACAGTAAAATAACTGCAGCATCGTGAATAAGAAAAAACCTAGACTATACAATAAAGAAATTACGGCATATTACATCCACTAGGCATCAAAGTTCGCCACTATGATAATAAAGCACAAGCAGACAGCAGATTACATACACTGGGCATCAAAGATCGCCACCAGTGCAAATAAACACACCGAAAAAATAATATACAAAACCGACAGCACTTCAATAGAGTTCAAGAAAGGTTAGCCCTGCTGGGGAGCTGCAGCGCAAGCAGCTGAGCAAGATGATGAGACTGTGTTTGTTCAACACTTATATCTTCCTCACTCTGAAAGATAAACAAGCAGACAGATGACAGGTTTTGCACATAAAAGTATCAGTGCTGACAATTCATCACATTTCTTACTGACGAATAAAGTGACACAGTTTAAAATTGCATTAACACAATATGGTATTGTTCAGGTCAAGACATGGCAGGAAATGACATTGTGAAGGAGTTGGCAGCTTCACGACACCACTGGATTACAGATCAAGAACGCATAAGTATCAATGGTTAGTGTGATGTCAATTTATACCATTTCAGATTGGCAAATAAAGAGACGGTTTAAATAATAGTAGAATGATATGACATTGTTCATAGTTAAGACATTGCATAATATGGCATTGTGCTATAGTGGGTAGGTTCACCACACCACTGGATTACAGATGAAGAACAGAAGCATACATGCAGTGCAAAAGAAGATCACTTGCTCTGTATAGTTTAATTTACATGGTATGAAGAAGGAACTTGGTTTTACAACTGAAAACTTAAATTGAGAACAGACAAACTTTTGTGTATGAACTACATAATAAACTTTAAACAAGCAATTTGATGCAAACACCAAAAATAAACAGTTGTTGTAGTCATGCCTAACCAAATATATACAACAAAGTTTGAAGGCTTGAGATGGACAAACTTACATTATTGGTGAAGACAGGCTCTATAAAGACCTTGTCCATGCTGATGGGGGGGGGCAATTCAAGAAGTTTACCACAGAATCTTCTTCAAAAGCATTTCCTTTATTCTACATTTTGTTAAGAATAAATATAGATGTGATAATATACGAAAAAATGGAGAATATTTAAGATAAGATGAGGAGTGATGCTACATAACCAAGTAGCTATAAATGTAAGTGCAGCGATACAGGCAAAAGGTACAGTGAAGAGCAATGCACAGCTAAACTTCTTCAGTACCAACCTTATGGTAAGAGTAAATATAGATCTGATGTGTAGAAAATGGAGGGTAAAGGAAAATAAGTTGCAGAGTGATGGTACATGAACAACTACTTGTCATTATAAGTACACTGATAAAGGACAGCTTGTACTTACAAGAACAATGCAGAGCTAAAAAAACATTGGCATTGGCTATATTCTACACTAATGTAACCATTCATACAGATCAGATAATTTGGAGCGAACAATTGATAAGCAAGCTATCATGCATACTGCTGTCACATAATGAACCAGGTATGTATGCAAGTACAGTGATACAGGACAATAGGTACTAACAAGAGCAAAGTAGCGGGCAGCATATTTGCGATATCCTGTCGTTCTTGTCAAACCGGAATTCTTCTTCGAGCAGATTTCCTGCAAAAAAGATCCATAAGGCACATGGGGAAAAGTAGAAGTTCAAATTGTCATGTGATTTCATAGACAGTACCTCATCCTGGGAATGAGACCAGTGCATAACAAGGTTTTTCCATTCAATGTCTTCTAAATTTAGCACATGAGACTTCACTGGAAATTCGTTTATAGATTTGTCATCAAAGTGTGATTTCCTTAGGTAACACCGATACTGCTGCAATGCTTCATTGAAAAGCACAAGCAAGCTTTGCTCGTCATGACTATCCAGATTGACCCTCGCCTAGTTACAACAATGTAATGTAAATTATTGATGTGTTCAATCAGCAGAAAACAGGAAAATAATTACCATGAATAATAGCACTTACACGTAACTTGGATAGGAAGATGTGAAAATGGTGTTTGTCTTCACAATAATCTTCCCACGATGGGAATATATGCATATAGTCCCTAACAACATTGAAAGCATTGTCTTTTAAACTGGGAATAAATGGAATGGGGTTCCAATCTGCAGGAATTGGCCGTCTCTGCAGTTGGGATAGGTCTTCGACCGGTGGACTTGCTGTACTTTTTGCTGGAGTGGGATTTTTCTATGGTACAGCTGGTGCTATGGCAAATGAAATTAGTATACCTTTTGCTGGAGTGCAGGTCCTGTGTGGTGGGGCTAGTGGTGTGGCCAGTGAAGTATGGGTACAGTCTGCTGGAGTCGGTCCTACATTTTGTGTCACTGGTTGTACAGCCAATATAAGTGGGGTGTTGTCTGATTTCTCCAGCACCACCATGTTTTTCAAGGACTTTGCTGGTGCTCCTTCAGGTTCGGCAATCACCCTCTTCCTTTTTATGTCTGTTGCACAAGAACAACATTTGAGTGGAAAACATGGTATGATGACAGATGGAATATGTATTGATAATGGATGGGCATGGCATCTCGACATATATGATGAGTAAACTAAGCAGATGGCGGTGCAACAAAGTAGAAGAAATGCAAGACAACATATGCAAGATACCCGCAATCAATAAAACATTGCCAAATTAGAACAGGCACCTTGATGGGTGAACAGGACAGGCCATCTTCCTTTGACTTCTCGAGGTTAGAATAGTCATTAGGATCATATTCTGAACAAGAATCAACAGGTGGGGAGCGTATGAGTTTCATTGCATCCAGAATGGCACTCAACGCCTTGGTGCCAATTTTGTAAGTCATTGCAGTGTTTAGCTTCAAGAGTGGACTGCTGCTAGTGCGACACAAAGCAGCTACACAAATCATAGTGTAGAACTGTAGATATAACGGGAAAACCTTAAGCATTAGAGTAAAATCAGCAAAGTGGAACTTGCTGGAATATATGTGCTAGTATTGTCGGTACGGCTAGAAAGGCTTCGGGTACTAGCTCTCTTCAAGTGAAGGTGCGGTACTATTAATATCAGTGTAACTCTCAAAGGCGACACAGCTCCCCGCATTTCCTTGCTATTCTTATAGGATTCAAGTGGGCAGGCCACTACAAATCCTATTCTTATGTTTACAAGATCCTACGAATCAAAGAGGCTCAAAGTGTCCATCACAACCGACCGTATAGACATCTACACTGCAAATGTCCCTGCTCATCTTCAGTACAAGGAACATACTGTACTACTATCATACTCCCTCCGTTCCAAAATATAAGTCTTGGTAGAGATTTCCACTATGGATCACATACAGATGTATCCAGATACATTTTAGAGTGTAGATTCACTCATTTTGCTCCATATGTAGTCCATGGTGGAATCTATACAAAGACTTGTATTTAGGAACGGAGAGAGTACATATTAAAGAAGAACGGAAGAGGAACATGGTAAAGAAGAGCAAGCAGATTTTGGATAATAAAATGTTGGTTGCGCAGTGCCCACACATGATGAACCAGAGCGCATTAAGAATGCAACTCCCAGCTGTCTCTCGACCATTTCAGGCGGTTGGATGAAGATCCTACGTCTCCTAACCCTTCTTCTTCCTCGTCTCTGATTCTTCCCATACAGAACACCGCACGGGCCGCCGGCCGGACCACCGGCCCCCACCGCCTGTGTTCCTCCGCCACCCCCACCCCCACCCCGCCCCAACCCCCACCCGCGTCGAGTTTTCTTCGTTCGGCGAGGCCCCACAACCACCCGAGCCCCTTCGATCGCACCGGCGAACTCCGGCGAGCTCTGAAAAATCGACTGACCCAATTTTGAAATTTAGTCTACTGTGATTTAACTAGTGTGGAATATAAAAGGGGAAAACCATAAGCATTGGGAGTATAGTGTTGAGCGTGCCATGGCGGATCTGAAGGTGCAAACCGGACAAAGGCAACTTCGCAACCAAGACAAGAAATCAGAGTAAAGCAGTGGCGATCTATTTTCTTGCTGCGATAAATAAGTTGAGCAGATACGAAAGAGTACCGCCTCTGGTGCGGCGCCGTGTACGCATCTGCTGAGAATTTGACGGTGCTGCGGTAGCGATGGCTGTCGGCGGCGTGGAAGCAGATCTAGGAGGGTAGACGGTGGCGGCGGGGCGCGGTGGACGAGACGGTCGTAGGAGCGGCGCCGGCAAGGTGGACGACGGCGGGGATGAAGCGAGAGGACGGGATGCAAGGATCCCGGTCCGAAGCCGTGGATGAGAGAGGTCGATCTCTTGTAATGGACGGCGGCGTCGGGGTATCAGCTCCGGCATGGTGGAGGAGGACGGCGGTGGATGGGGTGGCGGACGGCGGCGGACGGAGGAGGGTGGGGTGGAGAGGGTGTTTTGGCGCCCACGGAGTACGAATGGGGAAAAGGGAGGTAGAGAGGAAGGGGGGAACCATGTATTCAGGGCGCGCTTGTCTCAAATGCGAGGAAATTTACAAACTTAGCCCCCGTTTCAAATTTCTACTACATCACAGCAACATTAGTCGGTTGGGGATAGGACGGTAATCTCGCATACACCGAATATTTGCCGACGAGAGTTTGTTTTTGGCGCCCACCGTGTATGAATATGAATCGGGGAGGGAGTCGATTTCGGCCGAGGACACACTGTGTTTTGGCGCCCACCGTGTATGAATCCGGGTGAGAGGCGGTTACGTCACGTTTGGGTGAAATTACAAACCTACCCCTATCGAAACCTATAGAAATCCAGCAGATAGGCTTTGCGTGGCAGGGATAGGCAGTAGTGATTTCCATCTCGCAGATTTTGGTTTCGGGCGGTTACTGCGACTTTCCCCGCTTCGTTCAAATTTTGCAGAGTGCACGTTTACCGTGCCAACTCAATTCGAATCCCGTTTGTATTCTATTTTTTTCGGGCGGGATCCATTTTCAATTGGAATTACATTCTATATACATCATTTTTTATATATACTTTCAAAAGCACAACACCATTTATACATAAATATGGTTTACAAATGGCATGATCTCAGATTCATAAGGTTGTATCCATCAATTTGGATTTTCAAATATTTGAAACCACTTTATGTTGAAATCCAATGTATGCATTCCTCGCTAACTGTCTCCAATTAATGTGTGTTTCATGCGGGTTTTTTTACTTCTCAAACATGTATAATGTGTTTCACACACGCAACATATAGTGTAATCCCGTTTAGACATTAATTGCATATAAACCATGCATTGTTTGTAATTGAAGAATCTATGGATCACCAATATTGATAAACTATATAACATTACACGTGTGCCCAAATTCAAATGAATATGCATGTTTGATACACCAATTTGCGTTATGATATTATCGATGTCGTGATCTCCAGTTTAAATATTTGAATCCCCTTTAATCCAGATATTCGTCTCATATAGCTATCACTCATGCTTATATAGGACTATCTCTCTGGACCTATACGCGTTCATCGTCTCTCAGGTATCTCTCGTGCTACCTGTATGTCGACAATGATCTTTTATCTTCGTAACACACTGACGGTACTCTCTCCCTCGACCTTCATCACTCTATCTCTCTCTAAGTATATCTCGCTCCCTGCTATGTGTCTCTAACTATGATTCTCCATGTGGAATCTCTTTCTCTCACACAAACACAAAACTTTGTCTCCCGGGGTCTCATTTCTCTCTACTATTCCCATGTGTGCCACTCGCACACCCCTCATACAGAGATGTCTTTCGCTCCTTAGATATGAGAACCTACGACTCTTCCTCTTCAATATCTCTTTCTCACACACAAACACAAACTCTGTCTCCCAGGGTCTCATATTTCTCCATTGTTCTCTTGTATGTCGCTCACACACACCCTCTCTCCCTAGAGATATCTTGCGTTCCCTCGTATGTCTCTCTAGCTATCACTCTCGTTGTGAAATATCTTTCTCTCTCGCAGACACAAAACTCCGTCTCTCTGGATCTCATTTCTCTCTGATATCTGTTTGTATGTGACTCACATGCACCCTCTCTCTATCTCTCTCACACCCACACACATAACCCAGCCTTCTGATCCACTCGACTCCTATCTCTAACGCACACTAGCTAGCATCTTTATCTTTCTATTTATCTGTTTCTCCATCAACCTTCTTTCTCGCCCTCACTCTTGATTCCTATCACGCACACTACATATGTTTCTCTCTACATGCAGTCAAGTGCCCTCTCACACACATATATAACTTCACCCTTTGAACCACCCGACGGTCATCTCCAACACCCAAACTAGCGGATGTCCCTCTAGCTAGCATCTCCATCTCTGTATCTATCTGTAGTTTCTCCGTCAACATTTCTTTCTCGCACGGAGTCTTGCTTCCTATCACCCACACTATATATGTCTCTCCATACATATGCATTTATAGGTTGGTCTCTTTTGCACAATCGTTGCGCCTCACTCCCTCTGCTCGCCATAGATGCATGCTCCAGCCCACGCCACTATCTCTTAAAGACAAAAACACATGCTCAATTGTCGGGCCTTCTTCCCTGCATTCTCACATGCATGCATATTGTCATACCGATCCGTCTCTCCCATGTCGTTGATCTTATGACTTATGTCTTCTTTCTTTTATCTCGATCATGCGCGCGCGCACACACACACATCCCACGTATACATGTATACCTCTCACACATGCACGTTCAAGGTCTCTATGTCTCCATACGTAGTTAATTACCCTCAATCCTAACGCCACATCGAATCGTTCTCCTCTTTTGTGCACATAACTTCCGCCTGGATGGGTAAAACACACACTCACACTTAACAATCTCCTTCTAGCTACCCCCCCCCGCCTCTCACTCTTCCCCTATATCCCCGAAACCAATAAGACCATCCCTTTGTTTAATTCCCGCCTACATGCACCATCGATATATAGTAGTCTTCCTCGGTGTCTCTCGAACAAACACGTTCTCTCGATGTCGACTCCTCTCACGCGCACACACCTTCTCTTCCCTCTCTACCGGCATTTTCTCTCTCGCACCCCATCGTTGGTGGCCTCTGCCATACACATCACCTCTCTATGATGAAGCCATGCACACTTAAATTACATCCGCCACAGAGGACCCCGCGAAACACACACACACACACACACATGCACCCCCCCACACACACTAAGACTCCATCTCTCTCTCTCTCACACACACACACACACACAAACACACACACAGACATGCACGCACCCCCCCACACACACACTAGGACTCCATCTCTCTCTCTCACACACACACAAACTAAGACTCCATCTCTCTCTCTCCTCTCTCTCTCTCTCACACACACACACACTAAGACTCCATCTCACACACACATGCTCTAGGCGGAGCATTTGTTCCTACCACCCTTCATCCAACCTTACCCATATGATAAACAATCACCTTTATTTATTGCATAACATGGACAAATTCCACTTTACTTTAGTAGTCAGCAAACTTATCATCTGTACCCTTATAAAAAACGAGTTGGCGGTGATGGTGTGCCTGCCATCTTGTAATACAGACCGTATGATCTATATCTGAGGATAGAAAGCAAACTATGATAATTTTACAAAAGATACCCGCACCTCTCTCCACATCATTATCTCCCGCAACCTCATTGCTCAGCAATTAAAAAAGGAATAAGTCTCTGGAACAATCTAGCATGCATGGTGGCCGCTGCCGCCTGCCGGCGCCGTCCATCCCCATGCCTCCGCCCATTCCGACCACCAGTCACCACCACGCTCCACTCCTCCTCGCCTTATCTCTCATCTTTCATTTTTTCGATGACATTCTCGAGATACCAGTTTTCCGATAAAATTCTCGAGATATCATTAGTTTTTACACATGGGATTACTCCTGCATGGGTCAATCACAACAGGTGTTTTGTAAAAAAATGCATATTGATGTTCCGTGCAATGCACGAGAATCTTGCTTGTAATTATATAACGCAAATCACGAGCAGGAAGTGACATTTTTTTGACACAACCACGTTAACATGGCCACGTAAATCACTAGCTAAAGTAAATACCATTATACTTATATCCCGATGCAAAAGGTTGAGTACATGTCCGAAGAGTAGAGTCGCACACACGCACTCTGTCTCTCAGAATCTCTCTCACACACACACCAGTTACGTGACGCCCACTTAAGCAGACACGTATGTTACAATTTGTGCACCCGCGGGTACACGTGATGCTGCGCATTTATTTAAGCCGGAAGGCGAACCCAAACAGTAGCTGCATTCATTCCCCTCCCGCCGCCTCTTCTCTGGTCGCCGTCGCCCGGTAGCCATGGGCCGGCCGAAGGTAACAACATACGCCATACTCCCGCCGGAGCGGCGCTTTAATATGGAAATTTTAGTGGTCATGCATGCATCTTTTTGTGCTAGCACTCCTATATAAGGGTTGACCGGTCGCTTCCCGCGGACGTGCGCGGGCGGTGGAAGAGGAAGGAGAAGGGAAGCGGGCTGTGGAGTAACGTTTTTTACCACAATTTCTTAGGAAACTGAGTGCAATAATTGAGTAGTTTTGCAAACTACCAGTACTACACCTGAAACGGTTCAAAACCTATACTCCCTTGCCAGCGCGCGCTTCCCGCGTGAAACGGTCAGCGTCGCCCTGGAGCGTCAGTGCCGCATTAATGCCCGGCCAGAGCGGAGGCGACCTCTCACTGGCGCCGGCTTTGAAGTGGCGCGACGGCCGAGAGAGCGCCGCTTCCCGGTGCACGCGACTGCTCCGCGTCGAGACTGGCCATAGGCCCTGTTTGGATCCATGGGTTAGAGTTAGTTTGAGCTAGTTGGGGCTCAAATAGCCCTAAAGTATCCAAGCATGAGGGTTTAAATTGGAGCAAGTTGCACCGAACCCACCAAAAAAAACTATCCCACCCAAGAGGTGCTAACTGGAGATAGTTCTCATTGGGACCACTGAAAAATCACTTTTCTCTCTCCATGAAGTGCATTTATTGTCAATCTAACCCTGTCACCCAAACACCTCTTTGGCTACAGTTAGTTCAGGGTTAGTCATGAGTTAGTCTAACCTCTAGCTAAGTTAGAGTATCAAACAGGAGCAGTATAGGACATGCAAGTTGCTCAAAGCATACAGGCAAATTCGTACGTGAAAGGATTTTTTTCTTTTTGAAAACGGAACGTGAAAGGAATTTTTTTAGAATGCTCTTGGCATGTCGCTAACATGTGATAGTTAACCGACCTCAATAGACGGCAGAAACGCCAGCCCGCCGCACTTTGATAGAGACGAGGAGGGAGAAGCGATACAGGCTGCTGGATTACTAGAGATAGGTGTCGCACGGAAGCCAAGAAATATGGTGATAGCGTGGGTTAGCCATGTACTAGTATGATGTAACTACACTGGGCTGCCGTGTTTCGTACTCTTCCAGTCCACTGTGGAGATGATTGGTTAATTTTATATCGCTGAATAATATTAAATATTATGAGTGCAGACGCTCCACCACGAGGTTCCTTGCTCCTTCTCGGTCGTCCGGAATCTATGTTCTTCCACTCTATTTTTTACGTGAGCTTTGTTCATCCTTTTGCCAACACGCGAGACATCTAGCATCAAGGTGCACGTGTTATGCAAGGATCGTTCCATCTATATGAAGAACACGTGGGACTGGAACTACGAGACGGACATGTACCCAGGAGTGGACGTACGAACCTGAGTAATGTAGCGCAGTAAGTGAAGTAGAAAGGCACAAATGGTATGAACATGCGTGGCATATAGGGTGTGTTTGGTTGCGTTCTCGTCTCAGCATAGTTGTTCCCTCTTCATGCATGCTCAACTCAACACCCCTCTTCATGCATGCTCTCTTCATGCATGCTTCTAGTGTATTTGTGCTAAACTAGTGTGGACTCGTGCACCCTCCATACACTCTACCAAACACCCAAAAGTAGGTCGAGAAGGGAACTCTTGGGCGGCATTTGTCTCTTAGTACGTACTACCACTAAATGTTGTACGTGCAATGCACGGTGATGTTATGGAGTACGTGCCTAAGTACTCTACTACTACTATATTAGTTGGAGGCACATATTAACTTTTATATTTGTTTACGTGTATGCCCCAAGACCTTCCAACTAGACGTGTCTTTCTCTCCAGGTCGCACTTTGTATCGTTCATACCACTAAGTACTACTACGTGTGGTCTCCGACCCAGAAGTCGAAGAAGTGGAGATGCTCTACCACACTATTTTTTTACGTTGGGCTCTACCACGCTGTTCATGTCCCACTCCTTTCGCTAATGTGTGGGACATCCATCACGTGCCGTGTTTGGCACCCTTCGTCGTAAGAGTTGAAACGCTAGCATTCATTAGAAATAAAAATAATTATAAATCGGCAGTGATACTATTTTTTTGCGAACCAATCAGCAGTGATACTATACCACGCGGTTTCCTTGCTCCTCGATATCGGAAAGAATACTTCCGTTCGCCAACATGTGGGACGTCGACCATCCTGGTCCACTTGCCATGCACGCAGAACTCCAAGGGAGAGTCACCCAGGTCGTCACACTGCAGTAACAATGACTAATGAGCTTCGTTGCTTCGGACAAAGGAACCATCATGACTTCGTTGAATACCGCTTCCCACTTTGAAGTTGCTCGGATGAAGGAACCATCATGACTTCGTTGAATACCGCTTCTTGAAGAAAACTACTATACCAGCAGTACTGCTAGCTACAGTAGTTACTCCAATAGAGGCCTCCTTTCGTTCATAGGATAGGAATATGAAAATCATAGGAAGTGAGATGACATGCATCTCAATTCCTATAGAGAAAGAGATGCCATTTGATGCTTAGGATAGGAATTTTTCCATTTAGTCTAGGCTAATGTACTGGTAATTTGCTCTAAAAACTAAAATAGTAACTAGTAGTATTGGTACATGCTCGTACTCAGACACAGACACACACACTAACTACTAGTACTACTACTTCTCACATGCTGGCCAGACGCCGTCGTTCTCCTTCCCGGCTTTGTCGGCGACACCCCACCGTGCTTGGATCTCCGCCGACCTCTCCGCAGCAGCGCGTGCGTCCTTTTCTTTCTTGCGGCGGCGGGCCTCTCTTTTCTTGAGTGCTTTCTGACTTTTCCGCTCCCTCTGTGCGGCTTTGGCCGCCTCTTGCTCTACCGCCCATTCGGCCTTGGCATCTTCAAATTCCTCCCACATAGTTGTGAGGTCGCGAGCGGCGATGAACTCGGCACGGCGGGATGCCATCGCTTCCCTACCATTTTGTGTGCGGTCGTGGGCGGCGAGGAACTCGGCGCGGCGGGATGCCATCGCTGCCTTACCGGTTAGTGTGCGGCGCGGTGGCATGAACGACGCTTGGTGAGAGCTCTGGGGTGGAGTGGCCAGACAACCGTAGAGTGCATTGGTTTGTCAAGAGCTCAAGGACAGAAGACGAAGCAAATTTGGATTCCCCTTCAATCCTGGTCATTTATTACCGAGTAAAATGCATTGGCGGTCATCGAACTTGTCTTGATAGCTCAGTTTGATCATTGTATACGAGATATGGTGATTGTACGGTCACTGGCTCAGCGTATAGCTTCATATTTGTCTGGTTGACCAGTCAAACAGTCTGCATGCACCTCATCAGCTGGTGTTCTTTATCTATATACGCGGTCCTACCTGTCAATGGAGAAAGAAATAATGTAAAAACCAAAATTATGCGTATGTGGGGAATCAAACCACGGACTCGTCACTGCAATGCACCCTCGTCACCCAGATGAAAATGAAATACTTCGCATCAGACACTCACGCTCACGCAGTCAAAGCATGCTAATGCATGCATGTCGCCCTCTAAATCAAAGTCATGCTCATGCCGCAACGCAAATGGCGAGCCCATCACCTACGCGCCCCGGTGTTGCCTGACATTACTGTTTAGATGTTTGATGGAGGACTACGCGAACGCCGAGCATGTATTCACCTGGCTCAACACCAACGGTCATACTCGGACCGCCTTGCTCATGTATATCGTCCATCACAACGACAATCTATAAAACAGCCTAAGCTAGAGAGGGTAGTATGGTAGGGAGTATGTACTATCATGAGCGACCGATCTTAGTGCCATTGCACACCGAAACCCCTTCCATCGCTAGTGCGCGCTTCCCGCCTGAAACGGTCACCATCTCTCCAGAATGTCAATGCCGCATTCACCAGACTTAACTGCAGGTGCAATTGGTGTGTCACTGACATGCGGGCCAGATGCCCGTTGGGCCCACATGTCAGTAAACCAAATGCATCTGCAGTTAAGTCACTGAAGCAGCGTCCGCATTCACGCCCGACGAACCTACTCCGGTGCCAGTTGTCCATCCGTCTGCCGCAGCTCATTGCCATTCGCCCGCTATATTAACTTGAGCCCCAGCTCCCAGCCAAAGACCCACACTTATTCTCCTCTGGTCCCTTCCTTCTGTCGGCACCACTTCAACCATGGCCTCCTGGCGCTCCAAAGCTCTCTTGGACGTACCGTCGCAGGGGCAGACGAGGGACATTGGCGGCTCCGCTCTGGGCGCGCTCCAAAGCTCTCTTCGACGTACTCTCGCAGGAGCAAATGAAGGAGATTGCCGGCACCCCCCCCCCGGCCGCCCTCCTCCACCACGACCACGAAGCCGGCGCGTGTGCGCGGGCGCAGCCGGCAGCGAGCAAGAGTAGTACACGATAGGTCGCCGCCGCTCTGGTCCCGGGAAGGCCACCACTACTCCACTTAGTCGACGCCAAGCTTGGTAGGGTAAACATCGGCGGCTGATTAGCCGCTTGATGGTGATGTGGAGGCGGAAATCTTCACAACCTTGTGCTCCGGAGGAGGAGGTTATCGAGGCGTATGAGGAGGAGGCAAAGGCAATGGCCGGCTTTCTCGGGTTCATGGCCGGACATGGTGGTCGGGCACCGGCGATCGTTTAGATTAGGTTTACAGTAGGTTTTAGTACGGTTTGTGTGAAATATATAATGAATTTCGTCCAGATTGTAGGAAAAGTTTTTGAAATGTAATGAATTTCATCCAGTTAATTTGAAATTTGCTTTGTTTGCATGAATTTCGTCCGGTTAGTTCATGTAGTTGTCGAAACGTATGCGGGCAGCGTCGGATAGCATCCATCAGTGTCCTCGGACAGATGCCGGTGTAAATTTGTGGGCCAGCACTGGATATACCCTAACTATCATGCTATAATCGCTAACAATCCTCCATTATTTGGCAGGGAACAGTTATCCCTCGATCAAAATCAGATCCGCGGTGTTTCGCACTCCTCTCTCGTAAGAGTGTAAACTCTTGCTTACATAAAAATGGAGCAAGTGGACGGCACTGTAGCACATCATATCACTCGAACTAGCCCGCCTAACAAGCGGAAAGCACCACCCTCGTCAATTTGTTCTGGATTTCTATCAATCGATCGCACGAAAATGTTACGCTTCGCAAGTTCTAAAGGAAAAGGCGGCACACTTATGACTCGTACGCGTCGCAACCCCGACAGTCCGGCTCGCACGCCGCTCACCAGAGGGGACACGCGTTGTCTTGCAATTTCACTGACATGTGGGACCATAATTGAATAAACCGTCGATAGCCGAAATCTAATCGCTCGGCGGGCGTCAGCTGAGACGAGAGAAATGGGGGAGGGAGAAGAGATCGCCCGCCCGTCGCGCACGGACTCCAAGAAATATATGGTGATAATGTGAGGTGGGCCATGCTGGAGTCCGGACCGCTTCCGGAGCCCGCTCTCACCGCCCTGGCCCCTCAAGACGCCAGCTGCCCGCCGCATGCATGCATAGCAAGTAGTACTCCTTATGTGGAGGAGAGAGAGGCATTGACAAAGTCAAGGAGTGGGCTCTGCAAGAGCCCGTCTCTACACGTGCTCCTAGGTATAAAAAATAATTCTAAAAAAGGCATAAAAACAATTGTGTCTTAAAAAAGAAAGGTAAAAAACATTTGAGAGGAAATAGATAGAGAGAAAGTGAGAAAAAGCTGTAACCTGGGCATTACATGAGGAAGGAGGGAGTGGTGCACATGCCAAGTTCACTGGGCTGCCGTGTTTCACACTCCTCCGTCGTAACAGTGGAGACAATAGCTTTCATCAAAAATAAACAATGAATACTCGTTGCTCGTCCTCTATATCGGAAAGAATACTTTCATTCGCCGACATGTGGGACGTCGACCATCCTGGTCCACCTGCCATGCACAAAATTATCCTGGTCTACCCCGGTCGTATCGCAGGCCCAACCTTTCCCACTATAAGTTGTTCGGACGAAGGAACCATCATGACTTCGTTGAATTCCGCTTCTTCAAGAAAACTTACTGTACCCGCAATACTGCTACCACACGCGAAGACTGGACGGCACTGTACCACGTCATATCACTGAAACCCACTAGGCCAAACTAGCCCGCCTAGGTCATCTATTTTGGAACGGAGGGAGTACGTCTCTGCACTGCTATGATTTTGTGTTGCACGTTCTCTGTACTTTTGCTACGATTTTCCTACCCTATGAACCAAATGAGGCCTGAATGTATGTCGACTATTGTCTGATCGATCGCTAAGCCTACAATTTTAGGAGCTAGGGCTATTGGTCGATCGACGAGGGATAAGTATAAGCGTACCACGAGCTCATCAGCCCCAACGTTTCTCTTCGGTGAGTGTTTTGCAAGTACTATAGCTCGCACAGTAGCTAGCGTGCTAACACCAAGAATCATCAAACAAGCCCTGCTGATATGATAAACAGTTCAAACTTACATCTAAGCATGCCATATATTACATCAAAAGCTGGTGAGGATACATGTGTTTCCATAACTCGGAGAGGGTCCACATGATTCATCGCATGATTCACTATCAAACAAAAGTAGCAAGATCCGCCCACACAAGACAGTGCACTAGCCCTAAGATGGTTTGATAACACGCATTGTTCTGGTAATTAAACATAGGGAAATGCAAACTACTCTGAAGGATTAGCGCGACCAACTATTTCTTGTCATCGATCTCTCGGGCAATGACCACAGCACGGACAGCGGCATGGGAATCGATTTCTAGGGCGATGTCCACAGGACTGACCGCGACATCGGAATCGATCTCTGGGGCGATGTCCACAGGATGGACAGCGGCATCTAAATCGATCTCCGGGGCGATGCCAACAGGACGGGCCACAGCATAGGAATCATCAAGGACATCCACCGGCACCTGCACAACCCTAACATATTAGCAAGCACATTGCAAATAATCAAAAACCACAACTATGGTAATAAGCCATTATTTTTTACCTTATGCAGCTCACCGGGGGATCTCATCCCTCCGGGAGCCATCTCCTCGTCCTCACCTTGCCAGGGGAATACTGCTTCTCAACAGCGACTATCTCCTCAAACTCAGTCTTGAGCCTCACATAGGTGGCAATCAGAGTTCCTGGGGTAGGCATGGTGGGGCCCTTGCTGTTCTTCCAACTTTCTTTGAGGAGTTCGTCCGCCAACGTCCTCAACTCTTTGGCCAGTGCTTGTTTCTTGGAGTTCTTCGTCTCCATGGGTTGGCCCGCCAACATGGTCAACTCGTTGGTCGGTGCTCGCTTCCTGGAGATTGCTGTCTCCAGTGGGTTGTCCACCGGCAACTCTTTGCCTAGTGCTCCAGGATCCATCAATGAACTGACAAACAAAAAGCAAACGAAAGGAAACCACAATCGCAATGAAAATGGGAAAAGAATAGGATGTGAGAATCAGTCGGTGCTTCGCAAAAAGAAGATTCTTGGAATGAAAATATAGCAGCATAACTGATTCGCCCACCTTTCCTTCGTTGGTACAGAAGAAAAATGGCAGAAGTGAGTAGCCTGGAGTGAGGTTTTCTTCAAGAAAGGGAAGAAAGGGCTTGAACCAGCGTTCTAGTGAAATGATGGTTGCTTCGTCCAGTCCAACTTGGAGGCCACCTTACCACTGCTGGTAAAGGTGTGGGTTTTGTGATATGATGGGTCATGATGGCCACACCGGGGTGACAGGTGAGTCTCGACTGTAGCACCTCGTTGTGATTTGGTGGATGTCACGTGGGCCCGGATGCTTTGAAATGTCCCGCATGTGCACCGTGACCAAGGCGGAGAGGAAAACGAGAGAACTACGTAATTAATGCATGAGTTTAATTAGGGTAGTTTTGTAAAGTACGAGATACATTCCTCCAATCGCAAAATGCCTTGGTTCATGAGATTTGAGATTTGAGCCCTATAAACCGGAAGGGAGGGAGTACTGCACACGGTGTAGTCTAGTCACTTGTTGAAATCTCTAGAAAGGCAAATACTCCTTTCCGGTTTACAGGGCTATACTACTCCCTCCATCTAGGTGTGTAAGTCATCTTACGAAAACCAAATAGTCCCAAAACACTTAGGCGCGGTGCATTAACTTCTACCTTGTTTCTTGTTTCTTGACATATCAGCCAATAAGAGATGAGAGGTGTGCATGCTTTTAATGACTTGCAATGGCTAGTTCATTGCATGCAATGCTATTAATTAGCAAATAAACATTGGTGACCCCAGGAGGAAACGGTGCTAAGCGCGTGGACCTGTGCAGAATGAGTATCAACCAATGGATAATGGAGTTTAATTGTTAAACAATAGCAATTTTGTCTCATGCAAGAGCCTGGCTAGTACTCCAAGGAACCGCACCACGCGAGCGTTCGCAACTGCCATGTTCAGGTTGCGCTTGGCTCTTCGCCTCTTCGAGAAGACGAACAATGATGTTACTCCTACTTCCACAGTATCGAATCCACTGCCGCATGTCCGTCCACCTCATGCGGGAGGGATAGCGTGTAGCAAAAGCTTCTACTTACTACTCCTGCCTTTGCGTGTATGACAGGTGGGCCGAATAGGTGGTTGGCCCTCCTGTCATGCAGCCAAAGGCAGGTGCAGTTAAGGCACTAAAGCTCAGTCCGCGAGGGAGAGGGCGTTGTAGTAATCAAATTTCTCGGTCTTGTACAAGTTGACCCGACACATCAAAGCACTGCACTCGATATAAGTCTTTTTACACATTTCAAATGGGCTACTTCGTATGTAGGAGTAGACATATTCTGCTTCGTACGTAGTCACTTGTTGCAATCTCCAAAAAGACATATATTTGGAAATGGAGGGTGTACAATGCATGCATGCATGTCGTGACTTTCCTTTTGATACTTGCATGTGTTGATTTGATGCACCTTGCCAAATTTTGACTATAAATTTAACGAACAAATTTTCATGCATGTCACAAAAAATTACGGGGCTGTTTGGATTGTGACTATGTTTGTCTTATGTTGCCACATTATTTTTCCCACACTTGCCTAACCTGAGTTGCTCAAATTGTTAGACACACTTTGGCTTGCCTAAGGGAATCTTGCCACAATTTTTCTGTCTATGACATGTGGGGTTCACTGCTAATAAAAAAAATTGTCTTAGGTGTGGCTAATAAAAAAAGATTTATATTTAGGAACGGAGGGAGTAGAAAATATAAATAATAATGCATGTTGGGGAAACCCACGTGTCGGTGTCAAAACCGGCGGATCTCGGGTAGGGGGTCCTGAACTATGCGTCTAGGATCGATGGTAATAGGAGGCAGGGGACATGATGTTTACCCAGGTTCGGGCCCTCTTGATGGAGGTGATACCCTACGTCCTGCTTGATTGATATTGATGATATGAGTATTACAAGAGTTGATCTACCACGAGATCGTAGAGGCTAAACCCCTAGAAGCTAGCCTATGGTATGATTGTTGTATATATCTATCGACTAGCCTGGCCTCGGTTTATATAATGCACTAGAGGCCTAGGATAGCAAGAGTCCTAGCCGAATACGCCGGTGGGGAGGAGTCCTTGTCTTGATCACCAAGTCTTGTGGAATCTTCCATGTATGCGGCAGTTGTTTGAACTGGCCCATGAGTATACGGCCATGGGGGTCCTCAGCCCAATCTAACAGATCGGGAGACAACATGGTGAGTACCCCCTAGTCCAGGACACCATCAGTAGCCCCCTGAACCGGTCTTCAAGTTAGGGACGCTCCTCGATTCTTCCGAACTGTTCTTCATCTTCGGTTGTCAGTCTTGAAAACTGGTTCAACAAATCTTCTCATCTTCGATCTTGAGGATCGCCGAAATGCATTCGATGAGTTTACACATCGGGTATCCGAGGAGCCCCTTTAAGTTTCCGGGCGTTATCAATGCCTTGTTATTTTTATGCCACACCTCGGGTTTGAAGTTGTTCCCGGGAGGCAGTGTCCTCTTGCATCCAAGCTCTAACGCCAGACTGCATTCGAGGTATCTTTTGCAGCCGAGCACCAATGTCGGACTGCTTCCGAGCTCCAACTCTGACATGTATCCGAGCTCCAACACCGGACTGTGTCCAAGCTCCAACGCCGAACTATATCCAAGATGTCATAGATCATCTTGGTCCAAAAAAGTTAAAGGAGTTTAGCTGAGCTTAATGCTGGAAATGCCCTCTATGGAGCCAGCCACTAGCGCCCGAGCTTTATGCCAGAATGCTTCCAAGGTGGTGCACCACCCCGACTGTGGGCCAATTTTTTGTCAATATTTTTGATTGGTGCAATTTTATTCTCTACCGAGATATATAGCCAGTAACCCTCAACGTGTGTATCGGTTTAAACCCCGAGATGCACTTGAAGGATGATGTAAGACCACTGATCCCGGTAGCCACTGAGACTCAGGTTGATTTGCAAAATCGGCCTGAGGATCAAGTCCTAGCTCGGCAGAATACTTCGGGATACAAAAAGCGGCGTGCTCAGTCCTCAAGACTCAGGTTGGGTGCAGCCGACCAACCTGAGGATCATAATCTCCTCGGAAATTGTATTGCACTTAAAATTTTCTGCATTGGACAGGCAATGCAGTAGCCCCCGAGACACTGGTCGGGTGGCAACACCAGATCAGGGGATCAATGTGCCCCTTTAATATTTGTAAATAATAAGCTCGAAGCCCAGTAGCCCCCGAGCCTTAATGCAGGCACGGGTGGCCGAATTAAGGATCGAATTCCATAGTAAAATCACAAATTATGTGTAATGACTCTATGTATCCAAGTACTTTACATCCTTAATGCTCGGATCCGCATTGTACAAAACTTTGTTGACCGACCATCGGCTTCCACCTCCTCGGCTAGTAGCCGAGGAGTGTTTGTCCTACTTTATAAAGCCTTTATGAGGGCAAAGATTTACGACAAACAAGGCAATCAGGCCATACGGTTTTATAAACAAAGGTACGCAGAGAGATATGTTATATTACTGTTTAACATAAGAAATTTCTTCCAAAGAAAATAGTCCCGCTATCGGTTCCTTTCTTTGGGTTGTCATGCTAAGCATGATCATGAAACCTGAGCTCTAATGTAAGAGCAAAATATCGAGGATTTAGTTTGGGAGGCCAGTTAATAGCCCCCGGTAGTGTTCGGCAACAGTCGAGGTCAATCCGTAAACACTTCGGCCATTGTTATGAATGGCCCATCATTTAACACCGTCATCGGATCACTGACCAGTTTACGCTTATTGTGACAGTCAGTTTTCGGCTTTCTCCACTGAGGTGCTTAACCATGTGAGGTGGAAGCACAATCGCAGTGGTTCTCCCTTTGCACACCTAGCCGAACAAAGTGGAACGTAGGAGGCAAGTACAGGAGCTGGGCAACCGAACTATTGACCGAAGACACAATTCGAAACCAATGCATATATAGTGAGATTCGAGAATGTTTTTGCCAAATCTATAAAGGTGTCCGGCATTGCATTGTGAGACTTGTGCTGGAAACACACAAATAGTTTAAAAGTACCAAAAAGCTTGGAAAACCACAAACGTCAGTAAAAACATGACGTCCGAATAAGACCAAGTGTTTGGTGCCAATCCGAAAATTGGAAGAGAAAGAAACAATTGTGCTTCTATCGTGTTTTGACAGCGACCATGAAGAAAACACATTTACAGCTCATATATAAATTTTATGAGCCCCCAAGTGACTTGGGTAACAATTTTATGTATAATGATTGTATGTACCGAAGTACTTATATCATATTTGTGTTCACCCGAACTTTAAACGCGTATTAACTGACCGTTGGCTTCTCCCTCTTTGGCCAAGGGCCGAAAAGTGTCATGTACTCCGCCTGTCGAGAGTATCGATGGTGTTTTCGATGACCAGGCAATCAGGCCATAAGGCTGTAACAGACAAAGCGCGCTCAGGGAACTTATGCTATATTACTAACGAAGTGTAAGAAGCATCTTCGAAGAAAATAGTACCCCCACAGATACCTTTCTTCGGTGCTCATTATTACTATGAGACTTGTGCAATAGATTTTTTGTACTCATGAGTTCCGTTGTGTGCCGACCATGATTGAAAACAATAAGAGCGCTAGCTTTCGGCTTCACCCAGTCTGAGGTCAGAGCTCGGATGACCCGGTCATGACAATCGCAGAGGTGCTCCCTTTACTCCCTAGCCGAACAATCGGGAACGTAGGGGTAAGCACAGGAGCCAGGCAACCCAGCTTGCAAATCACTTAGGTCAATATGGTGCATATTGTGGCGTAATACACGAACAAGGAACGAAGCCGTACAAGTATAATCATATGCAAGAGGAAAAGCTCCATCAAGGGAGCCCCCAAGTAAACGGGGTATTTGAATTTGTGTGTCACAAACAAAGTTTTGACAAGGAGATTCTCTACAAGCAACTTTTTTTTCAAAAAGGTATAATGCTTGGTCGAACCGAACACAAGTTAAAAATTTAAAACTTTGAGCGTGAAGGCAACTTAGCTGGTTAATGTGTTCGGTATTGATGACGCGGCCCGAGCTTGATGCGGGACAAGGTTCCATCCCCCAAGCCGGTCCCAAGGTGGCGGAGCAAAGAGCTCGGCACTCCGAAGTGGTGACATAGCACGGTTAATGCGGGCCGGCAGAATGATGCCGAAGTCCCTGGCATGGGGTAGTGAAGTGTTGACGAAGCCCCCCGTCCAGCCGAGGCGACGTGGTATGTTAGTACGCCGAGTTGATGATACTGCCCAACCCGGATCATTTTCCTGTGCACAAAAAATAGTGCAAACCGGAGATAATAGTAATAATAATAATTAAAAAAATCGTTGCATAATAAATAATTTATGCAAAGTGAGTAATAAAAAGAAATATGGCCTGGCGCCGAAGTCAATGTCGATGCAGGGCGTCGGTGTGATGCGGTAAAGGCGTGGCAAAGTCTGAATTCACAGGTCGGTCCGAGTTCCGGATGCGGCGTTCGCTAGACCATGTACGGAAACTGACCGAACCACCATGCGACCTCGTTAATGCGGCCATCATTTGAAAGACCTGTGTACATATGATAAACAAACCAGAGTAATAATTCCTTGGGAAAAATGAACCCGAACAAGCAAAAAAATACTAGGATTAATAGCACCTGATTTATTTGTTGTAGCAATCCGAAGAAAGTGATTCCGAAAATTGGGACTCGATCCGCACACACATTGCCTGATGGGCGATAAAGCGATGGTATGGCGATGCTGGCAAAGGTTGGCTCGCCAAGGCAAAGCCCTCGGTCCAGCTAACGTGACGGAGCTGGTCGGCTAGTGACGCCGAAGTCTCCGGAGTAGGTTGATGAAGAGATGGCGAAGCCCCCGGTCCAGCCGAGATGTCGAAGCCTTGATGTCAGCCGATGAGTCGAAGTAGGTCGGCGTGATGGACACCAGCTTGAAGAAGCAATAGTGCGGCCCTGCCGATGCAGGTCGTGACGTGGTCGATGCCAGCTTGATGAAGTGACCATGCGACGATGCCGGTATGCCCGCTCCGTGTAGTCTGTGGGGCGGCGATGTTGGTGATGATTTATCCTTCGCGATGCCAGACTCTTGTTCGGCTTGCCGAGATGATGATCCGAAGAAGTTGAGCTCGGCTCAACAAAGTGACGACGTGTCTAGCGCAGGTCGGCAGCCTTGGAGCAATATTGCCGGACCGGTTTGACACCAGCATGATGATGAACATGACCTCAGGGGAGGCTTAAAAATTTACGGGCACATGTTTAAAAACAACACACAATACCCTAGAAGAGAATTCCTCTAAAAAGGTTGTCCAATATCACGTTCATAAAGAAACATGAATTCGGGTCAGATCCGTATTCGCGCAGAAAATGAATCCAAAAATTGGTCCACTCATCGGAAGGTTCCCGGAGTTTGAACCGTCGGATCGAGCTGAAATTTGGAGGGGTGGTAGATATGGGAATTCTGCAGTAGATGAACGGTTGGATATTCCAAAGGACCTCCGAGCTGGGCTCTGGAGACCACGCCCTAAACTCGTCCAGATTCCCGTCCAGATTTGACACGGCTCTGGTATATCGTAGATTGTCGGGGATTACTCCATCGGAACTCGAAGAAATTTTGCATGTCTGTTGTAGACGTAATTCCGCACTATTCCACCATAGAAATCATGAAACCGACGCTCGAGGAAGTGGTGACGGCGAATACAAGTTCGCTGTCCATAAAAACAGCACGGCCGCCCGAGGGCAATGTTGACGTTGAGCCCTCGAGCTCCATGGATGACTCCTCTATGATCATGATAGAGATCGGGGTTGATGTTGAAGAAGGCCCCCGTCCGAACATGACGATCGGAGATGGAGCACGGTCCTCGGTCGAGCCAAGGTGACCAGTCGAGCCGGCGACGAAGATGTCGGCGTCCCAGTTGACCTGCGGGCGAGCCATTGATCCTTTCGCCGATCACACAGCGGAACTCTCAATGAAAGCACCAATGTCGGTGTCAAAACCGGCGGATCTCGGGTAAGGGGTCCCGAACTGTGCATCTAAGATCGATGGTAACAGGAGGCAGGGGACACAATGTTTACCCAGGTTCGGGCCCTCTTGATGGAGGTAATACCCTACGTCCTGCTTGATTGATATTGATGATATGAGTATTACAAGAGTTGATCTACCATGAGATCGTAGAGGCTAAAACCCTAGAAGCTAGCCTATGGTATGATTGTTGTATATATCTATCGACTAGCCTGACCACGGTTTATATAATGCACCAGAGGCCTAGGATAACAAGAGTCCTAGCCGAATACGCTGGTGGGGAGGAGTCCTTGTCTTGATCACCAAGTCTTGTGGAATCTTCCATGTATGCGGTAGTTGTCCGAACTGGCCCATGAGTATACGGCCATGGGGGTCCTTGGCCCAATCTAACAGATCAGGAGACGACGTGGTGAGTACCACCTAGTCCAGGACACCGTCACCATGTTTCCGCTAATTTTAGCCGTGGGCTTGTTCACAATTTTTACGAGGGGGTGGTTGTTCATTTAATGGAGGGACTTGTAGTACCAGACTTGAACGATACAAAGTGCGACCTGGCACACTGTAACACCACTTGGAACAAGCGGGTAGCTATCTCAAAAAATAATCAACAACTAAAGAAACCCGCGACCTGGCATGTAGTAGTACACAATTTTAAACGATTATTTTGATGGACTGAAAAAGGAAAACTATCCCACTACATATATATAGGCCGGAGCCTCCGCGCTTGCTTTCTAGGGTTGCTCTATTCACACACTCTCATCCTCTTCAGGTCTAAACAAGATAGGGGTAGTAACACTGTATTTCTCCCTTCAAAAAACACTAGCTTTCTATCCTCACCGCTGGTTACAGATCCGGACGTATCCCCCTCCGCCGGTGAAGGGTAGGAGGGGCAGCGTTTAGGCCGTCATCGACAGCGAGGGAGGAGACCCACTGCCGACCGCACCGTTATCTCTGGCCGAGCGCCAGTGCGGGAGGTCCTCCGATCCCTTTGTCGTTGCTTGTGGGCGGATCTGGCCTCCCGCCGCCCACCTATCCACATCTCGACGACCTTCAGGTATATCTTCATTCAAAACTACCTTAGCTCTACTTCCCCAGCTCGCTACGTTGCTGCATGTGCATCATTTTCTACCTCTCAGCCCCTCTCGATCAGATGGTCCAACGTCACATTTTTCTTCTTCTATTGTTAGAGGTAAAGCTACTTCATGGAGTCGAATCTTTTACTCCCTCCGTCCGAAAATACTTGTCATTGAAATGGATGTATCTAGATGAATTTTAGTTCTAGACACATCCATTTTGATGACAAGTAATTTCGGACGGAGGGAGTACTTGGTTCAAACAAGAAATAAAGTGGGGGTGGGGGAATTTAGTATGTACATCGGACTTGGTACAAACAGGAAGGAAAGGGGGTGAAAGTAGTACGACTGGTCATCCAACCGGTCTCTTGGTCGAAAAGGGAAATATAGGGGTAACGCTGTACACAGTGGTATGACCAGGACTAGATTTTCTATCCACACATAGGAGTAGGTGGCTAGAGTGAACAAAAATGGGACCAACCCAGATATATTTCTTGGATGTTTGTTTCTCGGGGCAACAAACTATGAATCACCACTTTATGCCCCTGTTTACGTACATGGTGCTGGACTGCTGATGCACCCACTGTCCCATGCCCTTATACCAAATATTTAGGCTCCGTTCGGAATAAAGGGGTAGAAAACATAGGTATTGATGAAAATAGAGGAATAGGAAAGGAATGTAGGTATAAAAGTATGGAACAACGAACCGGAGGAAACTCTCAAGAGAATGTGTTTGGATGGACTACAAAATGTACAGATTTGTTTTTTTAGAGTAGCATGCTTGGCAGTATGAGATGCTATTTGTTTATTCAGCTGCACACTGACTACTCTTGTCCTCACCTCATGTACCACACATAGGTTGATTTTTTTATTCCGGCAACACAGCACAACAACCTGTCTAACGCATGGCAGCGAGTGCCTGCCTCGGGCTTCCGCCTAAAAAATGAGCAGCGCGTGGATGTTTCTAATCCTATGGAATCAGTACTACCAGACTAGCTTTCCTATGAAACATTATTCACCTTTCCCGTGTTCCGAACGGTTCGAAGGGAAAGAATACCATAGGAATTGTGTTCCTACGAAAATCCTGCACCAAACCTGTGAACCGAACGCAGCCTTTGTTGGTCTTAATCTAATGTCCCTGGTAAAAATGAAGCCATGCCACTGTTATAAGCCATGACAAGTTTAGCCAAATGTGTTTGCCTGTAATTGTTTGAGACTCTGATTGTTTCCTCTGTGCCTTTTTGTGCAAACAGGGATATCCAATTCACCTGGTTGCTGTTCTGACCTTTTGGTGCACTGCACAAAACTCTTCTTAAAAGAAGTGACTTTTGTGATGTTTAACTGGAATGTCAGAATGGAACAGTTGGTTCATTTTGGTGGAACTGCACAAAGGGAGATCTGTGTTCCAATCCTCGTCATCCATATTTGCGCCATAACCTTCCTTTAGGTAAGAATGATATTTAATGCATGTGTTCATCTCTATTTTCCAACTGCCATGAGAAAATAATGTTGTTTTTTACTAGTACACTTGTACTCCCTCATGGACAAAACCAATTCTGAATTAGAAGGCCAATTATGTACTTGGTTTCACCAACTGGTGAGGAGAAAGAGAAACAGAGCATGAAGAGGAAGAAGAAGAAGAAGAAGAAGAATAAACAGTGCCAATGCGATCTTGCTGAAGCCAGAGGTCTCAATCGAGGCCATTCAAGGGCTCCGGCAACGACTACCTTACATGTGAGACGATCCTCCAGGGAGCCCTTCCACTTCTGTTTTCTCACTTAATTAATTAGGAGTACTTAAGTACCACTAATTTATTACTGCCTAATTTTCCTGTTGGAGTTAAACAAATCTTTAGTAGGACCCTATGCTGAATCATGTACGTGTGTATGTTTGTCTATGGAGGTGAATCATGTGGTGGAGCAGGGAGGGAATATTATTAGTGTCATGACATAATAGTGCTATTGTTTTGCATGTCAATTTATTGCCATTGGTTCAATGAGGCAATGTTTTGCGTATTGTCCATCATGAATTTGATGCTACTGTTTGAGTAATATGCTAATGTCTTCCTATTCTTTCTCACTAAGCTAATGAAGGTTTCACCTTGTTCCTACTTGTGCAAACAGGGATCATGTTGTGACAATCATACATTTTAGTGGAACTACACAAGACAATACAATGAACTGTATCCCAGCCAGTGCTTTAACTCTGCTGGAAGTTCTTGATAATCTTTCGATATAATCTTAGCACTGGTAAACAAGAGTGATTTCAACCATACATTTGAAGTGCACAAATATATATACTATTGTGTGATTCCAGTGAGTGCTTTATCATCTCTTATGGGACTACATGAATAATCTTTTTTTCTCAGGTTGGTACGGGCCTAAGGCCTTCATCCATATTAGTTTGATGTCATCTCTATTTGTATTGTTCTACTATCATGAGAAACTCCTTTATCTTTGCACGTTAAAGTTTTGCAACCTATGATAAATGGCAATGCTTTGAGTGTTGAGTTGAGCTAATTGGCACTGATTAAATAAACTAATACCTCTCTTTAAGCAAGACTACTATGTTGCTAACTTTACCCATTAAGATAATGAGGGTGCTTCTATGTGTTAGTGTATGTTTCATCAACTAGTCCCACTATTACAGTAATCTCACTCTCTCAATATATGTGCCAACAGGGATGCTCGATTTTGGTGGAACTGCACAAAAACTTTGGGTGCTTCATTGCCTTGACAGCTTCCGTCCTTTCCTGTCAGTCGCTAATCTCCGTTTGCTTTCTTCCTTTGCTGTCAGTCGCTTGGCTTATCTCGGCTTCCAGTCAAAGGAAATAGTAATTGATATGCTACCTCACACAGGTTGGTACTGGTCTTTATCCTGATTATTGTGCCTGTCATATGTATTGGTAATTTGGTATTGTGCTACTGTTTGCCGATTTCATAAAGGAGTAATTTGGAGCCTGAACTCGCAGGAAAATCATTACATCGGGTGATTTCAGTAGAACTGCACAAAATGATCAGATGGACAGGTACTTATGCTACTGCTATGTACTCCAAAGTTCACTCAGACAAGCATCGATGTTGACAAGAAGTGCCTATATTCATTCGAGTATCAACCGGCATCAACCAATTGTCAAACTCAAAGTATTAGGAGAGTGAACGCCAAAAATATTGCTTGGTGCATAGCCCAGAAAAACGCAGTCCAGTCTTTGGTCCCAACTTGTGCCTTTTGGTTATCAGCACATATGGTAGCGAACTATATGGCATGAGTCTAAAGATTCCAGACAAGTTGGTTGACGTGTATATTCATCTGGCAGTTAATCAGTCTGCACGCCAAGGATGCTCCATTTCAGTTGAACTGCACAAAAAATTGGGTGGTTCATTTTCTCAACCGCCTCCTTTCTCATCTGCGATGTAGAATTTTGGCGAGATACAGGACCAAGATGAGCCAGTAAACTAGTTGGATGAAAGTAGTGGCCAAATTTCTCAAACCTCCCTCGGCACGAGGCCACTATTTGAGGATAAACCTACAAGCAAGTTCAGATTGTCTGTGATGCCTCTTATGTACTCGAAAGTTTACTCATACAAGAACTAATTTTAGCAAGAAGTACCTTCGATTGAACACCATTTACCAGTTTGTACCCTAGGTAATTAAAGTTTGTCCATGGATCATATTGGATGTGATCTCAATCATTTGGATGCATAAACATACTGAACATGTGTATATCTGAATCTTTTTGTGAATTATGTATGAATATTGTCATGTGATCTATCAATCATTTGGATGCATAGATATGTTGAGCTTGTGTATATATGAATCTTTTGAGTTGTTGATAGTGAATGTTGGCTATGAATATGAACATGTCCTGTGAACCTGAGTTTGATATGAATGTTTACCTTTTCTGTTGTATTTGTGTGTGAACTTGTTAGTATGCCTACTGTGGGGTATAAAACGCAAGACTCTTATAAAAGTAATGTTGTGTCCAATTTATGTTTTCCCTTCTAACCACTTTATATATACTAGCAAAAGGGCCCGTGCGTTGCAACGGGAAAAAAATATGGCACACACTTACGTTCTATTCTTCTTTACTGGGTTTGTCATTACATGTGCTCCGGTGTAATAACATCATAAATTACCAAACTGCCTTAGGAGTTTTTGTCTCAGGCACCACAGTGAGAATGATTCACAATATGAGCATCACCAGCCTGAAGAAAGTTGTTGTTGTTATGACCGGCATGGCCAAGAGGATATATGATGCGCACTGACATCCAACAACAACATTTCTCATGGTTTCAGTTTTTTTCTGAACCAATGCTATATTTGATTATTTGGCACAAAAAAGTTGTAATTCTTTCATTCCAACTACGGCCAACATGGCTCGTCATTCTTCCAAAAGATGTCCCTTATGATATTTTTCAGAAAAAAAGAGTGCATTATCTCCTTGTTGTCGTCTAACTGAAGGAAACTAAATGTGAAAATTTAAGTGTATATAGACTGACCCACTCGGAGTGCATACAAAAATATTTTTATCCAAGTCGTCAGTGCCAACACTGTACCTCCAATGTCCATCTGCATCTACATGGCTAGGTCTAATCTTAAGCAAGAATGAAACTACCAAGCAAACTAAGATAACAGCATGTAGTCGACCCCGGGCAGCAGGTGGTCAGGGATCATTAGCAGAGAAACACGAAGTCGGCTGACGACCGCCGAGCATGGCCAGGCCCATCTCGCTCTCGTGGCTGCCGTGGTGGCTCCCGGGCCTCTCCGTGGCTCCTCCACTCCGAGTCCACAGCCTGACCTCGGCATTCCGCCTCCATCCTCCTCCACCCTCTGTCTCGCATGCTGCGTGTGGAACAGGCTGCGATGCAGGCGTATGCGCGCTGTGCCTCCGCTTCCTCACCCCGATGAGCGCCGGACTGAATAGCTTCACGCCGGACTACTGTTTTGTTGTACAATTTCCCTTTGTTCTCATTTTGTGTTTGTTGATTCAAGAGGCTCGTTGTTGATATGCAATTTTCCTAGGTATATAAACTAGTAGACTTTCATGTAAGCAATCGAGGTGGGATTACTCCGAGTACATGTGTGAAAATCAGGTAAGGTACAGATATGGAAGCATGCATGCAGGCCGAAACATGCGTGCAGGCCCAATAAGAGAATGTGGATGTGGACCAATTGGATGGATAAAGTTTTTAGTACCGCCTCACAGCAATTGGACGGACTGTCGATCAAAACTAACGGAAAAAAACTGAAAGCGTAAATTCACGAAAAGAAGCGTATTGTGACGGTGAACCCAAAGAGTCAATCTGTGCTTTATTATTAGGGAAAGATTTATATTGTTACTATTATTGTATATTTTATAGAGACGTATATATACATTATAAAAACATCCCACGTGTTATTAACTTATAAAAGTAAATGTTTAACGGAAGTTGGCAAAGAAAATGCTGGTTATTTTTGACTCACAGGCAAGGAAAATCCTGGTGATTGTGTACAAAAGCTTGGGAAGATTTTAAGGACCCATTTAATAATAACGCGCTCATTTTTTTTTTGAGCAATAACTCGCTAATTTCTTAATTATATATATAATGTGCCTCTCCGGTTTATTCTTTGGTATTAATTGCTCCTTCTAACATAACATTATATATATAATGAGCCCACCTAATACGTGTATTTCAAGGAAGTGCAAATGGGCTGGGATTTCTTAGAAAATATAAATGGGCCTGATTGACGCGAAATTATTTGTTCACCCAGCCTAGCAAATGGACTGTACATTCTAGAAACCATGGGTTAAATATATGCCACATTTTTGCAGGCTGGCATGTGGGCCAATAGGTCGAAGCCTACGCAGGGCGTTGTCAACTTGGTCAACAAATGATTGTGTCATCCACAGCCATTGGATTTATATCGAACGGCCGGCATGCACCTTCAATCTCTCATCTTCTTCCTCCAGCGTCGCCGGGACCGCCTGGTCCGGCCTCCGGCGGCTAGCGGCTCTGGTTAGCACGTCGCCGGCCAGGCTACCCCACCATCGGCAAGGCTATCCCTCCACCCCTCGACACCTCCTGTTATTCTCCATAGACTACAGCCCCACGCCGCAACAGAACCAGTTATAACCCTTCTCCTCCTCTCAATGTTCGACTCCACTGCCGCGTTTTCCCATCTCCGAGTCATTCCCGTCCAGGGCCTCGTCGTCGTCCACCGCATCGCTGCATTTGGTGCGGCGTGGTCAACAAACAAGAGTCATCGGAAGAGGACTGTACGTGGAGAGCCTGACGGCTGGGACCCACGAGGTCCATGGTCGCATGCAAGGAAAGTTCCTCCTTATTAAGCTAAAAAAAATGTTTCCTCCACCTGACAGCTCGAACCCACCGGCTGTATCTTCGCACGAAAGGAAGTGCCTCCTTGTTTTGCGAAAAAAATTATTCATCTCATTAACATCTGGGACCCGTCAGATTTGGTGACTGACTTGTGGGCCAACTAAGCAGACGTGTACGCATGGCTTTGTCAACTTAATCAACAAATGATTCTAGCAGCTGGACCGTTGGATGTTAATCCAACAGCCGTGCTCCTTCTTCAACCTCTATTCTTGCTCCTGTCTCCCATGGGCGGCACCATGGTTGTGCTTCCGCGCACCCGAACCAGTGAAGTTTCCCACTCCTCTCCATCTGCGACTCCACTGCCCCGTCTTCACCGTATTCGGGTCGTTCCAGTCTGGGTGCGCTTGGCACGGTGTGGTCAACATGGTCAACAACCGAGAGTCATCGGAATATGACTGTATGTGAGAGGCTGATAGTGGGGATGCACCACGCCCATGGACGCATGCATGCAACAGAACGCGGCGAGGTCAACGTGGTCAAGGAACAACTTCCATCGGAAGTATACTGTACGTGGAGAGTCTCAGCTGGGTCCACGGCCGCAGCAAGTGCCTCCTTATTACGTGGAAAATAATGTGTAACACCCTCGATGCGACTATATCTCCCACGTGTCGAGGCACGACTTAGAGGCATAATCGCATTGAAGGCATATGTCGCAAGTAAGGCAATCTTCACAACGTCCCATGTAATATAAATAATAAAGGGGAGAGAACATAGTTGGCTTACACTCGCCACATCAATCAAGTACATAAATAACATTACATCATCCAAACACTCATGGCCCGACTACGGCGCCAAAATAAAAGATAACCCAACATGCGACACGGTCCCAATCACCCCCAACTGGGCACCACTACTGATCATCGGGAAAGGAAACATAGTAACGTTGAGAGTCTTCGTCGAACTCCCACTTGAGCTCATACGCGTCTCCTAGAGCGGAATCATCAGGCCCTGCATCTGGTGTAATAGTAATCTGTGAGCCACAGGGACTCAGCAATCTCGCACCCTCACGATCAAGACTATTTAAGCTTATAGGTATGGCAAGGTAAAAATATGTGGAGCTACAGCAAGCGACTAGCAAGTATGGTGGCTAACTTATTCGCAAAAGAGAGCGAGAAGAGGAGGCAAAGCGCGAGCGAGTAACTAGAGAACCACCTGCGCAAACATTACTCCAACACCGTGTCCACTTCCCGGACTCAGCCGAGAAGAGGCCATCACGGTAACACACTCAGTTGATCCATTTTCATTAATTAAGGTTCAAGTTATCTACAACCGGACATTAACAAATTCCCATCTGCCCATAACCGCGGGCATGGCTTTTGAAAGTTCAAATCCCTACAGGGGAGTCCCAACTTAGCCCATGACAAGCTCTCACGGTCAACGAAGGAATAGACCTCCTCCCAAGACGTTCCGATCAGACTCGGTATCTCGGTAATTCAAGACACTTCGACAGGTTAAAACAAGACCAGCAACACCGCCCGAATGTGCCGATAAATCTCGATAGGAGCTTCACATATCTCTTTCTCAGGGCACACTCAGATGAGCCAGACGTCAGGTAGGCCAGCCCAGAGTTGCCCCTGGTAGCCCCGGACATCGCTCGGTTGGACCAACACTCAGAGGAGCACTGGCCCGGGGGGGTTAAAATAAGATGACCCTTGAGTCTGCAGAACCCAAGGGAAAGAAAAGGGTAGGTGGCGAATGGTAAAACCAATGTTGGGCATTGCTGGAAAAGCTTTAATCAAGGCGAACTATCAAGGGGTTCCCATTATAACCCAACCGCGTAAGGAACGCAAAATCCGGGAACATAACACCGATATGACGAAAACTAGGGTGGCAAGAGTGGAACAAAACACTAGGCGAGAGGCCGAGCCTTCCACCCTTTACCAAGTATATAGATGCATTAAGATAACAAGATAATATAATGATATCCCAACAAGTAAATAAATGTTCCAACAAGGAACGGCCTCCAATCTTCACCTGCAACTAGCAACGCTATAAGAGGGGCTGAGCAAAGCGGTAACATAGCCAATCAACGGTTTGCTAGGACAAGGTGGGTTAGAGGTTTGACATGGCAATTTGGGAGGCTTGCAAGCAAGTGGTAGGCATCGTAGCATTGGCATAGAAAAAGAGCGAGCAAACTAGCATAGCAAAGATAGTAGTGATTTCGAGGGTATGATCATCTTGCCTGCGCAGTTGTCAGAGTTGACTGGATCCTCGAAAGCAAACACAACGGGCTCCTCGTTAGCGAACTCGTCTCCCGGATCTACCCAAACAATACAAACAAGCGACAAGGATACAATCAACCACGTACAAACTCAAACAACACAATGCAAAGATGGTATGCTATGCGGGATGCGATGCGGGATGCGAAAGGCAAGATATGACAGGAAATGCATGAACCTGGCCTCAACTTGGAAATCCAAGTGTGCCACTGGAAAGATGAGATGAAATTGCTTGAAAACGATATAAAGAACGCCAGAATCGGAGTTACGGTTTGGAAATGGCAAGCGAAACAAAAATGACACCGGTCTGCAATTTACAGCAAGTAGGCATATAAATGCAATGAAATGAATATGCTACAGAACCCAAACATGACAACAAAATACATGGAAGGGATGCACACAATATGCTTAACAGAAGTCTAGCACTGAGCTACGGCCAATTCATCCATTAACAGGTTCAAACAAGCATGGCAAAAATGCATATGACAAACAGATCTCGGACTTGGTGAAATTGACACTTGTCTGGAATTTCAGATCAGGTAGCCCTTTCCAGAGCAACAAAACTATATGCTACAGGATCTGAACATGGCAAAGTAAAACATGGCATGGATCTACTCAAAGAGCTTAACAAAAGTTCCTTAGTGACCTTGAGCCAAAAGGGATCAGAAAATACAATTACAAGCATGTGAACATAGCAAAAACACAATCAGTTTTCAGACTTGGTGAAAACTGACACATGCTGAAATATAACTCAAGTAGGCATGTTTACGAGCTCGATGCACTCACTACCGTGCAAGTCATGGCAAGAAAAGCATACATCTATCACGAACACACAAAATGCAAGCTAGACATGGCAAGAACAATAGCATAGCATGCACGGATCAACTACAACATCACCGGAAAAATTGCAAACAAGTTGACAATCTGCCCAGATTCACAAAGTAGCAAAAGTAGAGCTCGATTGACTCAAGCTAGGGTGCTCCATAATTGCAAACAAAGACATGTATGGATAGAGCACTACAAGATTAACAAAACATCCTTATTGGTCATCCTCAAAAGAGGCACGGATCACTAGGAAACAACATAAACATATGGCATCATGAGATAAACAGCTCCAGGACTTGGTGAAATTGCCAAGTCCCTGAAAACAGAATTAGCAAGTGCACCACTTTGCAAGCTTGCACAAGTCACCACACACATCACAAAAATACATGGGTTGCACCTCTAGAAAGATGACAAAACCCTTAACAAAACACATGTAGAGCATCAGGGCATATCATGCACACATTAATCATGGCAAAAATGACAAAAAGCTAAACGGATGAGCAGATCTGACAATTAACTCAAGTAGCCCTCTTCTAATAGCATTTCGGGCATCAAGATGAACTCAAATGAAAATGATGCAATGGAATGAAATGATGTACTCTCTGAGATGAACATTTTGATATGCTATATGCATGAATCGGAGCTACGAATGAAAAGTTATGGGGCCACGAACATGAGCATATGGACTAAGAATTTCGGGACTTAGTAGAAAAAAATCACCCCGAGATCTAGGGTTTCACTGTTCACGCACGCGAACCGAGGTCGGATCCGGCGAGGATGGCGGCTGCTACGGTGAGGGCGGCCGGGCGGCGGCTCGTCGGCGCGGGACCGGGCCGGCGTGAGGCGGCGGCGGGCGCGGCGGCGCGGCGCGGTGGCGCGGCGCGGTGGCGGCGGCTGGTGGTGGCGGCGCGGCGCGGTGGCGGCGGCGGCGGCGCACGCTGGCGGCTGCGGCTCGGAGGAGGAGGCGGCGCGCGGCGGCAACGCGCGGCGATGGCGGCTCGGGGCAGCTCGGCCCAGGCGGCGGAGAGGAGGGCCCTCCCTGGGCCTGGCGGGCCGGGGGCGCGAGGTGGCGGCGAAGTGGTCCCGCGGGACACGTGGCGGCCTGGGAGTGGGCGCCGGCGGCGGAGTGGACACGTCCGGCCGGGGCGGACGTGTCCGGCCGGCGCAGATCTGGGATTTAGGGTTTCGGGGAGAGGGGGATCCGGAATTTCGGAGGAGGGGCTAGTTTTATAGGTAGAGGGAGCTAGGAGAGTCCAAATAAGGTGCGGTTTTCGGCCACGCGATCGTGATCGAATGCTCTAGATGATGGAGCAGAGTTAGGTAGGTTTTGGGCCAAATTGGAGGGGTGTTGGGCTGCAACACACACGAGGCCTTTTCGGTCCCTCGGTTAACCGTTGGAGTATCAAACGAAGTCCAAATGATACGAAACTTGACAGGCGGTCTACCGGTAGTAAACCAAGGCCGCTTGGCAAGTCTCGGTCCAATCCGGAAATGTTTAATCCCCACACACGAAAGAAAGGTAGAAATGACCACCGGAGGAGAACGAAGCGCCGGAATGCAAAAAGGACAACGGGGAAAATGCTCGAATGTATGAGACGAACACGTATGCAAATGCAATGCACATGATGACATGATATGAGATGCATGACATGATAACAACACACGGAGACAAAGACCCGAACCTGAGATAATAAATATAACTTAACGCCAGAAACGGCAAGAGTTGGAGTACACATTGGGAAAGTTACATCCGGGGTGTTACATAATGATTCCTCCAACTGACAGCAGGGACCCACTGGACGGGCCACCGTATTTTGCAAAAAAGAACATTTGCCCCCTGACTGCTGGGACCCACCTGACGGGCCACCATATTTCGCGAAAAAAAAGTTCCCCCGCTGTCAGCTTGGACCCACCGGAAGTGCCTCCTTATTACGTACAAAAAATGAATACTCCCCCGGCTAGATGGGACCCACCTTGGTGGGAGGCTGACTTGTGGGCCTACTAAGTTGACGGGGACGAAGGGCTTTGTCAACTTAGTCAATATGAACGATTCTAGCTCCAGTGACCATACGATGTCCATCCAACGGCCGTAGTGCTTCTTCAACCTCTGGTCTTCTTGCTCCAGCCGCCCAAAGCAGCGCCGGTCGTGCCGCATGCTCCTGCCTCCCGTGGTCGGCTGTGCTGCCGCGGAGGCCTCACCGCTCCCTACTATTCCCACCGCTGGCCAGGCCCTGCAGCGACGACAGCCTCACACCGCAGCCGAACCAGTGAACCCTCGTACTCCTCTTCCCGCGGGCTTCCACTATCGCGTCTTCCCCGGCTCCGCGTCTTCCCCTTCCTAGGCCTCGCCGTCGTCCACCGCCGTGGTGCTCTCCATGCAGCGTGGTTGCTACCTCTTGAGCACTGCGTTGATTTTCCCCGAAGAGGAAGGGATGATGCAGCAAAGTAGCGTAAGTATTTCCCTCAGTTTTTGAGAACCAAGGTATCAATCCAGTAGGAGGCTACGCGCGAGTCCCTCGCACCTGCACAAAACAAATAAATCCTCGCAACCAATGCAAATAGGGGTTGTCAATCCCTGTAAGGCCACTTACAAGAGTGAGATCTGATAGAAATGATAAGATAATATTTTTGGTATTTTTATGATAAAGATGCAAAGTAAAATAAAGGCAAAGTAAATAACAAAGGAAATAACTAAGTAGTAGGAGATCAATATGATAAAGATAGACCCGGGGGCCATAGGTTTCACTTGTGGCTTCTCTCGAGAGCATAAGTATTCTACAGTGGGTGAACAAATTATTGTTGAGCAATTGACAGAATTGAGCATAGTTATGAGAATATCTAGGTATGATCATGTATATAGGCATCACGTCCGAGACAAGTAGACCGACTCCTTCCTGCCTACTACTATTACTCCACTCATCGACCGCTATCCAGCATGCATCTAGAGTATTAAGTTAAAAACAGAGTAACGCCTTAAGCAAGATGACATGATGTAGAGGGATAGACTCATGAAATATGAAGAAAACCCCATCTTGTTATCCTCGATGGCAACAATACAATGTGTGCCTTGCTGCCCTTACTGTCACCGGGAAAGGACACCGCAAGATTGAACCCAAAGCTAAGCACTTCTCCCATTGCGAGAAAGATCAATCTAGTACACCAAACCAAATTGATAATTCGAAGAGACTTGCAATGATAACCAATCATACATAAAAGAATTCAGAGAAGATTCAAATATTATTCATAGATAGACTTGATCATAAACCCACAATTCATCGGTCTCAACAAACACACCGCAAAAAGAAGATTACATCGAATAGTTCTCCAAAAGAGAGGGGGAGAACATTGTATTGAGATCCAAAAGGAGAGAAGAAGCCATCTAGCTACTAACTATGGACCCGCAGGTCTGAGATAAACTACTCACCCTTCATCGGAGAGGCTATATATGGTGTTGATGTGCCCTCCGGCGGAGCTCCGAAACAGGCCCCAAGATTGGATCTCGTGGATACAGAAAGTTACGGCGGTGGAATTAGGGTTTTGGCTCCGTTTCTGATCATTTGGGGTACGTGGTTATATATAGGAGGAAGGAGTACGTCGGTGGAGCAACAGGGGGCCCACGAGGGTGGAGGGCGCGCCTGGTGGGGGTGGGCGCGCCCCCCTACCTCGTGGCCTCCTATTTCTTTTCTTGACGTAGGGTCCAAGTCTCTCTGATCTTATTCGTTGAGAAAATCATGTTCCCGAAGGTTTCATTCTGTTTGGACTCCGTTTGATATTCCTTTTCTTCGAAACCCTAAAACAAGCAAAAAAACATCAATTCTAGGCTCGGCCTCCGGTTAATAGGTTAGTCCCAAAAATAATATAAAAGTGGATAATAAAGCCCAATAATGTCTAAAACTATAGATAATATAGCATGGAGCAATCAAAAATTATAGATATGTTGGAGACATATCAAGCATCCCCAAGCTCAATTCCTGCTCGTCCTCGAGTAGGTAAATGATAGAAACAGAATTTTTGATGCGGAGTGCTACTTGGCATAATTTTAATGTAATTATTCTTAACTGTGGTATGAATATTCAGATCCGAAAGATTCAAGACAAAAGTTCATATTGACATAAAAATAATAATACTTCAAGCATACTAACAAAGCAATTATGTCTTCTCAAAATAACATGGCTAAAGAAAGTTATCCCTGCAAAATCATATAGTCTGGCTATGCTCTATCTTCACCACACAAAATATTTAAATCATGCACAACTCCGATGACAAGCCAAGCAATTGTTTCATACTTTTAACATTCTCAAAACTTTTTCAATCTCCACGCAATACATGAGTGTGAGCCATGGATATAACACTATAGGTGGAATAGAGTGGTGGTTGTGGGGAAGACAAAAAGGGAGAAGATAGTCTCACATCAACTAGGTGTATAAACAGGCTATGGAGATGCCCATCAATAGATATCAATGTGAGTGAGTAGGGATTGCCATGCAACGGATGCACTAGGGCTATAAGTATATGAAAGCTCAATAAGAAACTAAGTGGGTGTGCATCCAACTTGATTGCTCATGAAGACCTAGGGCATTTTGAGGAAGCCCATCATTGGAATATACAAGCCAAGTTTTATAATGAAAGATTCCCACTAGTATATGAAAGTGATAACATGAGAGACTCTCTACTATGAAGATCATGGTGCTACTTTGAAGCACAAGTGTGGTAAAGAGATAGTAACATTGTCCCTTCTCTCTTTTTCTCTCATTTTTTCTTTTTTTATATTTTTTTATTTGGGCCTTTTCTCTTTTTTTATGGCCTCTTTTCTTTCTTCTTTTTTATTTTTCATCCGGAGTCTCATCCCGACTTGTGGGGGAATCATAGTCTCCATCATCCTTTCCTCACTGGGACAATGCTCCAATAATGATGATCATCACACTTTTATTTTTCTTACAACTCAAAAATTACAACTCGATACTTAGAACAAAATATGACTCTATATGAATGCCTCCGACGGTGTACCGGGATATGCAATGACTCATGAGTGACATGTATGAAAGAATTTTGAATGGTGGCTTTACCACAAATACGATGTCAACTACATGATCATGCTAAGCAATATGACAATGATGGAGTGTGTCATAATAAATGGAACGGTGGAAAGTTGCATGGCAATATATCTCGGAATGGCTATGGAAATGCCATAATAGGTAGGTATGGTGGCTGTTTTGAGGAAGGTATATGGTGGGTGTATGATACCGGCGAAAGGTGTGCGGTATTAGAGAGGCTAGCAAAGGTGGAAGGGTGAGAGTGTGTATAATCCATGGACTCAACATTAGTCATAAAGAACTCATATACTTATTGCAAAAATCTGTAAGTTATCAAAGCAAAGTATTACGCGCATGCTCCTAGGGGGATAGATTGGTAGGAAAAGACCATCGCTCGTCCCCGACCGCCACTCATAAGGAAGGCAATCAAAAAATAAATCATGCTCCAACTTCATCACATAACGGTTCACCATACGTGCATACTATGGGAATCACAAACTTCAACACAAGTATTTCTCAAGTTCACAACTACTCAACTAGCACAACTTTAATATCACCATCTTTATATCTCAAAACAATTATCAAGTATCAAACTTATCATAGTGTTCAACACACTCATAAGAAAATTTTATTATTAATCTTGTATACCAAGCATATTAGGATTTTAAGCAAATTACCATGCTATTTAAGACTCTCAAAATAATAAGTGAAGCATGAGAGATCAATAGTTTCTATAAAACAAATCCACCACCGTGCTCTAAAAGATATAAGTGAAGTACTAGAGCAAAATTATATAACTCAAAAGATATGAGCGAAGCACATAGAGTATTCTAACAAATTCTAAATCATGTATGGCTCTCTCAAAAGGTGTGTACAGCAAGGATGATTGTGTTAAACTAATAAATAAAGACTCAAATAATAAAAGACACTCCAAGCAAAACACATATCATGTGGCGAATAAAAATATAGCTCCAAGTAAAGTTACCGATAGAAGTAGACGAAAGAGGGGATGCCCCAACGAAAGAGGGGATGCCTTCCGGGGCATCCCCAAGCTTTGGCTTTTAGGTCTCCTTATATTATCTTGGGGGTGCCATGGGCATCCCCAAGCTTAGGCTCTTGCCACTCCTTTTTCCATAATCCATCAAATCTTCACCCAAAACTTGAAAACTTCACAACACAAAACTTAAAGTAGAAAATCTCGTGAGCTCCGTTAGCGAAAGAAAATAAAAGACCACTTCAAGGTACTGTAATGAACTCATTATTTATTTATATTGGTTTTATACCTACTGTATTCCAACTTCTCTATGGTTTATAAACTATTTTACTATCCATAGATTCATCAAAATAAGCAAACAACACACGAAAAACAGAATCTGTCAAAAACAGAACAGTCTGTAGTAATCTGTAGCTAGCGCAAGATCTGGAACCCCAAAAATTCTAAAATAAATTGCTGGACGTGGGGAATTTATCTATTAATCATCTGAAAAAAGAATTAACTAAATAAAACTTTCCAAATAAAAATGGCAGTAGCTCTCGTGAGCGCTAAAGTTTCTGTTTTTTTACAGCAAGTTCAACAAGACTTTCCCCAAGTCTTTCCAACGGTTCTACTTGTCACAAACACTAATTAAACACAAAAAAACACAACCAAAACAGAGGATATATAATTTATTTATTACTAAACAGGAGCAAAAAGCAAGGAATAAAAATAAAATTGGGTTGCCTCCCAACAAGCGCTATCGTTTAACGCCCCTAGCTAGGCATAACAAGCAAGAATAGATCTAGGTATTGCCATAATAGTAAGATAGATTATTAAAACTCATTTCATATTCTCTACGTTCGGCAGCAAGTTTTCTTTGAGGCGAGAAAAATTAATCAAAAGGGCTAAATTTAATGGGACAAAAGTCCCCAAGATCAACCTTGGGAGGTATAGGTTCCTCCTTTGGTCCTTCATATTGCACAACCAATTCATCATTATAAGCATTCTTTTGACAGAACTTTGTGAGCCTATATTCAAGAGTATCCTAGTTCATTATTTCGAATAGCCAAATCATCATTAAGTTCAGAAATTCTGTCAACTAAAACATTGGTAGGAACCCTTTTTCTAAGATTTTCATTGAAAGCAACATAATCTAGAGATTTAAAGCGCATTATTTCTTCTTGATCAAAGAGGATAGCCTCTATGGGAGGACGGCAAGCGTCCACCCTATAATGTGCAAAGATTTCTTTGGCCTCTCTTATTATGAATCTAAACTCATGAGCCAAAAAGATAGTAGAGGCACGCTTAACAGAAGAATGCTCAATATTAGAAAATTCCAGAAAAATCCTTTGTATAGAAGGATGCATGTGCATGAATTGTCTTTCAAGTTCAACTACAAGCATGGCAATAGCGTCCGCAAGACTACTAGTTCTATGAAGGATAGAACTACCCATAGAAGGTAAAGCATCGGCACAAGTAAAGAAATCTTGAATAACTCCCTTTCTAATAATATTACCACTACCAACACAGAATCTTTTTATATGTGAGATAGTGGGTTCTTTAGTAGGACCATCAGAATTATTATCGACAATAGTTTCCCCAATTTCAGACATAGAGGCAGAAGGTAAAGGACTAGCCATAACGACAAGCAAACAAACTAACACACAAGCAAGCGGGCAAAAAGAGGCAAATAGAGAAAGAGAGGTAGGATAGAGAGAGAGGGCGAATAAAATGGCAAGGGTGAAGTGGGGGAGAGGAAAATGGCAAATAATGTAATGCGGGAGATAAGGGTATGTGATGGGTACTTGGTATGTTGACTTTTGTGTAGACCTCCCTGGCAACGGCACCATAAATCCTTCTTGCTACCTCTTGAGCACTGCGTTGGTTTTCCCCGAAGAGGAAGGGATGATGCAGCAAAGTAGCATAAGTATTTCCCTCAGTTTTCGAGAACCAAGGTATTAATCCAGTAGGAGGCTACGCGTGAGTCCCTCGCACCTACACAAAACAAATAAATCCTCGCAACCAATGCAAATAGGGGTTGTCAATCCCTATAAGGCCACTTACGAGAGTGAGATCTGATAGAAATGATAAGATAATATTTTGGTATTTTTATGATAAAGATGCAAAGTAAAATAAAGGCAAAGTAAATAACAAAGGAAATAACTAAGTAGTAGGAGATCAATATGATAAAGATAGACCCGGGGGCCATAGGTTTCACTAGTGGCTTCTCTCGAGAGCATAAGTATTCTACGGTGGGTGAACAAATTACTGTTGAGCAATTGACAGAATTGAGCATAGTTATGAGAATATCTAGGTATGATCATGTATATAGGCATCACATCTGAGAGAAGTAGACCGACTCCTGCCTGCCTACTACTATTACTCCACTCATCGACCACTATCCAGCATGCATCTAGAGTATTAAGTTAAAAACAGAGTAACGCCTTAAGCAAGATGACATGATGTAGAGGGATAGACTCATGCAATATGAAGATAACCCCATCTTGTTATCCTCGATGGCAACAATACAATGTGTGCCTTGCTGCCCTTACTGTCACCGGGAAAGGACACCACAAGATTGAACCCAAAGCTAAGCACTTCTCCCATTGCAAGAAAGATCAATCTAGTAGGCCAAACCAAACTGATAATTCAAAGATACTTGCAAAGATAACCAATCATACATAAAAGAATTCAGAGAAGATTCAAATATTATTCATAGATAGACTTGATCATAAACCCACAATTCATCAGTCTCAACAAACACACCGCAAAAAGAAGATTACATCGAATAGATCTCCACAAGAGAGGGGGAGAACATTGTATTGAGATCCAAAAAGAGAGAAGAAGCCATCTAGCTACTAACTATGGACCCGTAGGTCTGAGGTAAACTACTCACACTTCATCAGAGAGGATATAGTATTGATGTAGAAGCCCTCCGTGATCGATGCCCCCTCCGGCGGAGCTCTGGAACTAGCCCCAAGATGGGATCTCGTGGATACAGAAAGTTGCGGCGGTGGAATTAGGGTTTTGGCTCCGTTTCTGATAGTTTGGGGGTACGTGGATATATATAGGAGGAAGGAGTACGTCGGTGGAGCAACATGGGGCCCACTATGGTGGAGGGTGCGCCTGGTGGGGGTGGGCGCGTCCCCCTGCTTCATGGCCTCATGTTTCTTTTCTTGACGTAGGGTCCAAGTCTCTCTGATCTTATTCGTTGAGAAAATCACGTTCCCGAAGGTTTCATTCCGTTTGATATTCCTTTTCTTTGAAACCCTAAAACAGGCAAAAAACAGCAATTCTGGGATGGGCCTCCGGTTAATAGGTTAGTCCCAAAAATAATATAAAAGTGAATAATACAACCCAATAATGTCCAAAATAGTAGATAATATAGCGTGGAGCAATCAAAAATTATAGATACGTTGGAGACGTATCATGGTCAACGTGGTCGACGAACGACTTCCATCGGAAGAGTACTGTACGTGGAGAGGCTGACAGCTGGGTCCATGGCCACAGCCCAGTTTTTTTGTGATTTGCCAAGTAAGTCGCTTTGTCAGGCCTGTTGGGCTGCAAATCTTTCAAGACGAGGAGAGCTTTCATTCGGCTGGCCAAGAAAATGGCCCATCAGTAATGAGAAATGGGTTGTACATTTTTAAAACACATCAAACCGGCAATTAGTTTCAAATATCTTTTTTTTCATTTCGAGATTTTAAATTACATTAATTTTTATGTGTGGAGAATTTGTTGGATTTTATATTGATATACATTCATTTTTTAAATCAGTTTGAATGTGAGTCGAAATTTCAGGATTAAAAACAGTTCGGACTGCACCGAAATATGCAAAATTTCGTATAATTTTTTAACCGTGGCCGCAATATGGGCTATAATGCTAACAAAAAGAATATGGGCTCCAAAAAAATCCTTAAGAATTAGCAAATGGGCTGTAAATTATTAGAAATAATGGCAGATGGGATGTATGTTGTTTTCCACAGATTTGGGGCTTTCCTAAAATAGGTTGACACACAAGCAGTGACTGTTGGATGTCCATCGAACGGCCGTCGTGCTTCTTCAATCTCTGCTCTTCCTGCTCCAGCCGCTCAAACAAGCGCCGACGGGACTGCCTGCTCCCTCCTCCCCGCGGCCGGCTGTGCTGCCGCGCAGGCCTCACCGCCCACCATACTCACATCCCTGGCATAGCCATCCCTCTACTCACCCACACCTGTTGTTATTCTCCGGTGACGGCAGACGAACCAGTAAACCCTCGTACAGTTGTACTCCCCTCCGCGTGGGAAACAACTGCCGAGTCTTCCCTGCCTCTGTGTCGTTCCCTTCCTAGGCCTCGCCGTCGTCCACCGCCCTGGTGCTCTCGGCGCGGCCTGGTCAACATGGTCAACGACCGACATGCATCTGAAGTGGACTGTACGTGGAGAGGCCGACAGCTGGGTCCACGACCGCACGCAAGGAAATGCCTCCTTATTACGCGCAAAATAATGATTCCTCCACCTGACATCAGGGACCCACCGAAAGGGCCTCTGTATTTCGTGAAAAAAATGTTATTGTCGCTGACAGCTCGGACCCACCAGCTATATCTTCGCACGCAAGGAAGTGCCTCCTTATTACGTACAAAAAAATGAATACTCCCCATGTTAGCTGGGACCCAGTATAGTGGCAGGCTGACTTGTGGGCCTACTAAGTTGACGGGGACGGAGGGCTTTGTCAACTTAGTCAATATGCACGATTCTAGCTCCTGTGACCGTACGATGTCCATCCAACGGCCGTAGTGCTTCTTCAACCTCTGGTCTTCTTGCTCCAGCCGCGCAAACCAGCGCCGGTCGTGCCTCGTGCTCCTGCCTTCCATGGTCGGCTGCGATGCGGCGGAGGCCTCACCGCCCCCTACTACTCCCACCGCTGGCCAGGCCATCCCTCTACTCACCCACATCCCCTGTTATTCTGTGGCGACGGCAACCTCACACCGCAGCGAACCAGTGAACCCTCGTACTCCTCTACGCGTGGGCATCCACTACCGCGTCTTCCCCGGCTCCGCGTCGTCCCCTTCCTAGGCCTCGCCGTCGTCCACCGCCCTGGTGCTCTCTGCGCGGCGTGGTCAATGTGGTCAAGGAACAGCTTCCATCGGACGTGGACTGTACATGGAGAGGCTGACAGCTGGGTCCATGGTCGCAGCAAGGAAGTTCCTCCTTATTACGTGCAAAATAATTATTCCTCCACCTGACAGCGGGGACCCATCGGACAGGCCACCGTATTTCGCGAAAAAACGTTTGCCCCTGACTGCTAGGACCCACCAGCTACACCTTCGCACGCAAGGAAGTGCGTCCGGGAAAAAAACGATTCGCCCCCTGACTGCTGGGACCCACCAGCTACATCTTCGCAGGAAAAGAAGTGCCTGACAGTCAGGACCCACCTGGTCGAAGCGTACATAGCATTGTCATTCTGGCCATGAACGTGTACGTACATATATACTGGTGGATGTAGAGGCGCGCACGTGTCGTAGTAGAGGCGCGTACGTGTCGTAGTAGAGGCACGCACGTAGCATGTACACGTACGTACAGCGGCCAGGGTGCAAGAAAGAAAATATGGCCATGTATGTGTACATACAGGCGGGGTCTCGAACGCCTACTCGCGCATACGTACGGCCAGGGCTCGTGTACATGGCTGGGTCGGAACGGAGAAACAGCGTCATCGTCGTGTTCATGGGGAGGCAACGGAATGCGTTGTGTTCATGGGGAGGCAACGGAATGTGTCGTGTTCATCGGGAGGCAACGGAACGCGTGGGAGCCAACCGGCTGGGTCGGAATGAAATGTGTGGTCGTGTTCATCGGGAGGGCTTGGACGGAACAGGCGATGGAAACGAGGCCTGGCGTACCGCACAAGGGAGGAAACGGACCTCCTACGTTCGGAACGGGGTCCTGTTGATCGGGAGGGGTCTGGCGTACCGCAAAATGGAGAAACGGAACTCCTACGGTCGAAACGGGGGTCCTGTTGATCGGGAGGGGTGTGGCGTACCGCAAAACAGACGAAACGGACCTCCTACGGTCGAAACGGGGGTCCTATTGATCGGGAGGGGTGTGGTGTACCGCAAAACGGACGAAACGGACCTCCTACGGTCGAAATGGGGGTCCTGTTCATTGGGAGGGGTGTGGCGTACTGCAAAACGGGACTCCACGGGATACTGTTCATCTCCACCGTCGATGTCCTCCAGCCTCCATGGGCTACCGTCGACCTCCTCCAGCCTCCACGGGCTCCTGTTCATCCAGCCTCCACCGCGCGCTACTCCACCGGCTACTGTTCAACCACCCCTCCACGGGCACCCCTCCACCGTCTACTGTTCATCCAGCCCTCCACACCACGGGGTCCTGTTCAACCACCCCTCCACGGGCACCCCTCCACCGTCTACTGTTCATCCAGCCCTCCACCACACCACGGGGTCCTGTTCATCTAGAGGCAACGCCACTGCTCACTGTTCATCCAAATCCCCCCCCCCCCCGCAACACTCACTGTTCATCCTAGAGGCAGCATCAATCGGCTTCAGTTAGCAGCAGTAGTGAAGGAATCGCTCGATCAGGTTCAGTTAACAGCCATTGATCGATCGCTCGGGTTCAGTAACGCGTAGCCTACAGTGCAATCGCTTGGGTTCAGTTAGAGCCCAACGCCTTGCTCGGGTTTAGTTAGAGCCAACGCCTCGCACACACGCGCGTACGTGTACGAGAGAAACGCGCATCGCTCGGCCCCCGACCTCCCACCGTAACCGGGAACTCCCCGAAATTTTCCTCGCCCTCGCTTCTACCATGGTTTTTTCCGTCATGGACGGCCCAAAGAATGTCATGCAGCTACGTCGTCGGCCCGCCCAGGACGAAAAGCCCATTTTCTGTCATGATTTTTTATCATAGAAGTAGGAGCCCACCACATCTATGATGATACCAGGTTTTGTCACAATTATCGTCATAGAAGTGTCATATGTATGACAGAAAAAAAATTCGTTCGGCCCAAAATGTCATGGATGTGTCTTTTTTGTAGTGCTCTTGTGTCCCCAACACACCCAATACAATGGTAAATTGTATAGGTGCACTAGTTCGGCAAAGAGATGGTGATACAAGTGGTATATGGATGGTAGATAAAGGTTTTTGTGATCTGAAAATATAAAAACAGCAAGGTAACTAATGATAAAAGTGAGCACAAATGGTATTGCAATGCGTTGAAACAAGGCCTAGGGTTCATACTTTCACTAGTGCAAGTCCTCTCAACAATAATAACATAATTGGATCATATAACTATCCCTCAACATGCAACAAAGATTCACTGCAAAGTCACTAATAGCGGAGAACAAACGAAGAGATTATGGTAGGGTACAAAACCACCTCAAAGTTATCCTTTCTGATCGATCTATTCAAGAGTCCGTAGTAAAATAACACTAAGCTATTCTTTCCGTTCAATCTATCATAGAGTTCGTACTAGAATAACACATTAAGACACATATCAACCAAAACCCTAATATCACCTAGATACTCCATTGTCACCTCAAGTATCCGTGGGTATGATTATACGATATGCATCACACAATCTCAGATTCATCTATTCAAACCAACACAAAGTACTTCAAAGAGCACCCCAAAGATTCTACCGGAGAGTCAAGAGGAAAACGTGTGCCAACCCCTATTCATAGGTTCATGGGCGGAACCAGCAAGTTGATCACCAAAACATACATCAAGTGGATCAATAGAATACCCCATTGTCACCACAGGTATCCCACGCAAGACATACATCAAGTGTTCTCAAATCCTTAAAGACTCAATCTGATAAGATAACTTCAAAGGGAAAACTCAATTCATCACACGAGAGTAGAGGGGGAGAAACATCATAAGATCCAACTATAATATAAAAGCTCGCGATACATCAAGATCGTATCACCTCAAGAACACGAGAGAGAGAGAGAGAGAGAGATCAAATACATAGCTACTGGTACATACCCTCAGCCCCGAGGGAGAACTACTCCCTCCTCTTCATGGAGAGCACCGGGATGATGAAGATGGCCACCGGTGAGGGATTCCCCCCTCCGGCAGGGTGCTGGAACGGGTCTAGATTGGTTTTCGATGGCTACGGAGGCTTCTCACGATGGAACTCTCGATCTATTATGCCCCAAAGATTTTTAGGGTATATGGGTATATATAGGAGGAAGAAGTACGTCGATGGATATCCAGGTTGTCCACGAGGCAGGGGGCACGCCCAGGGGGGTGGGCATGCCCCCCACCCTCGTGGGCAGCCCGGGACTCTCCTGGTCCATCTCCGATACTCCGTGGGCTTCTTCTGGTCCAAAGATAAGTTCTGTGAAGTTTCAGGTCAATTGGACTCCGTTTGATTTTCCTTTTCTGTGATACTCTAAAACAAGGAAAAAACAAAAACTGGCACTGGGCTCTGGGTTAATAGGTTAGTCCCAAAAATAATATAAAAGTGCATAATAAAGCCCATAAACATCCAAAACAGATAATATAATAGCATGGAACAATAAAAAATTATAGATACATTGGAGACGTATCAATCCTCACAGATACCGATAGGTATGGGAGTTGATTTGTGAGCCATTTGCAAAGATATTTCAGTAGGTGTCAGTTTATTCAAGTCAAGTCTTGTATATAAAGAGAAAGGCATAACACTAACACCAGCTCCTATATCACACAAAGCAGTTTTCACACAATTCTTTTTGATAGAGCAAGGTATAGTTGGTATTCCCGGATCTCCAAGTTTTTTAGGTACTCCATCTTTAAAAGGATAATTAGCAAGAATAGTGGAGATTTCATCTTCCGGTATTTTTTCTCTTATTAGTGATGATGTCTTTCATATACTTTGCATATGGAGGCATTTTCAGGATATCAGTTAAGCGAGTACGCAAAAAGACTGGCCTCAACATTTCAGCAAAGCATTCAAATTCTTCATCATCATTCTTTTTAGTTGACTTGGGTGGAAAAGGCATAGGTTTTTGAACCCACGGTTCTCTTTCTTTACCATGTTTTCTAGCAACAAAGTCTCTTTTGTCATATCTTTTATTCTTAGGTTGTGGGTTATCAAGATCAACAGGTGGTTCTATATCCACATCATTATCTGGTTCTTTATCATTGTTTGGTTGAGAGTCTTCATGAACCTCCTCATTATCTTTTTCATTATCATTAGGTGAGTGTTCATTACCAGATTGAGTTTCAGCATCAGAGATAGAAGTTCCATTTTCATTGTCAGGAGGTTTTTCTATTTCAGGTTCACTAGAAGTGTGCAAAGTCCTATCATTTTTCTTTTTATTTCTAGAAGGACTAGGTGCACTAGTGTTAGTGATAACCCACAAGTATAGGGGATCAATTGTAGCCTCTTTCGATAAGTAAGAATGTCGAACCCAACAAGGAGCTAAAGGTAGAACAAATATTCCCTCAAGTTTTATCGACCACCGATACAACTCTATGCACGCTTGACGTTCGCTTTACCTAGCACAAGTATAAAACTAGAAGTACTTTGTAGGTGTAACGGGATAGGTTTGCAAGAATATAAAGAGCACGTAAATAAAAACTAGGGGCTGTTTTAGGTAAAGAAGCAATAAATTTAGTATAGCGAGTGTGGAAAAGTGGTGGTAGGAGTTGCGAAATTGTCCCTAAGCAATTGACTACTTTACTAGACCGATAGCACATTTTATGTGGGAGAGGCCACTGCTAACATGTCAGCCCTGGCTTGGAATTCTATGCACTTATGATTGGAACTATTAGCAAGCATATACAAATACTAACGTTCATTAAGGTAAAACCCAACCATAGCATTGAGATATATTGGTCCCCCTTCAATCCCGTATGCATCAATTTCTATGCTAGGTTGAAGCTTCTGTCACTCTTGCCCTCCAATACATAGCCCTATCAACATACTGTTGGGAAACGTAGTAATTTCAAAAATTTCCTACGCACACGCAAGATCATGGTGATGCATAGCAACAAGAGGGGAGAGTGTTGTCCACGTACCCTCGTAGACCGAAAGCGGAAGCGTTAGCACAACGCGGTTGATGTAGTCGTACGTCTTCACGATCCGACCGATCAAGTACCGAACGCACGACACCTTTGAGTTTAGCACATGTTCAACTCGATGACGTCCCTCGAACTCTGATCCAGCCGGGTGTTGAGGGAGAGTTTCGTCAGCACGACGGCGTGGTGACTATGATGATGTTCTACCAACGCAGGGCTTCGCCTAAGCACCGCTACGATATGATCGAGGTGGATTATGGTGGAGGGGGGCACCGCACACGGCTAAGAGATCAAGAGATCATTGTTGTGTCTATGGGGTGCCCCCTGGCCACGTATATAAAGGAGTGGAGGAAGGGGAGAGGGCCGGCCCCTATGGCGCGCCCTGGAGGAGTCCTACTGTTAGGGAACGTAGTAATTTCAAAAAAATTCCTACTCACACGCAAGATCATGGTGATGCATAGCAACGAGAGGGGAGAGTGTTGTCCATGTATCCTCGTAGACCGAAAGCGGAAGCGTTAGCACAACGCGGTTGATGTAGTTGAACGTCTTCACGATCCGACTGATCCAAGTACCGAACGCACGACACCTCCGAGTTCAGCACACGTTCATCTCGATGACGTCCCGCCAACTCCGATCCAGCAAAGCTTCACGGGAGAGTTCTGTCAGCACGACGGCGTGGTGACAGTGATGATGTTGCTACCGACGCAGGGCTTCGCCTAAGCACCGCTACGATATGACCGAGGTGGAATATGGTGGAGGGGGGCACCGCACACGGCTGGGAGAGATCAACTGATCAACTTGTGTGTCTAGAGGTGCCCCCCTGCCCCTGTATATAAAGGAGCAAGGGGGGAGGCCGGCCGGCCCTCTATGGGCGCGCCAGGAGGAGGAGTCCTCCTCCTAGTAGGAGTGGGACTCCCCTTTCCTACTCCTACTAGGAGGAGGAAAGGAAGGAGGAGAAGGACAAGGAAGGAGGAGGAAAATGAGGAAAGGGGGGCCGGCCCCCTAGTCCAATTCGATTTGGGCTAGGGGGTCGCGCGCCCTGCCTCCTCTCTTCCACCACTTGTTTCCATGAGGCCCATTACTTCTTCCTCGTATTCCCGTAACTCCCCGGTACCCCCGAAAATACCCGAATCACTCGGAACCTTTCCGATGTCCGAATATAGTCGTCCAATATATCGATCTTTACGTCTCGACCATTTAGAGACTCCTCGTCATGTCCCCGATCTCATCCGGGACTCTGAACTACCTTTGGTACATCAAATCACATAAACTCATAATACAATCGTCACCGAAACTTTAAGCGTGCGGACCCTATGGGTTCGAGAACTATGTAGACATGGCCGAGACATGTCTCCGGTCAATAACCAATAGCGGAACCTGGATGCTCAGATTGGCTCCCACATATTCTACGAAGATCTTTATCGGTCAGACCGCATAACAACATACGTTGTTCCCTTTGTCATCGGTATGTTACTTGCCCGAGATTCGATCGTACCGGCAAGTCTCTTTACTCGTTCCATAATACATCATCCCGCAACTAACTTATTAGTTGCAATGCTTGCAAGGCTTAAGTGATGTGCATTACCGAGAGGGCCCAGAGATACCTCTCCGACAATCGGAGTGACAAATCCTAATCTCGAAATACGCCAACCCAACAAGTACCTTCGGAGACACCTGTAGAGCACCTTTATAATCACCCAGTTACGTTGTGACGTTTGGTAGCACACAAAGTGTTTCTCCGGTAAACGGGAGTTGCATAATCTCATAGTCATAGGAACATGTATAAGTTATGAAGAAAGCAATAGAAACAAAGTAAACGATCAAGTGCTAAGCTAATGGAATGGGTCAAGTCAATCACATCATTCTCCTAATGATGTGATCCCGTTAATCAAATGAAAACTCATGTCTATGGCTAGGAAACATAACCATCTTCGATTAACGAGCTAGTCAAGTAGAGGCATACTAGTGACACTTTGTTTGTCTATGTATTCACACATGTATTATTTTTCCGGTTAATACAATTCTAGCATGAATAATAAACATTTATCATGATATAAGGAAATAAATAATGACTTTATTATTGCCTCTAGGGCATATTTCCTTCACCTACTCCCACCGGGAGTAGGATTCCTCCCCTTCCAAGTAGTAGGAGTAGGAGTCAAGGAAAGGGAAGAGGGAAGAGAAGGAAGGAGGGGGCGCAGCTCCTCCCCCTAGTCCAATTCGGACTAGGCATTGGGGGCGCGCAACCTCTCCTCTCTCTTTCCTCTAAAGCCCAAGAAGGCCTATATACTCCCCGGCGAATTCCCATAACTCTCCGGTACTCTGAAAAATACCCGAATTACTTGGAACCTTTCCGATGTCCGAATATAGTCGTCCAATATATCAATCTTTATGTCTCGACCATTTTGAGACTCCTCGTCATGTCCCCGATCTCATCCGGGACTCCGAACTTCCTTCGGTACATCAAAACACATAAACTCATAATATAACCGTCATCGAACTTTAAGCGTGCGGACCCTACGGGTTCGAGAACAATGTAGACATGACCAAGACACGTTTCTGGTCAATAACCAATAGCGGAACCTGGATGCTCATATTGGCTCCCACATATTCTACGAAGATCTTTATCAGTCAAACCGTATAACAACATACGTTGTTCCCTTTGTCATCAGTATGTTACTTGCCCGAGATTCGATCGTCGGTATCTCAATACCTAGTTCATTCTCGTTACAGGCAAGTCTCTTTACTTGTTCCGTAATACATCATCCTGCAACTAACTCATTAGTTGCAATGCTTGCAAGGCTTATAGTGATGTGCATTACCGAGTGGGCCCAGAGATACCTCTCCGACAATCGGAGTGACAAATCCTATTCTCGAAATACGCCAACCCAACAAGTACCTTTGGAGACTCCTGTAGAGCACCTTTATAATCACCCAATTATGTTGTGACGTTTGGTAGCACACAAAGTGTTCCTCCGGTAAACAGGAGTTGCATAATCTCATAGTCATAGGAACATGTATAAGTCATGAAGAAAGCAATAGCAACAAACTAAACGATCAAGTGCTAAGCTAACGGAATGGGTCAAGTCAATCACATCATTCTCCTAATGATGTGATCCCGTTAATCAATTGACAACTCATGTCTATGGCTAGGAAACATAACCATCTTTGATCAACGAGCTAGTCAAGTAGAGGCATACTAGTGACACTCTGTTTGTCTATGTATTCACACAAGTATTATGTTTCCGGTTAATACAATTCTATCATGAATAATAAACATTTATCATGATATAAGGAAATAAATAATAACTTTATTATTGCCTCTAGGAAATAAATAATAAACATTTGGGCTCATCATCGCTTCCTCATAGTTCGTAGGTTCATCATGGTAAAGTAACATGACCTCCAGAACAGGATTACCGTACCACTCTGGTGCGGATCTCACTCTGGTTTACCTACGAGGTTCGGTAGTAACTTGATCTGAAGTTACATGATCATCATCATTAGCTTCCTCACTAATCTGTGTAGTAGTCACAAGAACAGATTTCTGTGATGAACTACTTTCCAATAAGGGAGCAGGTACAGTTACCTCATCAAGTTCTACTTTCCTCCCACTCACTTCTTTCGAGAGAAACTCCTTCTCTAGAAAGGATCCATTCTCAGGAATGAATATCTTGCCTTCAGATCTGTGATAGAAGGTGTACCCAACATTTTCTTTTGGGTATCCTATGAAGACGCACTTCTCCGATTTGGGTTTGAGCTTATCAGGTTGAAACTTTTTCACATAAGCATTGCAACCTCAAACTTTAAGAAATGACAGCTTAGGTTTGTTGCCAAACCATAGTTCATACGGTGTCGTCTCAACAGATTTAGATGGTGCCCTATTTAACGTGAATGTAGTTGTCTCTAATGCATAACCCCAAAATGATAGTGGTAAATCGGTAAGAGATATCATAGATCGCACCATATCTAATAAAGTACGGTTATGACGTTCGGACACACCATTACGCTATGGTGTTCCAGGTGGCATGAGTTTTGTGAAACTATGCCACATTGTTTTAATTGAAGACCAAACTCGTACCTCAAATATTCGCCTCTACGATCAGATTGTAGAAACTTTATTTTCTTGTTACAATGATTTTCCACTTCACTCTGAAATTCTTTGAACTTTTCAAATGTTTCAGACTTACGTTTCTTCAAGTAGATATACCCATATCTGCTCAAATCATCTATAAGGTCAGAAAAATAACGATACCCGCCGCGAGCCTCAACACTCATCGGACCTCATACATCAGTATGTATTACATCCAATAAGTTAGTTGCTCGCTCCATTGTTCTGGAGATCGGATTCTTAGTCATCTTTGCCCATGAGGCATGGTTCGCAAGCATCAACTGATTCATAATCAAGTGATTCCAAAAGCCCATTAGCATGGATTTTCTTCATGCACTTTACACCAATATGACCTAAATAGCAGTGCCACAAATAAGTTGCACTATCATTATTAACTTTACATCTTTTGGCTTCAATATTATGAATATGTGTATCACTACGATCGAGATTCAACAAACCATTTTCATTGGGTGCATAACCATAGAAGGTTGTATTCATGTAAACAGAATAACAATTATTCTCTAACTTAAATAAATAACCGTATTGCAATAAACATGATCAAATCATATTCATGCTCAACGCAAACACCAAATAACACTTATTTAGGTTCAACACTAATCCCAAAAGTGTAGGGAGTGTACGATGATGATCATATCAATCTTGGAACCACTTCCAACACACATCGTCACTTCACCCTTAACTAGTCTCTGTTCATTCTGTAACTCACATTTTGAGTTACTACTCTTAGCAATTGAACCAGTATCAAATATCGAGGGGTTGCTATAAACACTAGTAAAGTACACATCAATAACATGTATATCAAATATAGCATTTGTTCACTTTGCCATCCTTCTTATCCACCAAATACTTGGGGCAGTTCTGCTTTCAGTGACCAATCCCTTTGTAGTAGAAGCACTTAGTCTCATGCTTAGGTCTAGACTTGGGCTTCTTAACTTAAGCAGCGACTTGCTTGTTGTTCTTCTTGAAGTGCCCTTTCTTTCCCTTTGCCCTTTTCTTGAAACTAGTGGTCTTGTTAATCATCAACACTTGATGCTCTTTCTTGATTTCTACCTTCATCGATTTCATCATAATGAAAAGCTCGGGAATCGTTTCGTCATCCCTTGCATACTATAGTTCATCACGAAGTTCTACTAACTTGGTGATTGTGACTAGAGAATTATGTCAATCACTATTTTATCTGGAAGATTAACTCCCACTTGATTCAAGCGATTGTAGTACCCAGACAATCTGAGCACATGCTCATTGCTTGAGCTATTCTCCTCCATCTTTTAGCTATAGAACTTGTTGGAGACTTCATATCTCTCAACTCTAGTATTTGCTTGAAATATTAACTTCAACTCGTGGAACATCTCATATGGTCCATGACATTCAAAACGTCTTTGAAGTCCCGATTCTAAGCCGTTTAAGCATGGTGCACTAAACTATCAAGTAGTAATCATATTGAGCTAGCCAAACATTCATAACATCTGCATCTGCTCCTGTAATAGGTTTGTCAACTAGCGGTGCATCAAGGACATAATTCTTCTATGTGGCAATGAGGAAAAACCTCAGATCACAGATCCAATCCGCATCATTGCTACTAACATCTTTCAACTTAGTTTTCTCTAGGAACATATCAAAAATAAAACAGGGGAGCTAAACGCGAGCTATTAATCTACAACATAGATGTGCTAATACTACCAGGACTAAGTTCATGATAAATTTAAGTTCAATTAATCATATTATTAAAGAACTCCCACTTAGATAGACGTCCCTCTAATCCTCTAAGTGATCACGTGATCCAAATCTACTAAACCATGTCCGATCATCACGTGAGATGGAGTAGTTTCAATGGTGAACATCATTATGTTGATCATATCTACTATATGATTCACGCTCGACCTTTTGGTCTCAGTGTTCCGAGGCCATATCTGTTATATGCTAGGCTCGTCAAGTTTAACCTGAGTATTCCGCGTGTGCAACTGTTTTGCACCCGTTGTATTTGAACATAGAGCCTATCACACCCGATCATCACGTGGTGTCTCAGCACGAAGAACTTTCGCAACGGTGCATACTCAGGGAGAACACTTGTGCCTTGATAATTAGTGAGAGATCATCTTATAAAGCTACTGTCGAACTAAGCAAAATAAGATGTATAAAAGATAAGCATCACATGCAATCAAAATATGTGACATCATATGGCCATCATTATCTTGTGCCTTTGATCTCCATCTCCAAAGCATCGTCATGATTTCCATCATCAACGGCATGACACCATGATCTCCATCATCTTGATCTATATCAATGTGTCGTCACATGGTCGTCTCGCCAACTATTGCTCTTGCAACTATTGCTTTCGCATAGCGATAAAGTAAAGCAATTATTTGGCGCTTGCATCTTATGCAATAAAGAGACAACCATAAGGCTTCTGCCAGTTGCCGATAACTTCAACAAAACATGATCAATTGTCGTGTCTATGGGGTTCCCCCTGGCCACGTATATAAAGGAGTGGAGGAAGGGGAGAGGGCCGGCCCCTATGGCGCGCCCTGGAGGAGTCCTACTGTTGGAGAATGTAGTAATTTCAAAAAAATTCCTACGCACACGCAAGATCATGGTGATGCATAGCAACGAGAGGGGAGAGTGTTGTCCATGTACCCTCGTAGACCGAAAGTGGAAGCGTTAGCATAACGCGGTTGATGTAGTCGAACGTCTTCACGATCCGACCAATCCAAGCACCGAACGCACGGCATCTCCGAGGTCAGCACACGTTCAGCTTGATGACGTCCCGTGAACTCCGATCCAGCAGAGCTTCACACGAGAGTTCCATCAGCACGACGGCGTGGTGACAGTGATGATGTTGCTACCGACGCAGGGCTTCGCCTAAGCACCACTACGATATGACCGAGGTGGAATATGGTGGAGGGGGGCACCGCACACGGCTGGGAGAGATCAACTGATCAACTTGTGTGTCTAGAGGTGCCCCCTGCCCCTGTATATAAAGGAGCAAGGGGGGAGGCTGGCCGGCCCTCTATGGGCACGCCAGGAGGAGGATTCCTCCTCCTAGTAGGAGTAGGACTCCCCTTTCCTACTCCTACTAGGAGGAGGAAAGGAAGGAGGAGAAGCAGAAGGAAGGAGAAGGAGGAAAAAGAGGAAAGGGGGGCCGGCCCCCTAGTCCAATTCGGTTTGGGCTAGGGGGCCGCGCGCCCTGCCTCCTCTCTTCCACCACTTGGCCCATGAGGCCCATTACTTCTTCCTCGTATTCCGTAACTCCCCGGTACCCCTGAAAATACCCGAATCACTCGGAACCTTTCCGATGTCCGAATATAGTCGTCCAATATATCGATCTTTATGTCTCGACCATTTCGAGACTCCTCGTCATGTCCCCGATCTCATCCGGGACTCCGAACTACCTTCGGTACATCAAATCACATAAACTCATAATACAATCGTCACCGAAACTTTAAGCGTGCGGACCCTACGGGTTCGAGAACTATGTAGACATGACCGAGACATGTCTCCGGTCAATAACCAATAGCGGAACCTGGATGCTCATATTGGCTCCCACATATTCTACGAAGATCTTTATCGGTCAGACCGCATAACAACATACGTTGTTCCCTTTGTCATCGGTATGTTACTTGCCCGAGATTCGATCGTCGGTATCTCAATACGTAGTTCAATCTCGTTACCGGCAAGTCTCTTTACTCGTTCCGTAATACATCATCCCGCAACTAACTTATTAGTTGCAATGCTTGCAAGGCTTAAGTGATGTGCATTACCGAGGGGGCCCAGAGATACCTCTCCGACAATCGGAGTGACAAATCCTAATCTCGAAATACGCCAACCCAACAAGTACCTTCGGAGACACCTGTAGAGCACCTTTATAATCACCCAGTTACGTTGTGACGTTTGGTAGCACACAAAGTGTTCCTCCGGTAAACGGGAGTTGCATAATCTCATAGTCATAGGAACATGTATAAGTTATGAAAAAGGCAATAGCAACAACTAAACGATCAAGTGCTAAGCTAATGGAATGGGTCACGTCAATCACATCATTCTCCTAATGATGTGATCTTGTTAATCAAATGACAACTCATGTCTATGGCTAGGAAACATAACCATCTTCGATTAACGAGCTAGTCAAGTAGAGGCATACTAGTGACACTCTGTTTGTCTATGTATTCACACATGTATTATGTTTCCGGTTAATACAATTCTAGCATGAATAATAAACATTTATCATGATATAAGGAAATAAATAATAACTTTATTATTGCCTCTAGGGCATATTTCCTTCAGTCTCCTACTTGCACTAGAGTCAATAATCTAGATTACACAGTAATGATTCTAACACCCATGGAGCCTTGGTGCTGATCATGTTTTGCTCGTGGAAGAGGCTTAGTCAGCGGGTCTGCAACATTCAGATCCGTATGTATCTTGCAAATTTCTATGTCTCCCACTTGGACTAAATCCCGAATGGAATTGAAGCGTCTCTTGATGTGCTTGGTTCTCTTGTGAAATCTGGATTCCTTCGCCAAGGCAATTGCACCAGTATTGTCACAAAAGATTTTCATTGGACCCGATGCACTAGGTATGACACCTAGATCGGATATGAACTCCTTCATCCAGACTCCTTCATTTGCTGCTTCCGAAGCAGCTATGTACTCCGCTTCACATGTAGATCCCGCCACGACGCTTTGTTTAGAACTGCACCAACTGACAGCTCCACCGTTCAATATAAACACGTATCCGGTTTGCGATTTAGAATCGTCCGGATCAGTGTCAAAGCTTGCATCAACGTAACCATTTACGATGAGCTCTTTGTCACCTCCATATATGAGAAACATATCCTTAGTCCTTTTCAGGTACTTCAGGATGTTCTTGACCGCTGTCCAGTGATCCACTCCAGGATTACTTTGGTACCTCCCTGCTAGACTTATAGCAAGGCACACATCAGGTCTGGTACACAGCATTGCATACATGATAGAGCCTATGGCTGAAGCATAGGGAACATCTTTCATTTTCTCTCTATCTTCTGCGGTGGTCGGACATTGAGTCTTACTCAACTTCACACCTTGTAACACAGGCAAGAACCCTTTCTTTGCCTGATCCATTTTGAACTTCTTCAAAACTTTGTCAAGGTATGTGCTTTGTGAAAGTCCAATTAAGCGTCTTGATCTATCTCTATAGATCTTAATGCCCAATATGTAAGCAGCTTCACCGAGGTCTTTCATTGAAAAACTCTTATTCAAATATCCCTTTATGCTATCCAGAAATTCTATATCATTTCCAATCAATAATATGTCATCCACATATAATATCAGAAATGCTACAGAGCTCCCACTCACTTTCTTGTAAATACAGGCTTCTCCAAAAGACTGTACAAACCCAAATGCTTTGATCACACTATCAAAGCGTTTATTCCAACTCCGAGAGGCTTGCACCAGCCCATAAATAGATCGCTGGAGCTTGCACACTTTGTTAGCTCCCTTTGGATCGACAAAACCTTCTTGCTACATCATATACAACTCTTCTTCCAGAAATCCATTCAGGAATGTAGTTTTAACATCCATTTGCCAAATTTCATAATCATAAAATGCGGCAATTGCTAACATGATTCGGACAGACTTAAGCATCGCTACGGGTGAGAAGGTCTCATCGTAGTCAATCCCTTGAACTTGTGGAAAACCTTTTGCAACAAGTCGAGCTTTGTAGACAGTAACATTACCGTCAGCGTCAGTCTTCTTCTTGAAGATCCATTTATTCTCAATTGCTTGCCGATCAACGGGCAAGTCAACCAAAGTCTACACTTTGTTCTCATACATGGATCCCATCTCAGATTTCATGGCTTCTAGCCATTTTGCGGAATCTGGGCTCACCATCGCTTCTTCATAGTTTGTAGGTTCATCATGATCTAGTAGCATGACTTCCAGAACAGGATTACCGTACCACTTTGGTGCGGATCTTATTCTGGTTGATCTACGAGGTTCGGTAGTAACTTGATCTAAAGTTTCATGATCATTATCATTAGCTTCCTCACTAATTGGCGTAGGTGTCACAGAAACCGGTTTCTATGATGTACTACTTTCCAATAAGGGAGCAGGTACAGTTGCCTCATCAAGTTCTACTTTCCTCACACTCACTTCTTTCGAGAGAAACTCCTTCTCTAGAAAGGATCCATTCTTAGCAACGAAAGTCTTGCCTTCGGATCTGTGATAGAAGGTGTACCTAACAGTTTCCTTTGGGTATCCTATGAAGACACATTTCTCTGATTTGGGTTCAAGCTTATCAGGTTGAAGCTTTTTCACATAAGCATCGCAGCCCCAAACTTTCAGAAATGACAACTTTGGTTTCTTGCCAAACCACAGTTCATAAGGCATCGTCTCAACGGATTTCGATGGTGCCCTATTTAACGTGAATGCAGCCGTCTCTAAAGCATAACCCCAAAACGATAGCGGTAAATCTGTAAGAGACATCATAGATCGCACCATATCTAGTAAAGTACGATTACGACGTTCGGACACACCATTACATTGTGGTGTTCCGGGTGGCGTGAGTTGCAAAACTATTCCGCATTGTTTCAAATGTAGACCAAACTCGTAACTCAAATATTCTCCTCCACGATCAGATCGTAGAAACTTTATTTTCTTGTTACGATGATTTTCAACTTCACTCTGAAATTCTTTGAACTTTTCAAATGTTTCAGACATGTTTCATCAAGTAGATATACCCATATCTGCTTAAATCATCTGTGAAGGTGAGAAAATAACGATATCCGCCACGAGCCTCAATATTCATCGGACCACATACATCTGTATGTATGATTTCCAACAAATCTGTTGCTCTCTCCATAGTACCGGAGAACGGCATTTTGGTCATCTTGCCCATGAGGCACGATTCGCAAGTACCAAGTGATTCATAATCAAGTGATTCCAAAAGTCCATCAGTATGGAGTTTCTTCATGCGCTTTACACCGATATGACCTAAACGGCAGTGCCACAAATAAGTTGCACTATCATTATCAACTCTGCATCTTTTGGTTTCAACATTATGAATATGTATATCACTACTATCGAGATTCATCAAAAATAGACCACTCTTTAAGGGTGCATGACCATAAAAGATATTACTCATATAAATAGAACAACCATTATTCTCTGATTTAAATGAATAACCGTCTGCATCAAACAAGATCCAGATATAATGTTCATGCTCAACGCTGGCATCAAATAACAATTATTTAGGTCTAAAACTAATCTCGAAGGTATATGTAGAGGTAGCATGCCGATCGCGATTACATCGACTTTGGAACCATTTCCCACGCGCATCGTCACCTCATCCTTTGCCAGTGTTCGCTTAATCTGTAGTCCCTGTTTCGAGTTGCAAATGTTAGCAACAGAACCAGTATCAAATACCCAGGTGCTATTGCGAGCTCTAGTAAGGTACACATCAATTACATGTATATCACATATACCTTTGTTCACCTTGCCATCCTTCTTATCTGCCAAATACTTGGGGCAGTTCCGCTTCCAGTGTCCAGTCTGCTTGCAGTAGAAGCACTCAGTTTCAGGCTTAGGTCCAGATTTGGGTTTCTTCTCCTGAGCAGTAACTTGCTTACTGTTCTTCTTGAAGTTCCCCTTCTTCTTCCCTTTGCCCTTTTTCTTGAAACTGGCGGTCTTGTTGACCATCAACACTTGATGCTCCTTCTTGATTTCTACCTCCGCAGCCTTTAGCATTGCGAAGAGCTCGGGAATTGTCTTATCCATCCCTTGCATGTTATAGTTCATCACGAAGCTCTTGTAGCTTGGTGGCAGTGATTGAAGAACTCTGTCAATGACACTATCAACAGGAAGATTAACTCCCAGTTGAGTCAAGTGATTATGATACCCAGACATTTTGAGTATATGTTCACTGACAGAACTATTCTCCTCCATCTTGCAGCTATAGAATTTATTGGAGACTTCATATCTCTCAATCCAGGCATTTGCTTGAAATATTAACTTCAACTCCTGGAACATCTCATATGCTCCATGACGTTCAAAACGTCGTTGAAGTCCCGATTCTAAGCCGTAAAGCATGGCACACTGAACTATCGAGTAGTCATCAGCTTTGCTCTGCCAGACGTTCATAACATCTGGTGTTGCTCCAGCAGCAGGCCTGGCACCTAGCAGTGCTTCCAGGACGTAATTCTTCTGTGCAGCAATGAGGATAATCCTCAAGTTACGGACCCAGTCCGTGTAATTGCTACCATCATCTTTCAACTTTGCTTTCTCAAGGAACGCATTAAAATTCAACGGAACAACAGCACGGGCCATCTATCTACAATCAAACATAGACAAGCAAGATACTATCAGGTACTAAGTTCATGATAAATTTAAGTTCAATTAATCATATTACTTAAGAAAACTCCCACTTAGAAAGACATCCCTCTAATCTTCTAAGTGATCACGTGATCCAAATCAACTAAACCATAACCGATCATCACGTGAAATGGAGTAGCTTTCAATGGTGAACATCAATATGTTGATCATATCTACTATATGATTCACGCTCGACCTTTCGGTCTCAGTGTTCCGAGGCCATATCTGCATATGCTAGGCTTGTCAAGTTTAACCTGAGTATTCTGCGTGTGCAAAACTGGCTTGCACCCGTTGTAGATGGATGTAGAGCTTATCACACCCGATCATTACGTGGTGTCTGGGCACGACGAACTTTGGCAATGGTGGATACTCAGGGAGAACACTTTTATCTTGAAATTTAGTGAGAGATCATCTTATAATGCTACCATCAATCAAAGCAAGATAAGATGCATAAAAGATAAACATCACATGCAATCAATATAAGTGATATGATATGGCCATCATCATCTTGTGCTTGTGATCTCCATCTCCGAAGCACCGTCATGATCACCATCGTCACCGGCGCGACACCTTGATCACCATCGTAGCATCGTTGTCGTCTCGCCAATCTTATGCTTCCACGACTATCGCTACCGCTTAGTGATAAAGTAAAGCATTACAGCGCAATTGCATTGCATACAATAAAGCGACAACCATATGGCTCCTGCCAGTTGCCGATAACTCGGTTACAAAACATGATCATCTCATACAATAAAATTTAGCATCATGTCTTGACCATATCACATCACAACATGCCCTGCAAAAACAAGTTAGACGTCCTCTACTTTGTTGTTGCAAGTTTTACGTGGCTGCTACGGGCTAAGTAAGAACCGTTCTTACCTACGCATCAAAACCACAACGATAGTTTGTCAAGCTGGTGCTATTTTAACCTTCGCAAGGACCAGGCGTAGCCACACTTGGTTCAACTAAAGTTGGAGAAACTGACACCCGCCAGACACCTGTGTGCAAAGCACGTCGGTAGAACCAGTCTCGCGTAAGCGTACGCGTAATGTCGGTCCGAGCCGCTTCATCCAACAATACCGCCGAACCAAAGTATGACATGTTGGTAAGCAGTATGACTTATATCGCCCACAACTCACTTGTGTTCTACTCGTGCACAACATCAAAGCATAAAGCCTAGGCTCGGATGCCACTGTTGGGGAACGTAGTAATTTCAAAAAAATTCCTATGCACACGCAAGATCATGGTGATGCATAGCAACGAGAGGGGAGAGTGTTGTCCACGTACCCTCGTAGACCGAAAGCGGAAGCGTTAGCACAACAAGGTTGATGTAGTCGAATGTCTTCATGATCCGACCGATCCAAGTACCGAACGCACAGCACCTCCAAGTTCAGCACATGTTCAGCTCGATGACGTCCCGCGAACTCCGATCCAGCAGAGCTTCACGGGAGAGTTCCGCCAGCACGACGGTGTGGTGACAGTGATGATGTTGCTACCGACGCAGGGCTTCGCCTAAGCACCGCTACGATATGACCGAGGTGGAATATGGTGGAGGGGGCACCGCACACGGCTGGGAGAGATCAACTGATCAACTTGTGTGTCTAGAGGTGCCCCCCTGCCCCTGTATATAAAGGAGCAAGGGGGGAGGCCGGCCGGCCCTCTATGGGCGCGCCAGGAGAAGGAGTCCTCCTCCTAGTAGGAGTAGGACTCCCCTTTCCTACTCCTACTAGGAGGAGGAAAGGAAGGAGGAGAAGGAGAAGGAGGTAAAAGAGGAAAGGGGGCCCGGCCCCCTAGTCCAATTCGGTTTGGGCTAGGGGGGCGTGCGCCCTCCCTCCACTCTTCCACCACTTGGCCCATGAGGCCCATTACTTCTTCCTCGTATTCCCGTAACTCCCCGGTACCCCCGAAAATACCCGAATCACTCGGAACCTTTCCGATGTCCGAATATAGTCGTCCAATATATCGATCATTACGTCTCGACCATTTCGAGACTCCTCGTCATGTCCCCGATCTCATCCGGGACTCTGAACTACCTTCGGTACATCAAATCACATAAACTCATAATACAATCATCACCGAAACTTTAAGCGTGCGGACCCTATGGGTTCGAGAACTATGTAGACATGACCGAGACATGTCTCCGGTCAATAACCAATAGCGGAACCTGGATGCTCATATTGTCTACCACATATTCTACGAAGATCTTTATCGGTCAGACCGCATAACAACATACATTGTTCCCTTTGTCATCGGTATGTTACTTGCCCGAGATTCGATCGTCGGTATCTCAATACGTAGTTCAATCTCGTTACCGGAAAGTCTCTTTACTCGTTCCGCAATACATCATCCCGCAACTAACTTATTAGTTGCAATGCTTGCAAGGCTTAAGTGATGTGCATTACCGAGAGGGCCCAGAGATACCTCTCCGACATTCGGAGTGACAAATCCTAATCTCAAAATACGCCAACCCAACAAGTACCTTCGGAGACACCTGTAGAGCACCTTTATAATCACCCAGTTACCTTGTGACGTTTGGTAGCACACAAAGTGTTCCTCCGGTAAACAGGAGTTGCATAATCTCATCGTCATAGGAACATGTATAAGTTATGAAGAAAGCAATAGCAACAAACTAAACGATCAAGTGCTAAGCTAATGGAATGGGTCAAGTCAATCACATCATTCTCCTAATGATGTGATCCCGTTAATCAAATGACAACTCATGTCTATGGCTAGGAAACATAACCATCTTCGATTAATGAGCTAGTCAAGTAGAGGCATACTAGTGACACTCTGTTTGTCTATGTATTCACACATGTATTATGTTTCCGGTTAATACAATTATAGCATAAATAATAAACATTTATCATGATGTAAGGAAATAAATAATAACTTTATTATTTCCTCTAGGGCATATTTCCTTCACCTACTCCCACCGGGAGTAGGATTCCTCCCCTTCCAAGTAGTGGGAGTAGGAGTCAAGGAAAGGTTAGAGGGAAGAAAAGGAAGGAGGGGGCGCAGCCCCTCCCCCTAGTCCAATTCGGACTAGGCATTGGGGGGTGCGCAGCATCTCCTCTCTCTTTCCTCTAAAGTCCAATAAGGCCCATATACTCCCCGGCGAATTCCCGTAACTCTCCGGTACTACGAAAAATACCCGAATCACTCGAAACGTTTCCAATGTCCGAATATAGTCGTCCAATATATCGATCTTTACGTCTCGACCATTTCGAGACTCCTCGTCATGTCCCTGATCTCATCCGGGACTCCGAACTACCTTCGGTACATCAAAACACATAAACTCATAATATAACCGTCATCAAACTTTAAGCGTGCGGTCCCTACGGGTTCGAGAACAATGTAGACATGACCGAGACACGTTTCCGGTTAATAACCAATAGCGGAACCTGGATGCTCATATTGGCTCCCACATATTCTACGAAGATCTTTATGGGTCATACCGCATAACAACATACGTTGTTCCCTTTGTCATCGGTATGTTACTTGCCCGAGATTCGATCGTCGGTATCTCAATACCTAGTTCAATCTCGTTACCGGCAAGTCTCTTTACTAGTTCTGTAATACATCATCCTGCAACTAACTCATTAGTTGCAATGCTTGCAAGGCTTATAGTGATGTGCATTACCGAGTGGGCCCAGAGATACCTCTCCCACAATCGGAGTGACAAATCCTAATCTCGAAATACGCCAACCCAACAAGTACCTTTGGAGACACCTATAGAGCACCTTTATAATCACCCAATTATGTTGTGACGTTTGGTAGCACACAAAGTGTTCCTCCGGTAAACAGGAGTTGCATAATCTCATAGTCATAGGAACATGTATAAGTCATGAAGAAAGCAATAGCAACAAACTAAATGATCAAGTGCTAAGCTAACGGAATGGGTCAAGTCAATCACATCATTCTCCTAATGATGTGATCCCGTTAATCAAATGACAACTCATGTCTATGGCTAGGAAACATAACCATCTTTGATCAACGAGCTAGTCAAGTAGAGGCATACTAGTGACACTCTGTTTGTCTATGTATTCACACAAGTATTATGTTTCCAGTTAATACAATTCTATCATGAATAATAAACATTTATCATGATATAAGGAAATAAATAATAACTTTATTATTGCCTCTAGGAAATAAATAATAAACATTTGGGCTCATCATCGCTTCCTCATAGTTCGTAGGTTCATCATGGTAAAGTAACATGACCTCCAGAACAGGATTACCGTACCACTCTAGTGCGGATCTCACTCTGGTTTACCTACGAGGTTCGGTAGTAACTTGATCTGAAGTTACATGATCATCATCATTAGCTTCCTCACTAATTGGTGTAGTAGTCACAAGAACAGATTTCTGTGATGAACTACTTTCCAATAAGGGAGCAGGTACAGTTACCTCATCAAGTTCTACTTTCCTCCCACTCACTTCTTTCGAGAGAAACTCCTTCTCTAGAAAGGATCCATTCTCAGCAATGAATATCTTGCCTTCGGATCTGTGATAGAAGGTGTACCCACCATTTTCTTTTGGGTATCCGATGAAGACGCACTTCTCCGATTTGGGTTTGAGCTTATCAGGTTGAAACTTTTTCACATAAGCATTGCAACCTCAAACTTTAAGAAACGACAGCTTAGGTTTGTTGCCAAACCATAGTTCATACGGTGTCGTCTCAACAGATTTAGATGGTGCCCTATTTAACGTGAATGTAGTTGTCTCTAATGCATAACCCCAAAATCATAGTGGTAAATCGGTAAGAGATATCATAGATCGCACCATATCTAATAAAGTACGGTTACGACATTAGGACACACCATTACGCTGTGGTGTTCCAGGTGGCATGAGTTTTGTGAAACTATGCCACATTGTTTTAATTGAAGACCAAACTCATAACTCAAATATTCGCCTCTACGATCCGATCGTAGAAACTTTATTTTCCAGGTGGCATGATTTTCCACTTCACTCTGAAATTCTTTGAACTTTTCAAATGTTTCAGACTTACGTTTCTTCAAGTAGATATACCCATATCTGCTCAAATCATCTGTAAGCTCAGAAAAATAACGATACCAGCCGCGAGCCTCAACACTCATCGGACCTCATACATCAGTATGTATTACATCCAATAAGTTAGTTGCTCGCTCCATTGTTCTAGAGAACGGATTCTTAGTCATCTTTGCCCATGAGGCATGGTTCGCAAGCATCAACTGATTCATAATCAAGTGATTCCAAAAGCCCATCAGCATGGATTTTCTTCATGTGCTTTACACCAATATGACCTAAACAGCAGTGCCACAAATAAGTTGCACTATCATTATTAACTTTACATCTTTTGGCTTCAATATTATGAATATGTGTATCACTACGATCGAGATTCAACAAACCATTTTCATTGGGTGCATAACCATAGAAGGTTGTATTCATGTAAACAGAATAACAATTATTCTCTAACTTAAATGAATAACCGTTTTGCAATAAACATGATCAAATCATATTCATGCTCAACGCAAACACCAAATAACACTTATTTAGGTTCAACACTAATCCCAAAAGTGTAGGGAGTGTACGATGATGATCATATCAATCTTGGAACCACTTCCAACACACATCGTCACTTCACCCTTAACTAGTCTCTGTTCATTCTACAACTCCCATTTCGAGTTACTACTCTTAGCAATTGAACCAGTATCAAATACCGAGGGGTTGCTATAAACACTAGTAAAGTACACATCAATAACATGTATATCAAATATAGCATTTGTTCACTTTGCCATCCTTCTTATCCGCCAAATACTTGGGGCAGTTCTTCTTTCAATGACCAGTCCCTTTGTAGTAGAAGCACTTAGTCTCATGCTTAGGTCCAGACTTGGGCTTCTTCACTTGAGAAGCAACTTGCTTGTTATTCTTCTTGAAGTGCCCTTTCTTTCCCTTTGCCCTTTTCTTGAAACTAGTGGTCTTGTTAATCATCAACACTTGATGCTCTTTCTTGATTTCTACCTTCATCGATTTCATCATAATGAAAAGCTCGGGAATCGTTTCGTCATCCCTTGCATAATATAGTTCATCACGAAGTTCTACTAACTTGGTGATTGTGACTAGAGAATTATGTCAATCACTATTTTATCTGGAAGATTAACTCCCACTTGATTCAAGCGATTGTAGTACCCAGACAATCTGAGCACATGCTCATTGCTTGAGCTATTCTCCTCCATCTTTTAGCTATAGAACTTGTTGGAGACTTCATATCTCTCAACTCTAGTATTTGCTTGAAATATTAACTTCAACTCCTGGAACATCTCATATGGTCCATGACATTCAAAACGTCTTTGAAGTCCCGATTCTAAGCCGTTTAAGCATGGTGCACTAAACTATCAAGTAGTAATCATATTAAGCTAGCCAAACATTCATAACATCTGCATCTGCTCCTGCAATAGGTTTGTCACCTAGCGGTGCATCAAGGACATAATTCTTCTGTGCGGCAATGAGGAAAAACCTCAGATCACGGATCCAATCCGCATCATTTCTACTAACATCTTTCAACTTAGTTTTCTCTAGGAACATATCAAAAATAAAACAGGGGAGCTAAACGTGAGCTATTGATCTACAACATAGATATGCTAATACTACCAGGACTAAGTTCATGATAAATTTAAGTTCAATTAATCATATTATTAAAGAACTCCCACTTAGATAGACGTCCCTCTAATCCTCTAAGTGATCACGTGATCCAAATCTACTAAACCATGTCCGATCATCACGTGAGATGGAGTAGTTTCAATGGTGAACATCACTATGTTGATCATATCTACTATATGATTCACGCTCAACCTTTCGGTCTCAGTGTTCCGAGGCCATATCTGTTATATGCTAGGCTCGTCAAGTTTAACCTGAGTATTCCGCGTGTGCAACTGTTTTGCACCCGTTGTATTTGAACGTAGAGCCTATCACACCCGATCATCACGTGGTGTCTCAGCACGAAGAACTTTCGCGACGGTGCATACTTAGGGAGAACACTTGTACCTTGATAATTAGTGAGAGATCATCTTATAAAGCTACCGTCAAACTAAGCAAAATAAGATGTATAAAAGATAAACATCACATGCAATCAAAATATGTGACATCATATGGCCATCATCATCTTGTGCCTTTGATCTCCATCTCCAAAGCATCGTCATGATTTCCATCGTCACCGGCATGACACCATGATCTCCATCATCTTGATCTATATCAATGTGTCGTCACATGGTCGTCTCGCCAACTATTGCTCTTGCAACTATTGCTTTCGCATAGCGATAAAGTAAAGCAATTATTTGGCGCTTGCATCTTATGCAATAAAGAGACAACCATAAGGCTTCTGCCAGTTGCCGATAACTTCAACGAAACATGATCATCTTATACAACAACTTATATCTCATCATGTCTTGACCATATCACATCACAACATGCCCTGCAAAAACAAGTTAGACGTCCTCTACTTTGTTGTTGCAAGTTCTACGTGGCTGCTACGGGCTGAGCAAGAACCGTTCTTACCTACGCATCAAAACCACAACGATAGTTTGTCAAGTTAGTGTTGTTTTAACCTTCTCAAGGACCGGGCATAGCCACACTCGGTTCAACTAAAGTTGGAGAAACTGACACCCGCTAGTCACCTGTGTGCATAGCACGGTGGTAAAATCAGTCTCGCGTAAGCGTACGCGTAATGTCGGTCCGGGCCGCTTCATCCAACAATACCGCCGAACCAAAGTGTGACATGCTGGTAAGCAGTATGACTTATATCGCCCACAACTCACTTGTGTTCTACTCGTGCATATTACATCAACGCATAAAACTAGGCTCAGATGCCACTATTGGGGAACATAGTAATTTCAAAAATTTCCTACACACACGCAAGATCATGGTGATGCATAGCAACGAGAGGGGAGAGTGTTGTCCACGTACCCTTGTAAACCGAAAGTGGAAGCGTTAGCACAATGCGGTTGATGTAGTCGTACATCTTCACGATCCGACCGATCAAGTACCGAACGCACGGCACCTCCGAGTTCAGCACACGTTCAACTCGACGACGTCCCTCGAACTCCGATCCAGTCGAGTGTTGAGGGAGAGTTTCATCAGCACGACGGCGTGGTGATGATGATGATGTTCTAGCGACGCAGGGCTTCGCCTAAGCACCGCTACGATATGATCGAGGTGGATTATGGTGGAGGGGGGCACCACACACGGCTAAGAGATCAATTGTTGTGTCTATGGGGTGCCCCCTGGCCATGTATATAAAGGAGTGGGGGAGGGGGAGAGGGCCGGCCCCTATGGAGCGCCCTGGAGGAGTCCTACTCCCACCGGGAGTAGGATTCCTCCCCTTCCAAGTAGTAGGAGTAGGAGTCAAGGAAAGGGAAGAGGGAAGAGAAGGAAGGAGGGGGCGCATCCCCTCCCCCTACTCCAATTCGGACTAGGCATTGGGGCGCGCAGCCTCTCCTCTCTCTTTCCTCTAAAGCCCAATAAACCCTTTCTTTGCCTGATCCATTTTGAACTTCTTCAAAACTTTATCAAGGTATGTGCTTTGTGAAAGTCCAATCAAGCGTCTTGATCTATCTCTATAGATCTTGATGCCCAATATATAGGCAGCTTCACCGAGGTCTTTCATTGAAAAATACTTATTCAAGTATCCTTTTATGCTATTCAGAAATTCAGTATCATTTCCGATCAACAATATATCATCTACATATAATACCAGAAATGCTACGGAGCTCCCACTCACTTTCTTGTAAATACAGGCTTCTCCAAAAGTCTGTACAAAACCATATGCTTTGATCACACTATCAAAGCGTATATTCCAACTCCGAGAGGCTTGCACCAGTCCATAAATGGATCACTGGAGCTTGCACACTTTGTTAGCACCTTTTGGTTCGACAAAACCTTCTGGTTGCATCATATACAACTCTTCTTTAAGGTATCCATTAAGGAATGCAGTTTTGACACCCATTTGCCAAATTTCATAATCGTAAAATGCGGTAATTGCTAACATGATTTGGACAGACTGTAGCATCGCTATGGGTGAGAAGGTCTCATCGCAGTCAACTCCTTGAACTTGTCAAAAACCTTTTGCAAAAAGTCGAGCTTTGTAGACAGTAACATTACCGTCAGCGTCAGTCTTCTTCTTGAAGATCCATTTATTCTCTATGGCCTACTGATCATCGGGCAAGTCAACCAAAGTCCATACTTTGTTCTCATACATGGATCACATCTCAGATTTCATGGCCTCAAGCCATTTTGCGGAATCTGGGCTCATCATCGCTTCCTCATAGTTCGTAGGCTCGTCATGGTCAAGTAACATGACTTCTAGAACAGGATTACCGTACCACTCTGGTGCGGATCTTACTCTGGTTGACCTACGAGGTTCGGTAGTAACTTGATCAGAAGTTTCATGATCATCATCATTAGCTTCCTCACTTACTAGTGTAGGAATCACTAGAACTGATTTTAGTGATGAACTACTTTCCAATAAGGGAGCAGGTACAGTTACCTCATCAAGTTTTCCTCCCACTCACTTCTTTCGAGAGAAAATCCTTCTCTAGAAAGGATCCATTCTTAGCAACGACTATCTTGCCTTCGGATCTGTGATAGAAGGTGTACCCAACAGTCTCCTTTGGGTATCCTATGAAGACACATTTCTCCGATTTGGGTTCGAGCTTATCAGGTTGAAGCTTTTTCACAAAAGCATCACAGCCCCAAAATTTAAGAAACAACAACTTGGGTTTTTGCCAAACCATAGTTCATAAGGTGTCGTCTCGACGGATTTAGATGGTTCCCTATTTAATGTGAATGCAGCTGTCTATAAAGCGTAACCCCAAAATGATAGCGGTAAATCAGTGAGAGACATCATAGATCGCACCATATCTAGTAACGTACGATTACGACGTTCGGACACACCATCACGCTGTGGTGTTCCAGGTGGCGTGAGTTGCGAAACTATTCCGCATTGTTTCAAATAAAGACCAAACTCATAACTCAAATATTCGCCTCCACATTCAGATCGTGGAAACTTGATTTTCTTGTAACGATGATTTTCCACTTCGCTCTGAAATTCTTTGAACTTTTCAAATGTTTCAGACTTATGTTTCATCAAGTAGATATACCCATATCTGCTCAAATCATCTGTGAAGGTGAGAAAATAATGATATCTGCCGCGAGATTCAATGTTCATTGGACCACATACATCAGTATGTATGATTTCCAATAACTCTGTTGCTCGCTCCATTGTTCCGGAGAATGGAGTTTTAGTCATCTTGCCCATGAGGCATGGTTCGCAAGTACCAAGTGGTTCATAATCAAGTGATTCTAGAAGTCCATCAGAATGGAGTTTCTTCGTGCGCTTTACACCAATATGACCTAAACGGCAGTGCAACAAATAAGTTACACTATCATTATCAACTCTGCATCTTTTGGCTTCAATACTATGAACATGTGTATCACTACTATCAAGATTTGGTAAAAATAGACCACTCATCAGGGGTGCATGACCATAAAAGATATTACTCATATAAATAGAACAACCATTATTCTCTGATTTAAATGAATAACCATCTCGCATCAAACAAAATCCAGATATAATGTTCATGCTCAACGCTGGCACCAAATAACAATTATTTAGGTCTAAAACTAATCCCAAAGGTAGATGTAGAGGTAGCGTGCCGACGGCGATCACATCGACTTTGGAACCATTTCCCACGTGCATCGTCACCTCGTCCTTAACCAATCTTCACTTAATCTATAGCCCCTGTTTCGAGTTGCAAATCTTAGCAACTGAACTAGTATCAAATACCCAGGCACTACTGCGAGCATTAGTAAGGTACACATCAATAACATGTATATCAAATATGAAGGAAATATGTCCTAGAGGCAATAATAAAGTTATTATTTATTTCCTTATATCATGATAAATGTTTATTATTCATGCTAGAATTGTATTAACCAGAAACATGATACATGTGTGAATACATAGACAAACAGAGTGTCACTAGTATGCCTCTACTTGACTAGCGCGTTGATCAAAGATGGTTATGTTTCCTAGCCATAGACAAAGAGTTGTCATTTGGTTAACGGGATCACATCATTAGGAGAATGATGTGATTGACTTGACCCATTCCGTTAGCTTAGCACTTGATCGTTTAGTTTGTTGCTATTGCTTTCTTCATGACTTATACATGTTCCTATGACTATGAGATTATGCAACTCCCGTTTACCGGAGGAACACTTTGTGTGCTACCAAACGTCACAATGTAACTGGGTGATTATAAGGTGCTCTACAGGTGTCTCCGAAGGTACTTGTTGGGTTGGCATTATTTCGAGATTAGGATTTGTCACTCCGATTGTCGGAGAGGTATCTCTGGGCCCACTCGGTAATGCACATCACTATAAGCCTTGCAAGCAGTGCAACTAATGAGTTAGTTGCGGGATGATGTATTACGGAACGAGTAAAGAGACTTGCTGGTAACGATATTGAACTAGGTATTGAGATACCTACGATCGAATCTCGGGCAAGTAACATACCGATGACAAAGGGAACAACGTATGTTGTTATGCGTCTGACCGATAAAGATCTTCGTAGAATATGTAGGAGCCAATATGGGCATCTAGGTCCCGCTATTGGTTATTGACCAGAGAGGTGTCTCGTTCATGTCTACATAGTTCTCGAACCCGTAGGGTCCGCACGCTTAACGTTCGTTGATGATATAGTACTATATGAGTTATGTATGTTGGTGACCGAATGTTGTTCAGAGTCCGGGATGAGATCACGTACATGACGAGGAACTCCGGAATGGTCCGGAGATAAAGTCTAATATATGGGATAATAGTGTTTGGTCACCGGAAGGGTTCCGGAATTCACCGGAAGGGGTTCCGGATGTTTCCCGAAATGTGTACGAGAACACTTTATTTGGGCCAAAGGGGAAAGCCCACAAGGTTTTTGGGAAGCGCAAAAGGAAGTTTTGCAGAGTCCAGGGGCCAGACGCCAGGGTCCCTGGCGTTTGGGTCCAGACGCCGAGAACCCTGGCGTCTGGCCCTGAAGTCCGAGAAGGACTCTTGCCTTTCGGGTGAAACCGACTTTGTGGAGGCTTTTACTCCAAGTTTCGACCCCAAGGCTCAACATATAAATAGAGGGGTAAGGCTAGCACCCAAGACACATCAAGAAACACCAAGCCGTGTGCCGGCAACCCCGTCCCCTCTAGTTTGTCCTCCGTCATAGTTTTCGTAGTGCTTAGGCGAAGCCCTGCAGAGATTGTTCTTCACCAACACCGTCACCAAGCCGTCGTGCTGCCGGAACTCATCTACTACTTTGCCCCTCTTGCTGGATCGAGAAGGCGAGTACATCACCGAGCCGAACGTGTGCAGAACTCGGAGGTGCCGTGCTTTTGGTACTTGGATCGGTCGGATCATGAAGACGTACGACTACATCAACCGCGTTGATATAACGCTTCCGCGAACAGTCTACGAGGGTACGTAGACAACACTCTCCCCTCTCGTTGCTATGCATCACCATGATCCTGCGTGTGCGTAGGAATTTTTTTGAAATTACTACGTTCCCCAACAGTGGCATCCGAGCCAGGTTTTATGGGTAGATGTCATATGCACGAGTAGAACACAAGTGAGTTGTGGGCGATATAAGTCATACTGCTTACCAGCATGTCATACTTTGGTTCGGCGGTATTGTTGGATGAAGCGGCCCAGACCGACATTACGCGTACGCTTACGTGAGACTGGTTCTACCGACGTGCTTTGCACACAGGTGGCTGGCGGGTGTCAGTTTCTCCAACTTTAGTTGAACCGAGTGTGGCTACGCCCGGTCCTTGCGATGGTCAAAACAGCACCAACTTGATGAACTATCGTTGTGGTTTTGATGCGTAGGTAAGAACGGTTCTTGCTAAGCCCAGTAGTAGCCACGCAAAACTTGCAACAACAAAGTAGAGGACGTCTAACTTGTTTTTGCAGGGCATGTTGTGATGTGATATGGTCAAGACATGATGCTAAATTTTATTGTATGAGATAATCATGTCTTGTAACCGAGTTATCGGCAACTGGCAGGAGCCATATGGTTGTCGCTTTATTGTATGCAATCCAATCTCCTTGTAATGCTTTACTTTATCACTAAGCGGTAGAGATAGTCGTAGAAGCATAAGATTGGCGAGACAACAACGATGCTACGATGGAGATCAAGGTGTCGCGCCGGTGATGATGGTGATCATGACGGTGCTTCGGAGATGGAGATCACAAGCTCAAGATGATGATGGCCATATCATATCACGTATATTGATTGCATGTGATGTTTATCTTTTATGCATCTTATCTTGCTATGATTGACGGTAGCATTATAAGATGATCACTCACTAAATTTCAAGATAAAAGTGTTCTCCCTGAGTATGCACCATTGCCAAAGTTCGTCGTGCCCAGACACCATGTGATGATCTTGTGTGATAAGCTCCACGTCCATCTACAACAGGTGCAAGCCAGTTTGCACACGCAGAATACTCAGGTTAAACTTGACTAGCCTAGCATATGCAGATATGGCCTCGGAACACTGAGACCGAAAGGTCGAGCATGAATCATATAGTAGATATGATCAACATAGTGATGTTCACCATTGAAAGCTACTCCATTGTTGGAAATATGCCCTAGAGGCAATAATAAATTGATTATTATTATATTTCCTTGTTCATGATAATCGTTTATTATCCATGCTAGAATTGTATTGATAGGAAACTCAGATACATGTGTGGATACATAGACAACACCATGTCCCTAGTAAGCCTCTAGTTGACTAGCTCGTTAATCAATAGATGGTTACGGTTTCCTGACCATGGACATTGGATGTCGTTGATAACGGGATCACATCATTAGGAGAATGATGTGATGGACAAGACCCAATCCTAAGCCTAGCACAAGATCATGTAGTTCGTATGCTAAAGCTTTTCTAATGTCAAGTATCATTTCCTTAGACCATGAGATTGTGCAACTCCCGGATACCGTAGGAGTGCTTTGGGTGTGCCAAACGTCACAACGTAACTGGGTGGCTATAAAGGTACACTACGGGTATCTCTGAAAGTGTCTGTTGGGTTGGCACGAATCGAGATTGGGATTTTGTCACTCCGTGTAAACGGAGAGGTATCTCTGGGCCCACTCGGTAGGACATCATCATAATGTGCACAATGTGACCAAGGGGTTGATCACGGGATGATGTGTTACGGAACGAGTAAAGAGACTTGCCGGTAACGAGATTGAACAAGGTATCGGTATACCGACGATCGAATCTCGGGCAAGTACCATACCGCTAGACAAAGGGAATTGTATACGGGATTGATTGAGTCCTTGACATCGTGGTTCATCCGATGAGATCATCGTGGAACATGTGGGAGCCAACATGGGTATCCAGATCCCGCTGTTGGTTATTGACCGGAGAACATCTCGGTCATGACTACATGTCTCCCGAACCCGTAGGGTCTACACACTTAAGGTTCGATGACGCTAGGGTTATAAAGGAAGTTTGTATGTGGTTACCGAATGTTGTTCGGAGTCCCGGATGAGATCCCGGACGTCACGAGGAGTTCCGGAATGGTCCGGAGGTAAAGATTTATATATAGGAAGTCCTGTTTCGGCCATCGGGACAAGTTTCGGGGTCATCGGTATTGTACCGGGACCACCGGAAGGGTCCCGGGGGCCCACCGGGTGGGGCCACCTGCCCCGGGGGGCCACATGGGCTGTAGGGGGTGCGCCTTGGCCTACATGGGCCAAGGGCACCAGCCCCTAGAGGCCCATGCGCCAAGATATAGGAAAAAGGGGAGAGTCCTAAAGGGGGAAGGCACCTCCGAGGTGCCTTGGGGAGGATGGACTCCTCCCCCCCTCTTAGCCGCACCCCTTCCTTGGAGGAAGGGGCAAGGCTGCGCCTCCCCCCTCTCCCCTGCCCCTATATATAGTGGAGGGGAGGGAGGGCATCCATACCTGAGCCCTTGGCGCCTCCCTCCCTCCCGTGACACCTCCTCCTCTCCCGTAGGTGCTTGGCGAAGCCCTGCAGGATTGCCACGCTCCTCCATCACCACCACGCCGTTGTGCTGCTGCTGGATGGAGTCTTCCTCAACCTCTCCCTCTCTCCTTGCTGGATCAAGGCGTGGGAGACATCGTCGAGCTGTACGTGTGTTGAACGCGGAGGTGCCGTCCGTTCGGCACTAGGATCATCGGTGATCTGAATCACGACGAGTACGACTCCATCAACCCCGTTCACTTGAACGCTTCCGCTTAGCGATCTACAAGGGTATGTAGATGCACTCTCCTTTCTACTCGTTGCTGGTCTCTCCATAGATAGATCTTGGTGATACGTAGGAAAATTTTGAATTTCTGCTACGTTCCCCAACAGTGGCATCATGAGCTAGGTCTATTGCGTAGATTCTTTGCACGAGTAGAACACAAAGTAGTTGTGGGCGTCGATATTGTTCAATATGCTTGCCGTTACTAGTCTTATCTTGATTCGGCGGCATCGTGGGATGAAGCGGCCCGGACCAACCTTACACGTACGCTTACGTGAGACCGGTTCCACCGACAAACATGCACTAGTTGCATAAGGTGGCTGGCGGGTGTCTGTCTCTCCCACTTTAGTCGGATCGGATTCGATGAAAAGGGTCCTTATGAAGGGTAAATAGCAATTGGCATATCACGTTGTGGTTCATGCGTAGGTAAGAAACGTTCTTGCTAGAAACCCATAGCAGCCACGTAAAACATGCAAACAACAATTAGAGGACGTCTAACTTGTTTTTGCAGGGTATGCTATGTGATGTGATATGGCCAAAAAGGATGTGATGAATGATATATGTGATGTATGAGATTGATCATGTTCTTGTAATAGGAATCACGACTTGCATGTCGATGAGTATGACAACCGGCAGGAGCCATAGGAGTTGTCTTTATTTATTTGTGACCTGCGTGTCAACTTAAACGTCATGTAATTACTTTACTTTATTGCTAACCGTTAGCCATAGTAGTAGAAGTAATAGTTGGCGAGGCAACTTCATGAAGACACGATGATGGAGATCATGATGATGGAGATCATGGTGTCATGCCGGTGACGATGATGATCATGGAGCCCCGAAGATGGAGATCAAAAGGAGCAAAGTGATGATGGCCATATCATGTCACTATTTGATTGCATGTGATGTTTATCATGTTTATACATCTTATTTGCTTAGAACGACGGTAGTAAATAAGATGATCCCTTACAACAATTTCAAGAAGTGTTCTCCCCTAACTGTGCACCGTTGCGACAGTTCGTGTTTCGAAGCACCACGTGATGATCGGGTGTTAGATTCTAACGTTCACATACAACGGGTGTAAGACAGATTTACACACGCGAAACACTTAGGGTTAACTTGACGAGCCTAGCATGTACAGACATGGCCTCGGAACACGGAGACCGAAAGGTCGAACATGAGTCGTATAGAAGATACGATCAACATGAAGATGTTCACCGATGATGACTAGTCCGTCTCACGTGATGATCGGACACGGCCTAGTTTGACTCGGATCATGTAATCACTTAGATGACTAGAGGGATGTCTATCTGAGTGGGAGTTCATAAGATGAACTTAATTATCCTGAACATAGTCAAAAGGTTTTTGCAAATTATGTCGTAGCTCACGCTATAGTTCTACTGTTTAGATATGTTCCTAGAGAAAAATTAGTTGAAAGTTGATAGTAGCAATTATGCGGACTAGGTCCGTAAACTGAGGATTGTCCTCATTGCTTCATAGAAGGCTTATGTCCTTAATGCACCGCTCAGTGTGCTGAACCTCGAACGTTGTCTGTGGTTGTTGCGAACATCTGACATACACGTTTTGATAACTACGTGATAGTTCAGTTAAACGGTTTAGAGTTGAGGCACCAAAGACGTTTTTGAAACATCGCGAAACATATGAGATGTTTTGAGGGCTGAAATTGGGATTTCAGGCTCGTGCCCATGTCAAGAGGTATAAGACCTCCGATGACTTTCTTAACCTGCAAACTAAGGAGAAAAGCTCAATTGTTGAGCTTGTGCTCAGATTGTCTGAGTACAACAATCATTTGAATCGAGTGGGAGTTGATCTTCCAGATAAGACAGTGATGGTTCTCCAAAGTCATTGCCACCAAGCTGTTAGAGCTTCGTGATGAACTATAACATATCAGGGATAGATATGATGATCCTTGAGGTATTCGCGATGTTTGACACCGCGAAAGTAGAAATCAAGAAGGAGCATCAATTGTTGATGGTTGGTGAAACCACTAGTTTCAAGAAGGGCAAGGGCAAGAAGGGATACTTCATGAAACGGCAAATCAGCTGCTGCTCTAGTGAAGAAACCCAAGGTAAAACCCAAACCCGAGACTAAGTGCTTCTGTAATAAGGGGAACAACCACTAGAGCAGAATTACCCTAGATACTTGGTAGATAAGAAGGCTGGCAAGGTCGATAGAAGTATATTGGATATACATTGTGTTAATGTGTACTTTGCTAGTACTCCTAGTAGCACCAGGGTATTAGATACCGGTTCGGTTGCTAAGTGTTAGTAACTCGAAACAAAAGGCTACGGAATAAACGGAGACTAGCTAAAGGTGAGCTGACGATATGTGTTGGAAGTTTTTCCAAGCTTGATATGATCAAGCATCGCACGCTCCCTCTACCAAAGAGATTGGTGTTAAACCTAAATAATTGTTATTTGGTGTTTGCGTTGAGCATAGACATGATTGGATTACGTCTATCGCAATACGGTTATTCATTTAAGGAGAATAATGGTTACTCTGTTTATTTGAATAATACCTTCAATGGTCTTACACCTAAAATGAATGGTTTATTAAATCTCGATCGTAGTGATACACATGTTCATGCCAAAAGATAGTAATGATAGTACCACCTACTTGTGGCACTGCCACGTAAGTCATATCGGTATAAAACGCATGAAGAAGCTCCATATTGATGGATCTTTGGGCTCACTCGTTTTTGAAAAGTTTGAGACATGCGAACCATGTCTATTGGTGTATATGCATGAAGAAACTCCATGCAAATGGACCGTTTTGACTCACTTGATTTTGAATCACTTGGGACATGCAAATCATACCACATGGGCAAGATGACTGAAAAGCCTCGTTTTCAGTAAGATGGAACAAGATAGCAACTTGTTGGAAGTAACACATTTTGATGTGTGCAGTCCAATGAGTGCTGAGGCATGCAGTGAATATCGTTATGTTCTTACTTCACAGATGATTCGAGTAGATGTTGAGTATATTTACTTGATGAATCACGAGTCTGAATTATTGAAAGGTTCAAGTAATTTCAGTGTGAAGTTGAAAGATCGTCGTGACAAGAGGATAAAAGATCTATGATATGATCATAGAGATGAATATCTGAATCACGAGTTTGGCACAGAATTAAGACATTGTGGAAATTGTTTCACAACTGATACAGCCTGGAACACCATAGTGTGATGGTGTGTCCAAACGTCATAGTTGCACCCTATTGGATATGGTGCATACCATGATGTCTCTTATCGAGTTACCACTATCGTTCATGGGTTAGGCATTAGAGACAACCACATTCACTTTAAATAGGGCACCACATAATTTCGTTGAGACGACACCGTATGAACTATGGTTTGGAGAAACCTAAGTTGCCGTTTCTTGAAAGTTTGGGGCTGCGACGCTTATGTGAAAAGGTTTCAGGTTGATAAGCTCGAACCCAAAGCAGATAAAATGCATCTTCATAGGACACCCAAAAACAGTTGGGTATACCTCCTAATTCAGATCCGAAAGCAATAGGGATTGTTTCTTGAATCGGGTCCTTTTTCGAGGAAAGGTTTCTCTCGAAAAGTTGAGTGGGAGGATGGTGGAGACTTGATGAGGTTATTGAACCGTCACTTCAACAAGTGTGTAGCAGGGCACAGGAAGTTGTTCCTGTGGCACGTACACCAACTGAAGTGGAAGCTTATGATAGTGATCATGAAACTTCGGATCGAGTCACTACCAAACCTCGTGGGATGACAAGGATGCGTACTACTTCAGAGTGGTACGTAATCCTGTCTTGGAAGTCATGTTGCTAGACAACAATGAACCTACGAGCTATGGAGAAGCGATGGTGGGCCCGGATTCCGATAAATGGCTCAAGGCCATAAAACCCGAGAGAGGATCCATGTATGAAAACAAAGTGTAGACTTTGGAAGAACTACTTGATGGTCGTAAGGCTGTTAGGTACATATGGATTTTGAAAGGAAGACAGACAATGATGGTAAGTGTCACCATTGAGAAAGCTCGACTTGTCGTTAAGATGTTTTTCGACAAGTTCAAGGAGTTGACTACGATGAGACTTTCTCACTCGTAGCGATGCTAAGAGTCTGTTGGAATTATATTAGCAATTACTGCATTATTTATGAAATCTTGCAGATAGGATGTCAAAACATTGTTTCCTCGACGATTCTTGAGGAAAGGTTGTATGTGATACAACCGGAAGGTTTTGTCTATCCTGAAATATGCTAATAAGTATGCAAAGCTCCAGCAATCCTTCTGAGGACTGGAGTGAGCATCTCGGAGTTGGAATGTATGCTTTGATGATGATCAAAGATTTTGGGTGTATACAAAGTTTATGAGAAACTTGTATTTCCAAAGAAGTGAGTGGGAGCACTATAGAATTTCTGATGAGTATATGTTGTTGACATATTAATGATCAGAAATGACGTAGAATTTCTGGAAAGCATATAGGGTTATTTGGAAAGTGTTTTCAATGGAAAACCTGGATTAAGCTACTTGAACATTGAGCATCAAGATCTATAAGGATAGATCAAAACGCTTAATAGTACTTTCAAATGAGCACATGCCTTGACGTGATCTTGAAGGTGTTCAAGATGGATCAGTCAAAGAAGGAGTTCTTGCCTGAGTTGTAAGGTATGAAGTTAAGACTTAAAGCTCGACCATGGCAGAATAGAGAGAAAGGAACGAAGGTCGTCCCCTATGCTTAAGACATAGGCTCTACAGTATGCTATGCTGTGTACCGCACCTGAAGTGTGCTTTACCATGAGTCAGTCAAGGGGTACAAGAGTGATCCAAGAATGGATCACAGGACAGCGGTCAAAGTTATCCTTAGTAACTAGTGGACTAAGGAATTTTCTCAATTATGGAGGTGGTAAAAGAGTTCGTCGTAAAGGGTTACGTCGATGCAAGCTTAACACCTATCCGGATAGCTCTGAGTAGAGATACCGGATACGTATAATGGAGCAACAATTTAGAATAGCTCCAAGTAGAACAGTTATTTGGAATAGCTCCAAATAGAACGTGGTAGCTGCATCTAGGAGATGACATAGAGATTTGTAAAGCACACACGGATCTGAAAGGTTCAGACCCGTTGACTATAACCTCTCTCACAAGCATAACATGATCAAACCCAGAACTCATCGAGTGTTAATCACATGGTAAATGTGAACTAGATTATTGACTCTAGTAAACTCTTTGGGTGTTAGTCACATGGGGATGTGACCTTGAGTGTTAATCACATATCGATGTGAACTAGATTATTGACTCTAGTGCAAGTGGGAGACTGTTGGAAATATGCCCTAGAGGCAATAATAAATTGATTATTATTATATTTCCTTGTTCATGATAATCGTTTATTATCCATGCTAGAATTGTATTGATAGGAAACTCAGATACATGTGTGGATACATAGACAACACCATGTCCCTAGTAAGCCTCTAGTTGACTAGCTCGTTAATCAATAGATGGTTACGGTTTCCTGACCATGGACATTGGATGTCGTTGATAACGGGATCACATCATTAGGAGAATGATGTGATGGACAAGACCCAATCCTAAGCCTAGCACAAGATCATGTAGTTCGTATGCTAAAGCTTTTCTAATGTCAAGTATCATTTCCTTAGACCATGAGATTGTGCAACTCCCGGATACCGTAGGAGTGCTTTGGGTGTGCCAAACGTCACAACGTAACTGGGTGGCTATAAAGGTACACTACGGGTATCTCTGAAAGTGTCTGTTGGGTTGGCACGAATCGAGATTGGGATTTTGTCACTCCGTGTAAACGGAGAGGTATCTCTGGGCCCACTCGGTAGGACATCATCATAATGTGCACAATGTGACCAAGGGGTTGATCACGGGATGATGTGTTACGGAACGAGTAAAGAGACTTGCCGGTAACGAGATTGAACAAGGTATCGGTATACCGACGATCGAATCTCGGGCAAGTACCATACCGCTAGACAAAGGGAATTGTATACGGGATTGATTGAGTCCTTGACATCGTGGTTCATCCGATGAGATCATCGTGGAACATGTGGGAGCCAACATGGGTATCCAGATCCCGCTGTTGGTTATTGACCGGAGAACATCTCGGTCATGACTACATGTCTCCCGAACCCGTAGGGTCTACACACTTAAGGTTCGATGACGCTAGGGTTATAAAGGAAGTTTGTATGTGGTTACCGAATGTTGTTCGGAGTCCCGGATGAGATCCCGGACGTCACGAGGAGTTCCGGAATGGTCCGGAGGTAAAGATTTATATATAGGAAGTCCTGTTTCGGCCATCGGGACAAGTTTCGGGGTCATCGGTATTGTACCGGGACCACCGGAAGGGTCCCGGGGGCCCACCGGGTGGGGCCACCTGCCCCGGGGGGCCACATGGGCTGTAGGGGGTGCGCCTTGGCCTACATGGGCCAAGGGCACCAGCCCCTAGAGGCCCATGCGCCAAGATATAGGAAAAAGGGGAGAGTCCTAAAGGGGAAGGCACCTCCGAGGTGCCTTGGGGAGGATGGACTCCTCCCCCCTCTTAGCCGCACCCCTTCCTTGGAGGAAGGGGCAAGGCTGCGCCTCCCCCCTCTCCCCTGCCCCTATATATAGTGGAGGGGAGGGAGGGCATCCATACCTGAGCCCTTGGCGCCTCCCTCCCTCCCGTGACACCTCCTCCTCTCCCGTAGGTGCTTGGCGAAGCCCTGCAGGATTGCCACGCTCCTCCATCACCACCACGCCGTTGTGCTGCTGCTGGATGGAGTCTTCCTCAACCTCTCCCTCTCTCCTTGCTGGATCAAGGCGTGGGAGACATCGTCGAGCTGTACGTGTGTTGAACGCGGAGGTGCCGTCCGTTCGGCACTAGGATCATCGGTGATCTGAATCACGACGAGTACGACTCCATCAACCCCGTTCACTTGAACGCTTCCGCTTAGCGATCTACAAGGGTATGTAGATGCACTCTCCTTTCTACTCGTTGCTGGTCTCTCCATAGATAGATCTTGGTGATACGTAGGAAAATTTTTGAATTTCTGCTACGTTACCCAACATCCATTTCACGTGATGATCGGTTATGGTTTAGTTGATATGGATCGCGTGATCACTTAGAGGATTAGAGGGATGTCTATCTAAGTGGGAGTTCTTAAGTAATATGATTAATTGAACTTAAATTTATCATGAACTTAGTCCTGGTAGTATTAGCATATCTATGTTGTAGATCAATAGCTCGCGTTTAGCTTCCTTGTTTTATTTTTGATATGTTCCTAGAGAAAACTAAGTTGAAAGATGTTAGTAGCAATGATGTGGATTGGATCCGTGATCTGAGGTTTATCCTCATTGCTGCACAGAAGAATTATGTCCTTGATGCACCGCTAGGTGACAAACCTATTGCAGGAGCTGATGCAGATGTTATGAACGTTTGGCTAGCTCAATATGATGACTACTTGATAGTTTAGTGCACCATGCTTAAATGGCTTAGAATCGGGACTTCGAAGATGTTTTGAACGTCATGGACCATATGAGATGTTCCAGGATTTAAAGTTAATATTTCAAGCAAATACCCGAGTTGAGAGATATGAAGTCTCCAACAAGTTCTATAGCTAAAAGATGGAGAATAGCTCAAGCAGTGAGCATGTGCTCAGATTGTCTGGGTACTACAATCGCTTGAATCAAGGGATAATGGAAACGATCCCCAAGCTCTTCGTGATGCTGAAATCGACAAAGGTAGAAATTAAGAAAAGCATCAAGTGTTGATGGTAAACAAAACCACTAGTTTCAAGTAAAGAGACAAAGGGAAGAAAGGGGAACTTCAAGAAGAACGGCAAGCAAGTTGCTGCTCAAGTGAAAAAACCCAAGTTAGACCTAATCCTGAAACTGAGTGCTTCTACTGCAAAGGAACTGGTCACTGGAAGTGGAACTACCCGAGTAATTGGCGGATAAGAAGGATGGCAAAGTGAACATAGGTATTTTGATATACATGTTATTGATGTGTACTTTACTAGTGTTTATAGCAACCCCTCGGTATTTGATACTAGTTCAGTTGCTAAGAGTAGTAACTCGAAACGGGAGTTGCAGAATGAACAGAGACTAGTTAAGGGTGAAGTGACGATGTGTGTTGGAAATGGTTCCAAGATTGATATGATCATCATCGCACACTCCCTATACTTTTGGGATTAGTGTTAAACCTAAAATAAATGTTATTTAGTGTTTGTGTTGAGCATGAATATGATTGGATCATGTTTATTGCAATACGGTTATTCATGTAAGTTAGCGAATAATTGTTGTTCTGTTTACATGAATAAAACCTTCTATGGTCATACACCCAATAAAAATGGTTTGTTGGATCTCGATCGTGGTGATACACATTTTCATAATATTGAAGCCAAAAGATGCAAAGTTAATAATGATAGTGCAACTTATTTGTGGCACTGCCGTTTAGGTCATATTGGTGTAAAACGCATGAAGAAAATCCATGCTGATGGGCTTTTGGAATCACTTGATTATGAATCAGTTGATGCTTGCGAACCATGCCTCATAGGCAAGATGACTAAGACTCCGTTCTCCAGAACAATAGAGCAAGCAACAGATTTGTTGGAAATCATACATACTGATCTATGTGGTCAGATGAATATTGAGGCTCGCGGCAGGTATCATTATTTTCTGATCTTCATAGATGATTTGAGCAGATGTGAGTATATCTACTTGATGAAACACAAGTCTGAAACATTTGAAAAGTTCAAAGAATTTCAGAGTGAAGTGGAGAATCATCGTAACAAAATAAACGTTTCTACGATATGATTGCAGAAGTAAAATATTTGAGTTACAAGTTTGGCCTTCAGTTAAAACAATGTGAAATAGTTTCACTACTCACGCCACCTGGAACCCCATAGTGTAATGGTGTGTCCGAACGTCGTAATCGTACTTTATTAGATATGGTGCGATCTATGATGTCTCTTACCGATTTACCACTATCGTTTTGGAGTTATGCATTAGAGACAGCTACATTCACGTTAAATAGGGCACCATCAAAATCCGTTGAGACGACACCGTATGAACTATGGTTTGGCAAGAAACCTAAGCTGTCGTTTCTTAAAGTTTGAGGTTGCAATGCTTATGTGAAAAAGTTTCAACCTGATAAGCTCAAACCCAAATCGGAGAAGTGCGTCTTCATAGGACACCCAAAAGAAAATGTTGGGTACACCTTCTATCACAGATCCGAAGGCAAGTTACTCATTGCTAAGAATGGATCCTTTCTAGAGAAGGAGTTTCTCTCAAAAGAAGTGAGTGGGAGGAAAGTAGAACTTGATGAGGTAACTGTACCTGCTCCCTTATTGGAAAGTAGTTCATCACAGAAATCTGTTCCTGTGACTACTGCACCAATTAGTGAGGAAGCTAATGATGATGATCATGTAACTTCAGATCGAGTTACTACCGAACCTCGTAGGTAAACCAAAGTGAGATCTGCACCAGTGTGGTATGGTAATCTTGTTCTGGAGGTCATGTTAATTGACCATGATGAACCTACAAACTATGAGGAAGCGATGATGAGCCCAGATTCCGCGAAATGGCTTGAGGCCATGAAATCTGAGATGAGATCCATGTATGAGAACAAAGTATGGACTTTGATTGACTTGCCCAATGATCGGCGACCCATTGAGATTAAATGGATCTTCAAGAGGAAGACGGACACTGATAGTAGTGTTACTATCTACAAAGCTAGAATTGTCGCAAAAGGTTTTCGACAAGTTCAAGGTATTGACTACGATGAGAGTTTCTCACTCGTATCTATGCTTAAGTCTGTCTGAATCATGTTAGCAATTGCCGCATTTTATGAAATCTGGCAAATGGATAAACAAAACTACATTCCTTAATGGATTTATTAAAGAAGAGTTGTATATGATGCAACCATAAGGTTTTTTCAATCCTAAAGGTGCTAACAAAATATGCAAGCTCCAGCGATCCATCTATGGACTGGTGCAAGCATCTCGGAGTTGGAATATACGCTTTGATAAGTTGATCAAAGCATATAGTTTTATACAGACTTGCGGTGAAGCCTGTATTTACAAGTAAGTGAGTGGGAGCACTACAACATTTCTGATAAGTATATGTGAATGACATATTGTTGATCGAAGATAATGTAGAATTATTCTACAAAGCATAAAGGAGTGTTTGAAAGGAGTTTTTCAAAGAAAGACCTCGGTGAAGCTGCTTACATATTGAGCATCAAGATCTATAGAGATAGATCAAGACGCTTGATAAGTTTTTCAATGAGTACATACCTTGATAAGATTTTGAAGTAGTTCAACAGCCAAAGAAAGAGTTCTTGCCTGTGTTACAAGGTGTGAAACTGAGTAAGACTCAAAGCCCAACCACGGCAGAAGATAGAAAGAGAATGAAAGTCATTCCCTATGCCTTGGCCATAGATTCTATAAAGCATGCCATGCTGTGTACCAGATCTATTGTATACCCTACACTATGTTTAGCAAGGGAGTACAATAGTGAGCTAGGAGTAGATCACTGGACATCGGTCAAAATTATCCTTAGTGGAATAAGGATATGTTTCTCGATTATGGAGGTGACAAAAGGTTCATCGTAAAGGGTTACGTCGATGCAAATTTTGACACTAATCCAGATGACTCTAAGTCTCAATCTGGATACATTTTGAAAGTGGGAGCAATTAGCTAGAGTAGCTCCGTGCAGAGCATTGTTGACATAGAAATTTGCAAAATACATACGGATCTGAATGCGGCAGACCCGTAGACTAAACTTCTCTCATAAGCAAAACATGATCACACCTTAGTACTCTTTGGGTGTTAATCACATAGCGATGTGAACTAGATTGTTGACTCTAGTAAACCCTTTGGGTGTTGGTCACATGACGATGTGAACTATGGGTGTTAATCACATGGTGATGTGAACTATTGGTGTTAAATCACATGGAGATGTGAACTAGATTATTGACTCTAGTGCAAGTGGGAGACTGAAGGAAATATGCCCTAGAGGCAATAATAAAGTTATTATTTATTTCCCTATATCATGATAAATGTTTATTATTCATGCTAGAATTGTATTAACCGGAAACATGATACATGTGTGAATACATAGACAAACAAAGTGTCACTAGTATGCCTCTACTTGACTAGCTCGTTGATCAAAGATGGTTATGTTTCCTAGCCATAGACAAAGAGTTGTCATTTGATTAACAGGATCAAATCATTAGGAGAATGATGTGATTGACTTGACCCATTCCGTTAGCTTAGCACTTTATCGTTTAGTTTGTTGCTATTGCTTTCTTCATGACTTATACATGTTCCTATGACTATGAGATTATGCAACTCCCGTTTACCGGACGAACACTTTGTGTGCTACCAAACATCACAACGTAACTGGGTGATTATAAAGGTGCTCTATAGGTGTCTCCGAAGGTACTTGTTGGGTTGGCGTATTTCGAGATTAGGATTTGTCACTCCGATTGTCGGAGAGGTATCTCTGGGCCCACTCGGTAATGCACATCACTATAAGCCTTGCAAGCATTGCAACTAATGAGTTAGTTGCGGGATGATGTATTACGAAACGACTAAAGAGACTTGCTGGTAACGATATTGAACTAGGTATTGAGATACCGATGATCGAATCTCGGGCAAGTAACATACCGATGAGAAAGGGAACAACGTATGTTGTTATGCGGTCTGACCAATAAAGATCTTCGTAGAATATGTAGGAGCCAATATGGGCATCCAGGTCCCGCTATTGGTTATTGACCAGAGAGGTGTCTCGGTCATGTCTACATAGTTCTCAAACCCGTAGGGTCCACACGCTTAACGTTCGTTGACGATATAGTACTATATGAGTTATGTATGTTGGTAACCGAATGTTGTTCAGAGTCCGGGATGAGATCACGGACATGGCGAGTAACTCCGGAATGGTCCAGAGATAAAGTTTGATATATGGGATAATAGTGTTTGGTCACCGGAAGGGTTCCGGAATTCACCGGAAGGGGTTTCGGATGTTTCCCGAAATGTTTGGGTGCGAGAACACTTTATTTGGGCCAAAGGGGATAGCCCACAAGGTTTTTGGAAAGCGCAAAAGGAAGTTTTGCGTAGTCCATGGGCCAGACGCCAGGGTCCCTGGCGTCTGGGGCCAGATGCCAGGAACCCTGGCGTCTGGGGCCAGATGCCAGGAACCCTGGCGTCTGGCCCTGGAGTCCGAGAAGGACTCTTGCCTTTCGGGTGAAACCGACTTTGTGGAGGCTTTTACTCCAAGTTTCGACCCCAAGGCTCAACATATAAATAGAGGGGTAGGGCTTGCACCCAAGACACATCAAGCTACAAGAGCTTCGTGATGCCCCAAGTATTTGGCGGATAAGAAGGAGGGCAAAGTGAAAGGTATATTCTATTGGGGAACGTAGTAATTTCAAAAAAATTCCTACACACACGCAGGATCATGGTGATGCATAGCAACGAGAGGGGATACATCCCTTAGCAATACCTTGATGATCGGGTGCGAAGAGCTCAAGAATCTTCTTATACATCCCTTGCGTATTATAGTTCATCACGAAGCTCTTGTAGCTTGGTGGCAGTGATTGAAGAACTCTATCAATGACACTATCATCAGGAAGATTAACTCCCAGTTGAGTCAAGTGGTCGTGGTACCCAGACATTCTGAGTATATGTTCACTGACAGAACTATTCTCTCCATCTTGTAGCTATAGAACTTATAGGAGACTTCATATCTCTTATCCGGGCATTTGCTTGAAATATTAACTTCAACTCCTGGAACATCTCATATGCTCCATGACGTTCAAAACATCGTTGAAGTCCTGGTTCTAAGCCGTAAAGCATGGCACACTTAACTATCGAGTAGTCATCAGCTTTGCTCTGCCAGGTGTTCATAACATCTGGCGTTGCTCCTGTAGTGGGTTTGTCACCTAGCGGTGCTTCTAGGACATAATTCTTCTGTGCAGCAATGAGGATAATCCTCAAGTTACGGGACCAGTTCGTGTAGTTGCTACCATCATCTTTCAACTTAGCTTTCTCTAGGAACGCATTAAAATTCAACGGAACAACAGCACGCGCCATCTATCTACAACAACATAGACATGCAAAATACTATCAGGTACTAAGTTCATGATAAATTGAAGTTCAATTAATCAAATTACTTAAGAACTCCCACTTAGATAGACATATTTCTAATCATCTAAGTGATCACATGATCCATATCAACTAAACCATGTCCGATCATCACGTGAGATGGAGTAGTTTTCAATGGTGAACATCACTATGTTGATCATATCTACTATATGATTGACGCTCGACCATTCGATATCTAGTGTTCCGAGGCCATATCTGCATATGCTAGGCTCGTCAAGTTTAACCCAAGTATTCTGTGTGTGCAAAACTGGCTTGCACCCGTTGTATGTGAACGTACAACTTATCACACCCGATCATCACGTGGTGTCTCAGCACGATGAACTGTAGCAACGATGCATACTCAGGGAGAACACTTATACCTTGAAATTCAGTGAGAGATCATCTTATAATTCTGCCACCGAACTAAGCAAAATAAGATGCACAAAGGATAAACATCACATGCAATCAATATAAGTGATATGATATGGCCATCATCATCTTGTGCCTTTGATCTCCATATCCAAAGCACCGTCATGATCACCGGCTTGACACCTTCATCTCCATCGAAGCATCGTTGTCGTCTCGCCAACTATTGCTTCTACGACTATCGCTACCGCTTAGTGATAAAGTAAAGCAATTACATGGCGATTGCATTTCATACAATAAAGCGAGAACCATATGGCTCCTGCCAGTTGCCGATAACTATGTTACAAAACATGATCATCTCATACAATAAAATTTAGCATCATGTCTTGACCATATCACATCACAACATGCCCTGCAAAAACAAGTTAGACGTCATCTACTTTGTTGTTGCAAGTTTTACATGGCTGCTACGGGCTGAGCAAGAACCATTCTTACCTACGCATCAAAAACCACAACGCGGTATAGTGATTGCTTTTTGATCTTCAGAAAGAACCATGTTCATTGAATCTGATTCAACTAAAGCTAGAGAAGCAAACACCCACTAGCCACATGTGTGTGAAGCACGCCGGTAGAACCAGTCTCGCGTAAGCGTACGCGTAATGTCGGTCTGGGCCGCTTCATCCAACAATGCCGCTGAATCAAGAATCAACTAGTGACGGCAAGCAATATGTATATACCCACGCCCACAACTCCTTTGTGTTCTACTCATGCATATAACATCTACGCATAAACCTGGCTCGGATGCCACTGTTGGGGAACGTAGTAATTTCAAAAAAAAAACTACGCACACGCACGAACATGGTGATGCATAGCAACGAGAGGGTAGAGTATCGTCTACTATCCTCATAGACCGTAAGCGGAAGCGTTATGACAATGCGGTTGATGTAGTCATACGTCTTCACGATCGACCGATCTAGTACCGAAGATACGGCACCTCCGCGATCTGCACACGTTCAGCTCGGTGACGTCCCGCGAACTCATGATCTAGTAGAGCTTCGAGGGAGAGTTTTGTCAGCACGACGGCGTGATGACGATGATGATGTTGCTACCGGAACAGGGCTTCACCTAAGCACCGCTACGATATTACCGAGGTGGATTATGGTGGAGGGGGCACCACACACGGCTAAAAGATCAATGGTCAACTTGTGTGTCTATGGGGTGCCCCCTCACCCGTATATAAAGGAGTGGATGAGGGGAGGTGCCGGCCCTCTCTATGGCGCACCCTAGGGTAGTCCTACTCCCACCGGGAGTAGGATTCCCCCCTTCCATGTAGTAAGAGTAGGAGAGAAGGAAGGGGAGGGGAGGAGAAAGGAAAGGGGGGCCGGCCCCCTCCCAATTCAGATTGGGCTAGGGGGGTGCACCTCCCACCTTTTCCTTCCCTCTCCTCTTTTCCACTAAGGCCCACTAAGGCCCAATAAGGCCTGTATACTCCCCGGGGGGTTCCGCTAACCTCCGAGTACTCCGGAAAATGCCCGAACTCATCCGGAACCATTCCGATGTCCAAACATAGGCTTCCAATATTTCTATCTTTATGTCTCGACCATTTCGAGACTCCTCGTCATATCCGTGATCAAATCTGGGACTCCGAACTACCTTCGGTACATCAAAACACATTAACTCATAATATCGATCGTCACCGAATGTTAAGCATGCGGACCCTATGGGTTTGAGAACTATGTAGACATGACCGAGACATGTCTCCAGTCAATAACCAATAGCGGAACCTGGATGCTCATATTGGTTCCTACATATTCAACGAAGATCTTTATCGGTCAAACCGCATAACGATATACGTTGTTCCCTTTGTCATCGGTATGTTACTTGCCCGAGATTCGATCGTCGGTATCTCAATAACTACTTCAAACTTGTTACCGGCAAGTCCCTTTACTCGTTCCGTAATGCTACATCCTGTAACTAATTCATTAGCTACATTGCTTGCAAGGCTTATAGTGATGTACATTACCGAGAGGGCCCAGAGATACCTCTCCGACAATCGAAGTGACAAATCCTAATCTTGATCCATGCCAACTCAACAAACACCATCGGAGACACCTGTAGAGCACCTTTATAATCACCCAGTTACGTTGTGACGTTTGGTAGCACACAAAGTGTTCCTCCGGTACTCAGGAGTTGCATGATCTCATAGTCATAGGAACATGTATAGTTATGGAGAAAGCAATAGCAACATGCTAAACAATCATCATGCTGTGCTAACGGATGGGTCAAGTCAATCACATCATTCTCTAATGATGTGATCCCGTTAATCAAATGACAAGTCATGTCTATGGTTAGGAAACATAACCATCGTTGATTCAATGAGCTAGTCAAGTAGAGGCAAACTAGTGACACTCTGTTTGTCTATGTATTCACACATGTACTAAGTTTCTGGTTAATACAATTCTAGCATGAATAATAAACATTTAACATGATATAAGGAAATGTAAATAACAACTTTATTATTGCCTCTAGGGCATATTTCCTTCAGTCTCCCACTTGCACTAGAGTCAATAATCTAGATTACATTGTAATGATTCTAACACCCATGGAGTCTTGGTGCTGATCATGTTTTGCTCGTGAGAGAGGCTTAGTAAACGTGTCTGCAACATTCATATCCGTATGTTATCTTGCAAATCTCTATGTCTCCCTCCTTGACTTGATCGCGGATGGAATTGAAGCGTCTCTTGATGTGCTTGGTTCTCTTGTGAAATCCGGATTCCTTTGCCAAGGCAATTGCACCAGTATTGTCACAAGAGATTTTGATTGGACCCGATGCACTAGGTATGACACCTAGATCGGATATGAACTCCTTCATCCAGACTCCTTCATTTGCTGCTTCCTAAGCAGCTATCTATTCCGCTTCACACGTAGATCCCGCCATGATGCTCTACTTGGAACTGCACCAACTGACAGCTCCACAATTTAATAAAAACATGTATCCGGTTTGTGACTTAGTGTCATCTGGATCAGTGTCAAAGCTTGCATCGACGTAACCATTTACGACGAGCTCTTTGTCACCTCCATATACGAGAAACATATACTTAGTCCTTTTCAGGTATTTCACGATATTATTGACCGCTGTCCAGTGATCCACTCCTGGATTACTTTGGTACCTCCCTGCTAAACTGATAGCAAGGCATACATCAGGTCTGGTACATAGCATTGCATCCATGATAGAGCCTATGGCTAAAGCATAGGGAACACCTTTCATTTTCTCTCTATCTTCTACAGTGGTCGGGCATTGAGTCTGACTCAACTTCACACCTTGTAATACATGCAAGAACCCTTTCTTTGCCTGTTCCATTTTGAACTTCTTCAAAACTTTATCAAGGTATGTGCTTTGTGAAAGTCCAATTAAGCGTCTTGATCTATCTCTATAGATCTTGATGCCCAATATATAAGCAGTTTCACCGAGGTCTTTCATTGAAAAATTCTTATTCAAGTATCCTTTATGCTATTCAGAAATTCAGTATTATTTCCGATCAAAAATATGTCCTCTACATATAATATCAGAAATGCTACAGAGCTCCCACTTACTTTCTTGTAAATACAGGCTTCTCCAAAAGTCTGTATAAAACCATATGCTTTGATCACACTATCAAAGCGTATATTCCAACTCCGAGAGGCTTGCACCAGTCTATAAATGGATTGCTGGAGCTTGCACACTTTGTTAGCACCTGTTGGATCGACAAAACCTTCTGGTTGCATCATATACAACTCCTCTTTAAGATATCCATTAAGGAATGCAGTTTTGACATCCATTTGCCAAATTTTATAATCATAAAATGCGGCAATTGCTAACATGATTCGGACGGACATAAGCATCGCTACGGGTGAGAAGGTCTCATCGTAATCAACTCCTTGAACTTGTCGAAAACCTTTTGCAACAAGTCGAGCTTTGTAGATAGTAATATTACCGTCAGCGTCAGTCTTCTTCTTGAAGATCCATTTATTGTCTATGGCCTGCCGATCATCGGACAAGTCAACCAAAGTCCATATTTTGTTCTCGTACATGGATCCTATCTCAATTTCATGGCCTCAAGCCATTTTGCGGAATCTGGGCTCATCATCGCTTCCTCATAGTTCATAGGTTCGTCATGGTCAAGTAACATGACTTCTAGAATAGGGTTACCGTACCACTCTGGTGCGGATCTTACTCTGGTTGACCTACGAGGTTCGGTAGTAACTTGATCAGAAGTTTCATGATCATCATCATTAGCTTCCTCACTTACTGGTGTAGGAATCACTGGAACTGATTTCAGTGATGAACTACTTTCCAATAGGGGAGAAGGTACAATTACCTCGTCAAGTTCTACTTTCCTCCCACTCACTTCTTTAGAGAGAAACTCCTTCTCTAGAGAGGATCCATTTTTAGCAACGAATATCTTGCCTTCGGATATGTGATATAAGGTGTACTTGACAGTCTCCTTTGGGTATCCTATGAAGACACATTTCTCCGATTTGGGTTCGAGCTTATCACGTTGAAGCTTCTTCACATAAGCATCGCAGCCCCAAACTTTAAGAAACGACAACTTGGGTTTCTTGCCAAACCACAGTTCATAAGGTGTCATCTCAACGGATTTAGATGGTGCCGTATTTAATGTGAATGTAGTCGTATCTAAAGCATAACCCCAAAACGATAGTGGTAAATCAGTGAGAGACATCATAGATCGCACCATATCTAATAAAGTGCGGTTACGACATTCGGGCACACCATTATGTTGTGGTGTTCCAGGTGGCGTGAGTTGCGAAACTATTCCGCATTGTTTCAAATAAAGACCAAACTCATAACTCAAATATTCTCCTCCATGATCAGATCGTAGAAACTTTATTTTCTTGTTACGATGATTTTCCACTTCACTCTGAAATTCTTTGAACTTTTCAAATGTTTCATACTTATGCTTCCTTAAGTAGATATACCCATATCTGCTCAAATCATCTGTGAAGGTGAGAAAATAAAGATATCCCCTGCGAGCTTCAATGTTCTTTGGACCACATACATCAGTATGTATGATTTCCAATAACTCTATTGCTCGCTCCATTGTTGCAGAGAACAGAGTTTTAGTCATCTTGCCCATGTGGCATGGTTCGCAAGTACCAAGTGATTCATAATCAAGTGATTCCAGAAGTCCATCAGAATGGAGTTTCTTCATGCGCTTTACACCAATATGACATAAACGGTAGTGCCACAAATAAGTTGCGCTATCATTATCAACTCTGCATTTTTGGCTTCAATACTATGAACATGTGTATCACTACTATCAAGATTTAGTAAAAATAGACTACTCATCCAGGGTGCATGACCATAAAAGATATTACTCATATAAATAGGACAACCATTATTCTCTGATTTAAATGAATAACTGTCTCGCATCAAACAAGATCTAGATATAATGTTCATGCTCAATGCTGGCACTAAATAACAATTATTTAGGTCTAAAACTAATCCTGAAGGTAGATGTAGAGGTAGCGTGCCGACGGCGATCACATCTACTTTGAAACCATTTCCCACGCGCATCATCACATCGTACTTAGCCCATCTTTGCTTAATCTGTAGCCCCTGTTTCGAGTTGCAAATGTTCGCAACTAAACCAGAATCAAATACCCATGCACTACTGAGAGCATTAGTAAGGTACACATCAATAACATGTATATCAAATATACCTTTCACTTTGCCATCCTTCTTCTCTGCCAAATACTTGGGGCAGTTCCGCTTCTAGTGACCAGTTCCTTTGCAGTAGAAGCACTCAGTTTCAGGCTTAGATCCAGATTTGGGTTTCTTCACTTGAGCAGCAACTGGCTTGCTCTTCTTCTTGAAGTTCCCCTTCTTCCCTTTACCCTTTTTCTTGAAACTGGTGGTCTTGTTGACCATCAACACTTGATGCTCCTTCTTGATTTCCACCTCCGCGGCCTTTAGCATTGCGAAGAGCTCAGGAATCATATTATCCATCCCTTGCATATTATAGTTAATCACGAAGCTCTTGTAGCTTGGTGGCAGTGATTGAAGAACTCTATCAATAACACTATCATCAGGAAGATTAACTCCCAGTTGAGTCAAGTGCTTGTGGTACCCAGACATTCTGAGTATATGTTCATTGATAGAATTATTCTCCTCCATCTTGCAGCTGTAGAACTTATCGGAGACTTCATATATCTCAATCCGGGCATTTGCTTGAAATATTAACTTCAACTCCTGGAACATCTCATATGCTCCATGACATTCAAAACGTCGTTGAAGTTCCGGTTCTAAGCCATAAAGCATGGCGCACTAAACTATCGAGTACTCATCACCTTTGCTCTGCCAGGTGTTCACAACATCTGGCGTTGCTCCTGCAACGGGTTTGTCACCTAGCGGTGCTTCTAGGACGTAATTCTTCTGTGCAGCAATGAGGATAATCCTCAAGTTACGGACCCAGTCCGTGTAGTTGCTACCATAATCTTTCAACTTAGCTTTCTCTAGGAATGCATTAAAATTCAATGGAACAACAACACGGGCCATCTTTCTACAACAACATAGACATGCAAAATACAATCAGGTACTAAGTTCATCATAAATTAAAGTTCAAGTAATCAAATTACTTAAGAACCCCCACTTAAATAGACATCTCTCTAATCATCTAAGTGATCACGTGATCCATATCAACTAAACCATGTCTGATCATCACGTGAGATGGAGTAGTTTTCAATGGTGAACATCACTATGTTGATCATATCTACTATATGATTCACGCTCGACCTTTCGGTCTCAGTGTTCTGAGGCCATATCTGCATATGCTAGGCTCGTCAAGTTTAACCCAAGTATTCTGCGTGTGCAAAACTGGCTTGCACCCGTTGTATGTGAACGTAGAGCTTATCACACCCGGTCATCACGTGGTGTCTCGGCACGACGAACTGTAGCAACGGTGCATACTCAGGGAGAACACTCATACCTTGAAATTTAGTGAGAGATCATCTTATAATGCTACCGTCAAACTAACCAAAATAAGATGCATAAAGATAAACATCACATGCAATCAATATAAGTGATATGATATGGCCATCATCATCTTGTGCCTTTGATCTCCATCTCCAAAGCACCATCATGATCACCATCGTCACCGGCTTGACACCTTGATCTCCATCGAAGCATCATTGTCATCTCGCCAACTATTGCCTCTACGACTATCGCTACCGTTTAGTGATAAAGTAAAACAATTGCATGGTGATTGCATTTCAAACAATAAAGCGACAACCATATGGCTCCTGCCAGTTGCCGATAACTGTGTTACAATACATGATCATCTCATACAATAAAATTTAGCATCATGTCTTGACCATATCACATCACAACATGCCCTGCAAAAACAAGTTAGATGTCCTCTACTTTGTTGTTGCAAGTTTTACGTGGCTGCTACGGGCTGAGCAAGAACAGTTCTTACCTACGGATCAAAAACCACAACGCGGTATAGTGATTGCTTTTTGATCTTCAAAAAGAACCCTATTTGTCGGGGATATACCCCGCGGTAAGACCTGGCCAGAGTTATAACCCGGCTGGGACTTGGTAATCCGGCAGGTGTTAAGTCAGATGATAACCCGGCAGGTGTTAAGCTTGATGATAACCTGACAGGTGATAAGTCAGATGATAACCCGATAGGTGTTAAGTCATAACCCGACAGACCATCATAAACCGGCAGACAATCATAAACCGGCAGGAAGTCCTAACCCGGCAGACCATCATAACCCGGCAGACAGTGATAACTGGTTGACACTCATAACCCGGCAGATAGAGTCGTCTGGGGTTATGAAACCCCAGACACTATGAAGCCCAAGACGTTAAGAAGCCCATGAAGAGAAGTCAGAATAGTTTAAGTCTTAATCCGAGTTGGACTCTACATGTAACCCGCCCCTTCAACATATATAAGGAGGGGCTGGGCACCCCAATGGGAGGAATAATCTTAAGGGTTAGGCATAACTAGGAGAGCCGGTTTACGGCGACTCCCTCGTGATGATAATGAGACCTAGCCACAAACAGCATGTAGGGTTGTTACCGGATGATGTTTCCCGGGCCCGAAGCTGTCTAAATCCTTGTCTTGTGTTGCGTCTCTCGATTCCGCTCAACCCCTCTCAAGCTACCGCATAGACGCGTTGACCTCACGACTAAGTCCTCACACTAGGACATCTGGCGTGACAATTCCACGACACTATTCATTGAATCTGATTCAACTAAAGTTGGAGAAACTGACACCCACCAGCCACCTGTGTGCGAAGCATGTCGGTAGAACCAGTCTCGTGTAAGCATACGCGTAATGTCGGTCTGGGCCGCTTCATCCAACAATACTGCCGAATCAAGAATCAACTAGTGACGGCAAGCAATATGTATATACCCACGCCCACAACTCCTTTGTGTTCTACTCGTGCATATAACATCTACGCCTAAACCTGGCTCGGATGCTACTGTTGGGAACGTAGTAATTTCAAAAAAATTCCTACGCACACGCAAGATCATGGTGATGCATAGCAACGAGAGGGAAGAGTGTTGTCTACGTACCCTCGTAAACCGTAAGCGGAAGCATTGTGACAACGTGCTTGATGTAGTCGTACGTCTTCACGATCGACCAATCCTAGCACTGAAGGTACGACACCTCCGTGATCTGCACAAGTTCGGCTCAGTGACGTCCCACTAACGCACGATCCAGTAGAGTGTCGGGGAAGAGCTTCGTCAGCATGACGACGCGATGACGGTGATGATGATGCTACCGGAACAGGGCGTCGCCTAAGCACCACTACGATATGACCGAGGTGGATTATGGTGGAGAGGGGCACTGCACACGACTAAAAGATCAATGAACAACTTGTGTGTCTATGGGGTGCCCCCTCCCCCGTATATAAAGGAGTGGAGGAGGGGGAGGGGGCCGGCCTCGTAGGCGTGCCCCAAGGGGAGTCCTACTCCCACCGGGAGTAGGATTCCCCTCCTTTCCTAGTTGGATTAGGAGAGAAGGAAGGGGGAGGAAGGAGGAAGGAAAGGGGGGCGGCCCCCCTCCCAATTCGGATTGGGCTTGGGGGGCGCCCCCTCCTTTCCTCCCTTCTCCTCTCTCCCACTATGGGCCAATAAGGCCCATATACCTCCCGGGGGTTCCGGTAACCTCCCGGTTCATCGCTAAATGCCCGATCTCACCCGGAACCATTCCGATGTCCAAATATAGTCGTCCAATATATCGATCTTTATGTCTCAACCATTTCGAGACTCCTCGTCATGTTCGTGATCATATTCGGGACTCTGAACTACCTTCGGTACATCAAAACACATAAACTCATAATACGATCGTCACCGAACGTTAAGCGTGCGGACCCTATGGGTTTGAGAACTATGTAGACATGACCGAGACACGTCTCTGGTCAATAACCAATAGCGGAACCTGGATGCTCATATTGGTTCCTCCATATTCTACGAAGATCTTTATCGGTCAAACCGCACAGCGATATACGTTGTTCCCTTTGTCATCGGCATGTTACTTGCCCGAGATTTGATCGTCGGTATCTCAATACCTAGTTCAATCTCGTTACCGGCAAGTCTCTTTACTCGTTCCGTAATGCTACATCCCTTAACTAACTCATTATCTACATTGCTTGCAAGGCTTATAGTGATGTACATTACCGAGAGGGCCCAGAGATACCTCTCCGACAATCAGAGTGACAAATCCTAATCTCGATCTATGCCAACTCAACAAACACCATCGAAGACACATGTAGAGCACCTTTATAATCACCCAGTTACGTTGTGATGTTTGGTAGCACACAAAGTGTTCCTCCGGTATTCGGGAGTTGCATGATCTCATAGTCATAGGAACATGTATAAGTTATGGAGAAAGCAATAGCAACAAACTAAACAATCATCATGCTGTGCTAACGGATGGGTCAAGTCAATCACATCATTCTCTAATGATGTGATCCCGTTAATCAAATGACAAGTCATGTCTATGGTTAGGAAACATAACCATCGTTGATTCAATGAGCTAGTCAAGTAGAGGCAAACTAGTGACACTTTGTTTGTCTATGTATTCACACATGTACTAAGTTTCCGGTTAATACAATTCTGGCATGAATAATAAACATTTATCATGATATAAGGAAATATAAATACCAACTTCATTATTGCCTCTAGGGCATATTTCCTTTAGCCCGTGGTAGTCACCCCATCTCCAGGGTTGCCACCGGGAGGGACGTCGTCCATGAAGCGAGGGCCGCCTACGTGGTTGGGGGGCTCCGGGGCAATCCGGAGATAGAAACCTTGGTCATTGAAGAAAACCAGACCTTAGCGCGGAGCTTGGAGGAATCGAGGCACTTGACCTTGACCCGGACCTCCTCCTCCTTGCGAAGGGAGAGCTCATCGACCACCAGCACCTTGCCAAGAATCCGAGACATATTGCGAATAACACGCTTGGACCGAGCAATGTCCGAAAGCCCGGTGATAAGGATCTAGGCCATGTCCAGGACCGTGACTGCCTTGGGGTCAAGGATCGGCTCGGTGATGTTGACGACGAGCTTGTTGAGGGCGAGGGTGATTTGGTCGCTGCGCGTGGCGTAGCCATGGCTGAGAGCATCGTGGAAGACCACGGTAAATGTGTTCCCAGAGGTCAGAGTAACCTGCCAGTCCCACTGGCAACGATAGAGGTGGTTGAGCTCGGCCTCGACCATCTCGGGGAGGCCACTCTGTCCACCACCGTGACAATTGCCTCGAGGGAGGGGGTGGGGGTGTGATGTTTGGAACCTCGATGTGGAAGAACCCCAACCCCTCGATCCCGTGGCCGTACATCATCAACTCCTCGGCCAAGGGCCTATTCGGGCATAGCAGAGCGGGGTGAGACATATCCTTGCATATGTAGCAACATGGAGGGTTAACGTAGTTGATCTGAGTGGTTGGCCACCCCACAATTGAAGCAGGGGGCGGGGCAGGGCGGAGACAAGGCCGGGGATGTCGACATGCCCCGAGGCAGCCGGCAAAGGGGCCGCCGGGTTGGGAGGAGCCCAGGCCTGACCTTGCTTCTTCTTCTTCTTCTTCTTCTTCTTCTTCTTCTTCTTCTTCTTCTTCTTCTTCTTCTTATCCGGTCCTTGACGGCCCCGATTTGGGACACCGACACCACCGCCGATAGCAGGAGGTCTAGAAGAATTGGAGGCGTGGGCGGCACATACTTCCGGGACGAGGCTGCGGGCAGCTAGGGTTGAGCGCGCGGGGAGGGAGGCGCGGGCCGGTCTGGGGGAAGGGGCATCTTTCGCGACGACGAGCCGGGGAGGGGGAACGCCGGTGAGCCGCGCGCCAGTCACCAGCCGCAGGAGGGGGGAGCGAGACCGACCCCTCCACTCCGAGCGACCCGGCGAGCGCCGCTCGTCACGTCAGTCATCATGGCCCTGAGACAGGCGGCCATCACGGTCACACAGCTCTCGGTGGAGCTCATCTTCATGGCGCATGGCGTCAGGAGAGGGGCGGGGCAGTCGTCGAAACGCCGCTTGCGGCGATCCTCGCCGTCGTCCCATTCCCGCGTCATGGGCGGGGCCAACGCGCGAGGCAGGGGACCGGCAACGGGGGGTCTGGGCAGGCAACCACAGGGGTGGCGAGCCACGGGGACGAGGGGGGCAGGACGCGAGGAGAGGCGGTTGGAGGCGGGACAGGGGAGGAGGCTGTTGGAGACGGGGCGAGGGGGTGGTGGTTGGAAGCAGACTCGGGGGGGGCATACGCGGGCCAGATCGATCAATGGGGCGAGGTGGGCCTAGGGGCACGGCACGCCCAAGAATCAAAGGCCCGCCCACGCCAACCGGCACCGCGGGCCCAAGCTCACTGCGGACCGAGCAGGCCACAAGGGGCATACGGGCCCGATCATCACGGCCCAGCGCTGCACGACCCAGGGCGGAGGGGGAGCGAGGAACCAATCCGGAGGGTTTCCCCTCTACGGACGGTAGCCGCCGCCGCCACCGAGGCGAGGGGGACGCCAGGGCCAGCCAGGGTCGCCGGGGAGCTGGGGATGACCGGAACAGGAGCGCGGAGGATCCGAATACGGCTATGAAAGGGCGAAAGGGCGAGCGACGGGCAGTCAGAAAATGAGCAGCCGGAACGCCGAGGGAGGCCGGAGAGCACGCCGGCGAAGGGCAGAGCGGGGTCGCCGGAGAGGAATGCCACGACGAGCGGGCATGCCCCAGCTCCGAACGGCCAGCCATCCCCAGGAATGGCGCTGGCTGTTGGCGCAGCTCTCTATCTCTCATAGCTAGAGGTAGAAGAAGGAGGAGCACACAGTACACTGAAGTTTCACCCGGCTTCACAGCCCCGTTACTCTTCTCAACAAATACATAGTCGCATCCGCGGCTTTGTAGTCCTACAGCTACGCAGCGCCCATGTCTCCTGCGCATACATGTACGTAGCGGAGCGAACGATCCACTCGGCCAATTACGCGCACACCACGCGCTTGATCCATCTGATCGTAACAGCCTCCCTACTGCATGGTGCATGCACACAGCTCCTATGCATGTCCAGCTAACTAACTCCAACACACACATGCACCTACGAACCTGACGTGGCCACACACCGCCCACACACACGCGCCACGCTTCTGCGTCCCGCATCGTTTCGTCCGTCCCACGCGTCACCGACGTGCCCGACGAGCCCGACGACATCAATGCGTCCCGCTCGTTCCGCGCGCATCCGACGCGTCCGACGAGTCCGACCACACGCCGTGGCTTATTCCAACACACACACCCTAAGCCACGGCCTGGCCTACACTCACATGCACGGTGTCTACCTACACAGGCATGGCTTGCTGCTAACATTCACACCCCAAGCCATGGCCCTTGCACATGCCAGGCTCGTCGTCCACATCGCGCCATGGCCGTCGCACCATGCCGCTGCGGCCTCCGCCGAGCAGCACCCCACGTCCTGCGCTTTCAGACTCGTGTACACGACGCGCACGCACGCAGTTGCCACGGCCCGAGTCCAGCGCCCCGACGCGGTCAGTCCTCCGCTGCCTTCGCCACGCCGTCGTCGTCGTAGCCGTACTCCCCACGTCCCCGCGCTCCTGCCGCCACGTACGCGATCTGCGCAACCAGGTTCAGCGCCTCGACGCGGTCCACTCCCGTGGTCCCGACGCGCCTGACGTGTCTGGTGCGCACCCATAACACGCACCGGTCGCTCCCGGCTCACCGCCGAGCTTATTGCCCTGCACCGTTGCGCCGTCAACCGCAGCGCAGCGCCTCCACTGTCGTCGCGCCGAGCCGCCGCTGCCTCTGCGACACCACGCAGGTCCTGCGCGACCTCCTCGTCTCCGCGACCGCCGCTGCTCGTCGCGCACACGGCATCACGCCACACCACCTTGGACTCGCCACGCGCCCGGCATCACGTCACACCGCCGTGGACTCGCCGCGCGTTGCCGATGCCACGCGCTCACCGCGCGCCGTTGCCAAGACCTTCATGTCCGCCGCGCGCCACGGCCGTCCCTCAAACCTAGGTCTGATACTAATTGTTGGCGCAGCTCTCTCTCTCGTAGGTAGAGGTAGAAGAAGGAGGAGCGTACAGTACACTGAAGTTTCACCCGGCTTCACAGCCCCGTTACTCTTCTCAACAAATACATAGTCGCGTCCGCGACTTTGTAGTCCTACAGCTACACAGTGCCCACGTCTCCTGCGCATACATGTACGTAGCGAAGCGAACGATCCGCCCGGCCAACGACGCGCACACCACGCGCTCGATCCATCTGATCGTAACAGCCTCCGTACTGCATGGTGCATGCACACAGCTCCTATGCATGTCCAGCTAACTAACTCCAACACACGCACGCACCTACGAACCTGACGCGGCCACACACCGCCCACACACACGCGCCACGCTGCTGCGTCCCGCATCGTTCCGTCCGTCCCGCGCGTCACCGACGCGCCCGACGAACCCGACGACATCAGTGCGTCCCGCCCATCCGGCGCGCATCCTACGTGCCCGACGAGTCCGACCACACACGCCGTGGCTTATTCCAACACTGGCGACCACCCATCCTCCGCAAGGCACCGCCTTGGACCCTAGGCGGCCAAGCGGAGCTCGTCGTCCGCGTCTGCCACAGCCACCGTGAGCCGGAGGCAAAGGCTAAGCCAACAGTCGCGCTGGTCGGCGCAGCGAGGACGGGGTTACAGGAGGGAGGCGGAACGCCAGGACGGCCAGCGACGCGGGGGGGGGGGGGGGGGGGGGGGGGGGGGGTTTCCTCGTCATCCGCGACGTCTGCCCATCGGAACTTCGATGGGGCCGCAGGGCATGGCGGAGGGGACACAGGCGAGGACGGTGCAGGCGGGGGCGGGGGAGAGTAGTCGGGGCTCCGGCGAGGAGCAGGGCGGAGGAGAGGCGCCGGCCGTGGCGTGCGCCGAGGGCGGGGGCACGTCGCCAGAGCGCTCCGTCGCGAGAGCCATCCTCTGGTTCGGCTCAGCAGTGATTTACATCCCTTCATTAACATTAAGCCTGGTTCAAAGTGATTCCGTAGGATTTCTCGAGGATTCCAATACTCAACATTTTCTTGCTTATAGAGCTTGTTTTGTATGCATGATTAGAAAATATATGATTTTTTTCTATGGTTTTACTTTGCATGCAATGCCACTTCATGAATTTTTCTTTGGGTTGTAACAACTATGGCATGCAGATAATATTCTACTAGCAAGATTTTTTGTATTTCTACATGGTGCAACCAAACAACTTCTATTGTATATCCTATGTCTCCAACTCCTATAGAATTTTTATGGCATTTTCTATAGATTTTATTATGACATCATACACCCTTTTTCCATAATATAGTGCACATTGATATTCGTGAAAGTTAAGCTTCACAAAATTTGAACAAGTTTGTCCCATAAAACTCATGTATGAATTTGACGGTATTCCTTGTGTAACTTGCATGTCATATATTATTTCCTCTAACATGTGGTCAAATTATCCTTGAAAACTGCATTAGGCCCTATATATATAGATAGAGGGAGTACCAAATATATACCATATATGAAAATACATTTCATGGCTAATCTAATGATATTTGATTTGGTATTCTACTAGTACATATGCCCGTGCATTGCATCGGGTGAAAAAAAACCACACTTTCCTAACCCAATTGCTCAAGACCCCCTCTCATTCCACGACACAACGCCAGGCATGATGACATGAACAAACTCTTTGAAATCGGCTGCCATGAAAATATATACTGCAGAAAAAACTCTCGGCCTTGGAGATAAAACTGAAGCAATTACAAAAACAAAATAAGGTGCACATGGTTTAAGAATAGATGGACCTGTCAATAATAATAGACTGGAGATAATAGACCGATCTAGCTAGTCGGTGGCTCCCTGCAAAAAAAGCTAGTCGTCGGCTAATTGGTACAATAAGACGATGTAGAATCCCTTCATGGACAGTATGCTAACAAGAGAACACCTGCACGTTATAGCTAGTAATCACGATCTCATATGAATGTGCTTAACCGCTGCACGCAGCTGAAGCTGAACCAATGGCACGCCGCCATCCACACACCGAACGAACCAGATAGTCAGGCACAACACCACGTCCACGGGGATCACAACCATGGCGTGGCGCCGAAACCATGTGTGTCTCCAGGAGGACCATCTTGGCCTACTCCGTGGCGCTCTTTCCCCCAGCAGTCTAGCTGCGCCTTTGCTTCGTTCTCATCCGCGGACGCAATACTCGCTTCAGGCATGAACCATCGCCTGGGAGCACCAATGCATTTGCAGCGGCAGAGGAGCTCGACCTCACCCCAGCGTCCGCGCGAACTGCTGCACGACGCGGGACATTGCTTCATCACGGAGACGCCTTCTGGGTGTGTCAATGCACGCACGACGGACACACTCCAGGAACCGGACGACCTCAACGCTGCACGGTGTAGGCTCCTAGAGGACCCGGACATCGAGGTACATACATGCGGCTGTCATTGGCCGCAAGGAACATGAATGTGCGCTGAATCATCGTAGGTGTAGGTGTGATGGTGCCAGCGGTGGTGCCCCCCCGTGTGGTTGAGGCAGAGCACCGCCAGCGCACGGGCTGCCGCTGTCGCACTCGTGCTCCGCCGCCCCATGGATTGAAAGTTGACGGCATGTTTGGATCGAAGAGAAATTAACTGATGGATTTCCTTGTTCTTCTTCGAATTGTAAAGAAATCTTCTCTGAGTTGTAGATGAATTAGGATTGGATTTTTTTTCTTTAGGAAGAAAGGATGAAACGAGGGGTAGAGGAGGCAGCGATATATGTTTTATTATTATTAGTCCATTGAAATATCCGTCAACACGACCCAACAATATTTGAATTGTGCCCGATCACGGTAGAGAGACGCACACACATCCGAATTGTGCACGCTTACAACTCATGTCCCGTCTTCGTCTAATGTCTGTGGCGTTTTTTGTAAGCATGCCTTAGCTGCTGGAGACCTCATTTTTTCTTTCATATTCTTCTAGAGATAAATAGGACCGAGTCTTCATCCTCGGCTTATTAATTTTCGACACAACTCCTTGATGCCCAGCAAACCAGAAGACATATATAAATTGAGAGAATTGGGTGTAAAAAGGCAAGGTGGGACAGTTCAATATGCGAGTCAACCTACTATCGTGCAAATAACAGGATGTAGCCCAGCGGTAGCAACGCTAGTTATTTAGCATGAGGTTGTCCCTTCGAATCGTTGCTCCGGCACTATTTTTGCTTCCTTGTGTCTTAAATGGGCCAGGATAGGTGGGCAGCTCACAAGCTTGGCCCAGGCGACGCGAGCGATGGGCCGTGGGCGGCGCACGAGCTAGGCCCAGACGGCGCAAACACGAGTTTCTTTTTTTGAGGCAACCTCGTGAGACTTTTTATTAAACCGTCACACCATTTACATGGATGAAGGGAATCCCCTCCGGCTGGCCTAACCAAACATGGTGGCCAACCGGCAAAGAAAGTGCGTGTCTCGCTAAGTTGTGAGCATCTACATTAGACCTCCTAGATTCATAGACTAAATTACATGAAATAAAAGTTGTAGTTTGCTGCTTGATTTCTTGAATGATTGCGCCATACGATGATCCACTCCCCGAGTCAACTTCTTGCACAACTTCTGTCGGGTGGTAGGTGCGACATATGCCAATGGGTGGCTTATCATTGTGGGAGCCAGTAAGACGTCGCCGGTGCCTGGAAGCGGGATGAGGCGAAGACATGCACGCCGGCGAATCTTACCCAGCTTCAGGGCTCTCCGTGGAGATAACACCCCTACTGCTGCTCTGCAGGGTCTCCGCATGGTCACTAGATGAACGAGTGGCTACAAGATGCTCCTTGAGCTGTTTGGCGAGAAGAAGAAGAAGGGCACGGCTAGCTCTCCTCTCCTCTCTATGGGGTGTCTAAAACTAGCTCAGATCAACCCTTTGCATGGGTGCCCCGGGGGGTTTATATAGGCCCACCCCCCGGGGGTACAATGGTAATCCGGTTGGGCGTGGGCCCCAGCCGTCTGTGTCTACGCTCGCCGGCTTCTGCGCCGGCTGCTGGGGCCCGCCGGCTGGTGGGTCCCGTCGGCTGCCGGCTCCTTGGTCGACAGGCAGGCCCCACTGTCCAGGGCCTTGTCGGTGGCTGGTTACTGTTGCCTCAAACCTGGTGACGAGGGCTTCGCCGAGGTAAGCGTGGCTACAGTGCCGCCGACCGGCGGGCGATCGTTGTAGCCTCACCTCGTCTTGTCTCCTTAATGGGGCGTCTCCTTCGAGGGAGGAAGCAAGCCGGCTGTGGGGAGCCGGTCTTGGGCCGACTGGGGGAGGCCTGGCTGCCTTCGGGTGTCTCTCTGCCTGAAGGGGCCCACAGCCCGTGGGCCGCGCTGACAGCCCGTCGTGGGTGTCATCAGGGTCGACATGGCAATAGTGCGCGTCGGACGGGTCATGGCCACCCCGTACGGCGCACTGTGCCAGGCGTGCTCCGGGATTCGGGGGTGGCGGGCTTTACTGTTGCCACGCCCCGTCACATCGTTGTTATGTGGATGCAGACTTCGAGGGTACGATCTTGACGGCTTTCTTCATGAGGGCTAAAGCCGGGCCGCCTTCCGATAGTCGGTCTGGGAGACAGCCGGCAAGGGGAAGGCGGCCCCACGTCTTGGATTCTTGAGGGCCGGATCGGCGCGTAATTTTTTCAGAAGGGTCGGGGGAAGCCGGCTAGGCTACTCGTGGTCGTTTACTCCGACAGTAGTCCCCGAAGCTAATCGAGCTTCGAGGCTGACAAAGGGACGAGAAGCTTGGTCAGCTTCCTATCCTGAGGAGCCGGCTTTGCTTATGCGCGCCGTCTTCGGAAAGCTCCGTATCTTGTAGGCGGGAACGTGGGTCGGCCTGCGAGCTAACCGCGCGCCACCCCGCGGGCCACGTGGCAAGGAAAACCTGCCAACGCACGCGCGCGATGGGACGCCGCCGCAGGCCCGGGCCCGCCACTTCTAGGCCTCGACCCAAGCACGGATCTTCTGCGGCCCACAACGGACCACTCGCCTTCCCGCGGCGGTTCCATTTCGTCATCAGGGTGCAATAATCGCGGGACGTGGGGGAGTGGGCGCAGTTGATCCCACGTTCCCCCACAGCACGCCTCCTCGGCTCCGCCGCGCGGGTCTATAAGTAGGGGGAGGAGAGGGAGCGGCAGAGGCTCGCACACTCTCCCTCACTCCACCCTTTCTCGCCTTCCTTCTCCTTCCTTCCGCCGCCGCAGCGACCCATTGCCGCGCCGCTCCGCCATCGGACCTCTTGGTTCCTTCGGTCCCGCCATAGCGGGGTTGTGCGCGTTTCCGCCGTCGCATCGCCTTGTTCCTCGTCGCGTCGCTCCCATGGCGTTGTCGAGCTCGTGGGATGGCTCCAACGTCCACGAGGACCACATTGAGTTCCTCCGCCGGACACGGCGTCTGCCGGGCGAGAACTACGTGCGGGTTCGTCGTGCGCCGGCGAGGGAGATTTCGCCGGCACCGGAGGAGGGCGAGCGTGTAATCTTCTGCTCGCACTGCCTGCGCGGCTTCGGCCTCCTAGCGAGCGGATTCCTTCGCGCTTTTCTTGAGTTTTACCACCTCCAGCCGCATCACCTTACACCCAACGCGGTGATGCTGCTGTCGGCTTTCGTTACCCTGTGCGAGGGCTTTCTTGGGGTTCTCCCCACTCTCGAGCTCTGGGGAGAATTCTTCCAGAGCAAGCTCGACACCGTTGTCGCGGGCGTGCCTGCCCCCTGCGGAGCCTTCATTGCCATGAGGCGGACGGGCGAGAACAATCTGTTCCCGCCCATCCCGCTGATCCAGTCGGTGAAGCTCTGGCAGAAGTCCTATTTTTACGTGAAGAACGTCGCCCAGCAAGGCGACTTCGTCAACCTGCCGGCTTACGTAGCCGGCCCGCCGGCTGGGAGGCAACCCTCGTGGAGCTACCGGGCCAGGTCATTGTCTCAGGCCGGGAACGCAGCCGTCGCCCGGCTCCTGGTGATGATCCAGTCGGAGGGCCTGACCGGAGCCGACCTGGTGGCCGCCTTCATGGAGCGCCGAGTACTTCCGCTCCAAGGCCGGCCTCACATGATTTGTCAGATGAGCGGCCGCTTCGACCCGTGCCAGCTAAGCACCAGGGAGATGCCTCATGCCGAGGTGTCTTACATGGTGAACTACATCTCCAACTGCAAGCTCGCCGAGGATTGGCGATACGGCAAGGGGTCGTATTCTCGCGCCAACCCTCCGCCTGCCGTAAGTTTTTCTTCTTTTCTTATTTTTTGTAGTTGGCCTCATGATGGCCGACTTCTGATCAATTGGTTTGCCCTCAGCAGAACCCTCTTCTTCCGCCGACGGCTGGGCCGCAGGGATAGAGCGCCAGCTCCTCCCCGACTGCACGGTGGACGACATCGATGATCCGGACCTGGGAGCGGCCGCCATGGAAGATGTCATCATGGGGGAAGGCGACGAGGCAGGCGGCGCGGGGCTCGGGGCCGGCCTTGAGGACTGGGCGGACGATGACGAGGTCGAAGCCGTTCCGCACCGCCAGCCGGCGCTTGGTCATCAAGGCGCGGGCCCGTCTGCCGCGCCGGCTGCCCGTGGCGGCGCGCAAAAACGCCGGGCCGCGTCGACCTACTTCGGCAGCCGGCCGAAGAAATCCAAGGGTTCCACGGTGGCGACCAAGCGGGATGAGGCGGCCGTAAAGGCGGCCCGCTTCCGCAAAGCGGTGAAACAGCCGCAGGCGATCTCGGCGTAAGCGTTAAAATGTCTTGTATTTTTTGTTGTCCTCTTCGATTGAGGCTCTTCTAAACTTTTCTTTGCGCGCCGAGCAGGGCACCGCTTTCCCTCGAGCGAGGTCCTGGCGGCTCCGTAGTCGGGCCGACTGGAGGGTCCTCAGGCTCCCGTCGCGTGGATCCCCGCGCCGACCTCATGGAGGCCACGGAGCGGAACGCACGGGAGGCGCGGGAGGAGCGGGAGGCGGCGGAGCGAAGGACCGCCCAGGCGGCGAAGGAGCAGGCCGACGTGGCGACCAAGGCCCGGGCGGAGGCGGCGGCCGCGAAGAAGGAGGCGCAGGCCTCATGCGATCAGCCTCCGCAGCTCGTCGTTCCCCTCTGCGCCGTGGCCCCCCGACATCCCCATGCCCCCGTCGGAGGAGGTCGACCGAGACCCACCAGTGATGAAGAGGAGGGAGGACCACGTGGTCTTTGTGGAGGAGGCGCCGCAGACGGCGCCGACTGGAGCGGGCCAAAGCGGCCAACCAGCCGCGGTGCCAGAGCAGCCGGCTGGGGGCGAGCCGGAGGCAGGGGCTGGCCTTGAGGTGCAGCCGGCATTTTGCCGGCGCGCAGGGGGAGCTACCTCCGCGCCGGAGCCGCACAGAGCTGCGGGCGCCAGTCGGACGGTGGAGGCCCTGGAGGCGGTCAGCGCCAGCACGTCCGAGTGGACGCCCAGCGGGGGAACGGCCGAGCTGAATACGGCGGCCCAGGAGGTCCGGAACCGGCTTCAAGCCCAGGCCGCTTCGCTGCAGCGATATACCCAAGAGTTCCTCACGACGCGGGCCGTCATTCGGGTGAGCCTTCTGGCCTTGGTTGTTTTGCTTTTTTTATTTCTTCCGTGGGGCGCGTCAGCGCACCCACTGGGTGTAGTCCCCGAGTTCCGAGTCGGCTGCTGAGCAGGCGGCTTGGAACTTACTAGGTCTTGACAGCTATCTTATTCTTGCATCCTGTCTGATCTTCGAGGAATACCATAACCTCCGCGCTGCTGCCTTCAACTCCCAGGCTCAGGAGCTGGGCCAGAAAACCGAGGACCTGACCAACAGCCGGAGTGCGTGATTTGTTTCGTTCATCTCCTGTGGGGGTGCGTCAGTGCACCCACTGGGTGTAGTCCCCGAGATTCGGGCCGACTGCTGAGCAGTCGGGTCGGATCTTCCCTGACGACTTCTTCCTTATTGATTTTTCCTTTGTCTTCATGCTTGCAGGAGCCAATGCCGACTTGAGGGAGCAGCTCAGCGGGGCCCAGACCGCCCTTCGCGCCAAGGAAGCCGAGTGCAACGCCTTAGTCCTGGAGCGTGACCGCCTGGCCAAGAAGTTGGCCGACCAGGAGGAGAGCCACAAGGCGGCCCTGAAGAAGGTGCAGGACAGCGAGGACGCCCTCAAAGCTGAGTTCGAGACCGAAGCGGTGGGCTGGGCTGAGGCAAAACAAGCGCTGAGCGAGGGCTACGGCCGGGTTGAGGATCTGATCGATGGTAAGCCACCTTCCTCACTCCTTGCTTGCCTCTTGCCCCCTGATTTGTGTTCTGACTTGTGCTGCTTTTTGTTCTTTGTGCAGACTACTTCCCCGGCTACTCCGTCTTTGCCATCCAGACCATCGAGGCCCACCACGAGGCGCGCCGGCAGGCGGGGGCTGAAATCGCGTCGGACGCGAGCCGGACACTTGAGGAGCAACTCTTGGCGGTCCAAGCCCGGCTGCAGCCGGCTCACCGCATGCTCCGCCGCCTCCAGCGCGCCGGGGCGCAGGTGTTGGCCGCCCTCTGGCCAGGCGAAGCGATTCCCCGCACCCCGAGTCGGACTACCTACTGGCTAGAGGTTGCGGTTGGCCGCTTCGAGGCCTGGAAAGCATCGGCAGCCCGGCTTGGAGCTGGGCGGGCGCTGGAGTTCGTCCGAGCCTGGTATCCCGGGCTGAACCTGAACCTGGACCAGCTGCGCACCTGGCAGCTGGAAGACGACGAGGAGATGGAGGAGGTGCGGCCGGCTATCTCTCAGCGTGCCTCGATGATCGCCGAGTGCACTGACATCAGCGCCTTTGCTCCTGAGATAAATGACGATGGCGTTGCCCGGCCGGAGGAATGGTTCAGGCTGAACCCGGCAGAGGGTGAGGACTCGGCGGAGGAGATCGCCTCCAGTGATGAAGGTGAAGACGATGAAGGAGAGGAAGGCGAAGACATCGAGCCGGCCGGTGAAGCGGCCAGCCAGCCTCAGCTTGACCGTGCCTCCAGCAACGGGGCGCGTGCTAGCGCGCCCTCTGCGGGAGGTGGTGATCATGCCGAGGTTCGCCAGCCGGCCACTCCTCCAGCCAGCACTGCCGTCTCTACCGACCTGCCCGACTCACCAGTCGCTCCCTTGGCTTAATCTGCCGTCCTTGCTTTTCCTGCTTGTTACTCTTTGAACAATTTTTTTTAAACTTGCGCAGTTCCACCCACTGGGGGTGTATTCAAACTATGTTGAATGCTGGCCTTTCGAAGGTCTTTTGTATAAATATGATCGTGTGTGTGTTTGGCTTCCATTCGTGTATGCTTTTTATCCTTAGGCTGTTTCCTTTGCCGCCTTCCCCTGGCTGCTGCCTTCCCAACCGGCAGGTACTCTGCAGCCTGTGGCTAGGGAAGGACTTGGCTATATTTATTTTTTGGAGGGGGAAGGCAAGTACTCGAGCTTTCTTAGATTGAAGCGAGGTGAATGGAAGCCGGCCGGCCGGCTACTCTGGTAGTCGGTCGGTGGTGGGAGAGAAACTGGCTTTTGTTATATTAGTCCGTTAGTCCCTAGCCGTTTTTCGTGTGGGCGTCCTTTCCTGCCTTTAACTCTTGCCAGCCGGACAGCCGGTTCTTCGAACTACGACTTTTGGCAAGAGAAGGCTTGGATGCCGGCACACTACTTGTCTGACCACGGGTAGGACTCCTAATATAACTCAAGGCGGCCAGTCCCCGGGCCGATTAGTCAAACCCGGTGCCGGACGAGAGAAAAAAAAGGTGAATGTAATGACATGATTATAAGCATGATACTCTTCATTCATAGATAAAAGATGGCAGTCCCCGAGCTCTCCTCGGGGGGCCTATTGTCTCGTACTTAGTACAAAAGTTAGCATGATACATACTGCATTTCAACTGTAAAATCTTCGGAGGAGGTTGGCGTTCCATGGTCGTTCCGACTCCTTGCCGGAGTCGTCTCTCTTTCGTACCTTCGGCTTCTGTGCGTCGATCAGGTAGTAGGAGTCATTTCCCAGCGCTTTGCTGATGACAAAGGGGCCTTCCCAAGGGGCCGAGAGCTTGTGCTGGCCGGCTGTTCGCTGGATCAGCCGGAGCACGAGGTCGCCTTCTTGGAAAGATCTTGGTCTGACCTTCCTGCTGTGGTAGCGGCGCAAGCCCTGCTGGTAGATGGTGGACCGGCTGAGGGCTAACAGCTGGCCTTCTTCCAGCAGGTCGACGCCGTCTTCTCGTGCTTCCTTGGCCTCCGCCTCCGTGTACATGGTTACCCGAGGCGAG